>NC_134599.1:1709285-2047142 GCF_037038515.1 Microtus pennsylvanicus
GAATGAGTTACCCATAGGGTGCTAGGCAGGAAGGGACACTTGATTTCCTCTGCTCATCATCCACCCTTCCCCCAACCCACTCGGCCTTGGTGCAGTGTACTTAGAAGGCAGTGTGCATGGGGGAGGGGCACAAGTACGCAGTCTTTACCGCGTCCAAGGTTGATCAGGGCTAGCCAGCTCTAGGACCTTCAACCCCCGAGACAAAAAGCCAACCTTAAGGCCCTTGGCTTTCCTGGAAGAGATGAGTCTCTCTTTACTGTGTTCTAGGCAGAAGACGGTCTAGGCAAATACCCTGAGGCACCTCAGTCAGCCTAGGACGCTCTGTGGGTTGGGTCTGGGAATCCCCATGGGCAGCCACACCCTGCCTGTGCAGGCTGAGTCAGAACTTAAGTGTGTGGAGCCTCCAGCCTGCACCAACCCTCATCAGCATCAGGTGAGGCAAAGCACTTCCTGAACTCTCACAGCCCCAGCGAGCTTCAGGCTCGGTTCCCAGTAGCCATCCTATGCCTTAAGCACTTCCTTATGGCCTTTCTGCCTCTGCTGCCACACCTGGAAAGGCAGGTGATTGACCTAGGCCTAGGGAGTACTAACACAAAGACTTGTGAACCTCAAGCTCCCTCTGAGACCTGCAAATGGCCTCTCCAGGTGTGGACCAGTCAGCTGGGCTGGAGAACCCTGTGGCTCTCCGTACATATGCATGCCAATATCACTGTCCTGCCTGCACACACACACACACACACACACACACACACACACACACACACACACACGCGCGCGCGCGCGCGCGCACACGCGCGCTTGTATACACCCACCCACTGACATGCTCACATGTGAGAAATACCAAATACTATAAAACTTGTATTTAGGACAAAGAATCAAATCTTTCTTAAAATCTCCACCTTGTGAGATTTGCGTGCAAACATTTTTTACATCCCCCTCCCCAGTAAAACCTTTGTTCAGCCAAAGGCCCCTGCTATATCCCAAGAGTTTGTTGGCCTGGAGAATCCGTTTACTCTTGGCAGCAGTGAGCCCTTCCCCCTTCCTCCTTCATTTCCTGTGCATAAATCCTTTTCAAATCAGCCAGTGAACGAGACTGTGAGGTAGGACCCCAGTCAAGAAGCAGAAGAGAGTTACTATCTGAATCAAAACCAAATGCACCTCCTGTCTTTGCGTTACTCTCCCAAGCCCACCCTTTTGATCGACAGTCAAGTTCTGCCCTGCCCTGCCCAGCCCACCAGGCAGAGTGGTCACCTCTTTCTTTGGGACCCTGGACTTCTCCCATGCACAGCCACACTCAGATGGGTGTGTGCCTGTGTACACATTTGCAACCCTCCTCCTGCTGAAATGCTCCTCGAGCGCCACTGTGCTCCACGAGAGGACAGAGAAGATGGCTGCTGTTGTCCACGGAAGGAGGATCTCTGTGAGTTTGAGGCAAATTTGGTTTTCATAGTGAGTTCCAGGCTAGTCAGGGCTACACAGTGAGACCATCTAGGATTTTCTGGTTGTGCCAACAACAAGCCCAAGCCTACAGTACAGTCTCAACAAGACAGACAGGCCATCCTCCCCTCGGGCAGCTGCTGCCTATGCCTCAATTCTCAGGAGCACCCTACACACACACACACACACACACACACACACACACACACACACACGAAGATGCATCTTTTCATGGAGCGTGCCAGACCGATGCTGCCATTTCACCATGTGATACCTGCTTCCTTCCTGGGTGGGCAGTGATGGTTCACTCCTCCTGTCTGACGTAGCTGTTGATGGGGCCGTGGCTTCCCTCACAGCTACCCCAGAACACTGGGCCTTGTGTCCCAGTTCTGGTGTGGTCATGGTGGGCAACCTGATGGAAATGGACTCTGGAGACAGAACTAAATGGCTTAGTTTAGTGTCTTTGGGTCAAATGTGCTCCCTTTGAGCATGGGCTCCATTCCACCTGTTTCTGCAGAGCAGACTGAGCACGAGGCCTGAGGTCTCCATTTGCTTCTGAGCATCCGCTGTTGATGAGCAGGGACCTGAGCCCATGCCGCACAGGCACAGGGACCCTCCCCCACTGTCCCCCACTGTCCCCCACTGTCCCCCACTGTCCTCTGTGAAGAACCCTTACACATTGTGCAAAAACCACTGGGTTTTCTACCCTTCCCCCTCATTTACCACGTGTGCCACCCCCCACCCTGGGGAGCCCTTCTAGTTCTCACCATCATCCCTAAGGATTGGTATTGTTCCCATTTGGTGTGTTTTTTGGGGAATCAATGTTAGACTCTATCAGGGTTTCATAGACATTAAGGAAAAGATCTGACAGTCAGGGCGTGGTGGTCCAAGCCTTTAATCCCAGCACTCGGGAGGCAGAGACAGGAGGATCTCTGAATTTGAGGTTTGCCTGGTCTACAGAGTGAGTTCCTGGACAGCCAGGGCTACACAGAGAAACCCTGTCCTGAGAAAGAATAAAACAAACAAAGATCTGTTACTATTCTATATCCCCCAGTCTCAAGACATGTCTAATTACAATAAAAATTTAAACATTTTATTTTGTGTTTTTTTTTTTTCTTTTTGTTTTTTCAAGACAGGGTTTCTCCGTGGCTTTGGAGCCTATCCTGGAACTAGCTCTTGTAGACCAGGCAGGCCTCGAACTTACAGAGATCCGCCTGCCTCTGCCTCCCAAGTGCTGGGATTAAAGGCGTGCACCACCACCGCCTGGCTATTTTGTGGGTATATGCTCATGTCACAGCGGTGTGTGTGTGTGTGTGTGTGTGTGTGTGTGTGTGTGTGTGTGTGTGTAGGTCAGAGGATAATTTATAGGAGTCAATTCTTTCCTACCATTTGGGTTCCAGGGATATAACTTGACTCAGGTTTGGCAAGTGCCTCTATCCACTGAGCCACCTTCAAGGACCTAGTTTTGTGTGTGTGTTTGCTCTTTTAATTTAATTTACTTATTCATTTATCTGTTTGTTTGTATGTTTTATCTGAGGTAAGTTTTCTTCTGTGTAGCTCTGGCTGTCCTGGCTGACTCTAATCCAGGCTGGCCTCAAACTCACAGAGATCTGGAGTGCTGGAATTAAATAAAGGCATGCACCACCACTGCCTGGCTTTTTGTTTATTTGTTTTTTTCTCTTGAAGAATGGGTTTATTAACCTACCACTAACAATGCATTTAAAATAACCATATGAGGGCTGGAGAGGTGGCTCAGTGGTTAAGAGCATTGCCTGCTCTTCCAAAGGTCATGAGTTCAATTCCCGGCAACCACATGATGGCTCACAACCATCTGTAATGAGGTCTGCTGCCCTCTTCTGGTCCGCAGACACACACAGACAGAATATTGTATACATAATAAATAAATAAATATTTTTAAAAAACCCAGAAAACTGTTAAAAAAAAAATAAAAAAATAAAATAACCATATGATTTAAAATATTAGCATATTGAAGTTTGTTTTTTTTTTCCAAGGATAAATGCCTCAAAAGTTTCAATGCAAAAACCAAATAAATAAAACAAAGCAAAAATGTCAACAACTAGTGCTGGAGAGGTGGCTCAGTGATTAAGAGCACTGGCTGCTCTTCCAGAGGACCCGGGTTCAATTCCCAGCACCCACATGGCAACTCAGGGAATATTGTAAGACTTTAAGACAATCCTAAAGCCATTTCTGACAATTCTGAATCCTCTCAGCCTCTGTACCATAGTGCTTCCCCTCCTCCCCTGGGAACCAAGGACCTAACAGCTACACATGCACATACTCAGTTCCTGAACAATTACCCATATACGTATGTTTTGATTCAGTCCCCTGGGAAGCAGGGTCAACATGACCTCTTACCTCATCTGATCTGGCAACAGCCCTCCAGTCAATTATTGGTAATAGCCCTTTCGAATAAGCCAATCAGAATAGTCAAAGAACAACCCCCCTTGCTTCTGTGGCCCCTTTAAAAGTAGCCTGTGCCAGCTATTCGAGGTCTCTCGGCTTCCCGAATGCTGGGGGACCCTGTCATGACAGAATTAATAAAATCCTCATGCTTTTGCATCAACTGGGGTGTGTGAGGTGGTCTCTGGGGGCGACTCCTCCTCGGTGTTTGGACGCTAGAGTCCAACAATATGACACCCTCACATACACAAACATGCAGGCAACTCATCAACGTACATAAAATAAAATAAACTCACCAATGTACATAAAAAGTAAATAAATCTTTAAAAAAAGAATAAGTTATGTAGTCACAGGGCATGAGCAAAAATGTCAACAGCTAAACATAAAAAGATGCTTTTAATAATAAAGAAAAAACCGGGATGTCAGCTGTGAAAGACAACTGGATGTAGAAATATGAAGTGTTTGATGCTCTCCACTGATACATAATGAAAACCATCAAACTGATGTTAAAATTAAGAACCCTGCCTAGTCATTCACATTTACTGTTCTTGATGAGCATGTTTCTTGTTAATTAATTTAGATTTTACATACCAGTACCAGTTCCCCCTCCCTCCTATCCTCCTTCCCCCCACCCCAGCTCCATCTGCTCCTCAGAGAGGTTAAGGCCTCCCCTGGGAAGTCAACTAAGTCTGTCCCAACACCTGGTTGAGGCAAACCAAGCCTCCCCTACCACCCATGCCTAAGGCAAGGTATCTCTCTATGGAGAACAGGTTTTACAATGTCAGTTCATGCCCTAGAGTTAGATCCTGGTCCCACTGCCAGGGGTACTGACCAAGCCACACCTTTGTCACCTGTATTCAGGGGCCTGGCTCAGTTCTATGCAGGTTCCCCAGCTGTCAGTCGTGAGTCAGTGATCTTCCACTAGCTCAGGTCTGCTCATTCTGTGGGTTTCTCCATTGTGGTCTTAACCTCTTTGTTCATGTTATTGCTTGTCCCTCTCTACTCCTGGAGCTCAGCCCAGTGCTTAGCTGTGGCTCTTTGTATCTGCTTCCATCTGTTTCTGGAAGACGGTTCTAGCTTTTCTCGGGTTGTGGACTTGTTGTTCTTTGCTTTATGTTTGGTATCCACTTATGAGTGAGTACATACTATATTTGTCTTTCTGGGTCTGAGTTACCTCACTCAGAATCTTTTTTGTTTTGTTTTGTTTTGTTTTTTCGAGACAGGATTTCTCTGTGGTTTTGGAGCCTGTACTGGAACTAGCTCTGTAGACCAGGCTGGTCTCGAACTCACAGAGATCCACCTGCCTCTGCCTCCCAAGTGCTGGGATGTAGTAATATGGGCGGCGGCGGGGCTGCGGCTAGCTTATGCCCCGAAATAATTACACGGACACTGTATTCATTTAAACACTGCTTTGGCCCCTTCCTATCTAGCCTCTTCTAGGCTAATTCTCACATATTAATTTAGCCCATTTCTAATCATCTGTGTAGCGCCCCTAGGTGCACTTACCGGGAAGATTCTAGCCTAAGTCCATCCTGGGTTGGAGCTTCATCACGTGCATCTGCCTGGGAGCTGGGCATGGCGTCTCTCTGAAGCGGCTGCTCCGGAGAGCAGAGCTGTCGAGTCTGTGCTCACTTCCTCTTCCTCCCAGCCTTCTGTTCTGTTTACTCCTCCCACCTAAGGGTGGGCCTATCAAATGGGCCTAGCAGTTTCTTTATTGCTTAACCAATGAAATCAACAGATTGATATATGACACTCCCCCATCACTTCCCCTTTTTCTGTTTAAACAAAAAAGAAAGGCTTTAACATAGCAAAATTACATATAACGAAACAGTTATCAAGTAAAAGTTACATCAGAAACATTTATACATATAACAAAATTGACCGTAAATCTCTATCAATAAAGCAAAATCTATACTAATGCAAATTATTCATGTCTATATCATATCCCCCTTTAAATGTAAAAGAACTTATAAACCATATTTGGGAACATGGGCGCAGTTTTTTCTCTCCAAACTGCTTCCTGCTGAATGGGGGGGTCGTTAATTAGGTCTTTCATGGTATAACCTGTGTGCTAGTTTCATCTCAGTTGGCAGTTGAGCAAAGTAATTTTCTGAAGATGTTCACAGCAACCCTTCAGGAGGACGTGGTCCATCATACCAAATCAGACAATGCTGGCCTCAAACTCAACAGAAATCTACCTCCCAAGTGCTAGGATCAAAGGCATACACCACCACTGCCCAACTATTTTTTTAAAATATTTATTTATTCATTATGGATACAATATTCTGTCTGCGTGTACGTCTGCAGGCCAGAAGAGGGCACCAGAACTCATTACAGATGGTCGTGAGCCACCATGTGGTTGCTGGGAATTGAACTCAGGACCTTTGAAAGAGCAGGCAATGCTCTTAACCACTGAGCCATTTCTCCAGCCCTGCCCAACTATTTTTTTTGTTGTTGTTGTTTTGTTTTTTCGAGACAAGGTTTCTGTATAGCCTTGGCTATCCTGAAACTCACTGAGATTACTGGCCTCAAACTTAGAGACCCACCTGCCTCTGCCTCTCAAGTGCTGGGATTAAAGGTGTGTGCCACCACCGCTGAGCTGCTATTTGGGTTTTTTAAGATAGCGTTTCACTATGTAGCCCAGGCTGTCCTCAAATTCTTTCTGCCTAACTTCCTGTTATGTCTCATACTTAAGACAAATGGCTAACTGAGGTTCAAAGTGCATTCTGCCCACCAGGTTCTCCCAGCATCTCTTAGCACCTGTTACAAAGTCATCCTGGTTGGCACACCTCACCCCTTACCCTAAACTCCCAGTCTAGGGAATGGGCTGGGCGCCCTTCTCCCAGCTTCTCTTCTGTTTATAACTCAGCTATTTTGGCTATGCTGCTCTCTGGGTCTCCTGGCCTCTTGGCTCCTGGTCCCCTCTCCTGCCCTCGCTCCTCCTCTCCCCCACTTCATGGCCGTGTTCAGTCTGGATCCTTCCAGATGCCTCTGGCTGTTCTTTTCCCTCATATCTGCAATAAACCGTTCCCTCAACCAAACACTGGAGCAGTCAGGGCCTCAGTTTCCATTTATCTGGTGCTGAAACCATGGGAGTGGCTAAATGAGCTCCCTTCCCAGGGACTTAGCTGCTCCAACCCAAGCTGCTGAGCTGACTCTCCTAAAGTATGGATGGATCATTTGTTTCTGTTGGTTTCTGCCTCCCCCAAATTTGACAGCAAATTCTAGTCTGACACCTCAGTTACATCTCTCCAGCTGCTCTAACCTTCCTTCTTATTGTCCCCTAGGTAAGTGTCTCTTCAGCTCCTAGAGCCTTGTATGTCCTTCGGGGTACCTGCCTAGGTGTTCGTCTCGTATCTTTCAGCTCTGGCCTGCTACACCCATCTGGGTGATTCTTTACACCCACAAGGGCACATCGTCCTACTAAAGACACACACTGTCTCCCTTGTCCCCAAAGCCTCAGCTGCTCTCTTCTCTCTCTACTGGATATGTGTCACCATGGAAAGGCTGGGTTATTCTGGGTTATAGGAATGAGACACCATAACTGGCAAGAAAATCATGGTCTTCACTGCACACACACACACACACACACACACACACGTCCAGCTCCTCTCTGGACTCATCTGTATACACACTGATGACCTGACTGGTCCTTGGTTAAGGGGAAGGTTTTTATTGTAGATATCAGAGAGAGAACAGCGAGAGGGAGAAATTAGTGCCCTGGACATGGCCAGGCTATCCGTGAGAAAGTGGTGAGAAAGGGGAGCAGAGCAGGAGGTAGAGAATAGAGAGGGTAATGGAGGAGAAGATCTAGTGAAAGTGGGAGGAGCAGAGAGAGGGAGCAGAGAACAGCAGGGTTACAAAGAGAATGCTCAGCTGGGGGGTGCAGGGAAGCCTGTGAGTTTGGGGTAGGGGAGGAGGTGAGAAGGGCACGAACTTTGAAATGTGTAATAGGTATTTGTGATAAGGAAGGAGCCTGGAGGCCAGTGTGAGCTTTGAAATGCGAATAGGCACCACAGGTGGCCCTATGTTCCTTCAGCCAGAAAGGAGGGAAATGACTCCTTTAGGTAGAGGGGAACCTCCTTCATAATTCCTGAGAAATTCCGGCTTTTATCCAGCTGCCAGAAATCTTCCTATGGTCCAGGCTGAGCCTATTTCTGGATATTTGGATGCCTTTGGGGATTCAGGGAATTGGAGTTTCCTTTGGACCTGACACACTGCAGGCCACCTGCTCAGAATGTCCTTCCCAGCAAGACTAGGTGACCTGGGAGTCTGTTTCCATTCTGTTCTCCCCAGTCACTTTCCTCAGCATCCCTGGCTCAGAGTAAGTCAAGGCTTTTGTTATTAGCTCCTCAGGTGCCATGGTGGTCACGTCCCCTCTCTCTCTTTTCCCATTTGCCTGGCTTTGTCCCTGCTATACCAGGTGGTGTGTCCTCTTTCCCCATCCTCCTGTGGCTCTGGTGGTGACCTCTGTGCAGCCCTTCTCTGGTCATAGGTGTTTCAGACGCGCTGCATAGACCTTCGATGCAGAACGCAGTGTGCTGTGTGCACGTTCTCAGACTCCGGCTGCCAGGTGAGGAAATAGCTAGAACAGAAGCCCTTTCAGGCTGGTAGGAAGGTTTGGCCTCCAAGGTCATTCAACCACGGGCCTGCCTCCCAGCACAGCCAGGCAGACCTGTCTGCTCTACCCACCAATGACTCATTGCCACCCACGCTTCTCCACCTACATTGCTGGAGAGCCCCTAATTCCTCCCATCCCCTCCTCTGGGACAAGCCGGGTCTGGGCAGCAAACATTCCCCAAACCACCCTGAGAAAGTTGTCCAGACGCTCCGGATGATAGTGTCCTTCTCTGCTATACCGCTAGTCCTGCAGTCATGTACATGATAGGGGCAACAAGCTGACTCTGCCAGCTCTCAGACACAGGTCCTTTCAGGGGAAAAGTAAGTTCACGGCGCAGGGAGGATCTGGGTGTTTCCAGGAAAGCAGGTCTGGGCAGGGCACCCAGACAGGAGCCCTGAGGTTTTCCAGGGCAATGCCTGGAGGTGCTGCTGCCCTCAGGCACACAACCTTCCACAGGAGGCCCCAGCTCCCCGGTCTGACTCAGTCCTGCCTGGGAACTGCTCTTTTCAGGGATGGACCCAGTCAGCAGGGACGTTTTGTTTATTTCTTACCCCAAGGCTGTTGTATGGCAGCTTATGGGCTGGTAGGGCTACCTGTTGCTTTACTATGTCCTCCTTCCTGCACCCTCTCTATCTTGCATCTTATGCCCTGAATTCTTCATCCTCCATCTTGCAGCTTCCTTGTGTCCTGTATCCTGCATCCTGTTCCATCTATCCTGCACCTTGCCTCTTGTATCCTGCATCCTCCATCTTCCATCCTATGTCCTGTGCCCCGCATCCTCCATTCCCCACCCCGTGTCCCGTAGCAAACGTGCTTGGGGTAGAGTCTGAGGTGTGGGGCTTGAAGCTGACAGATCTTTGTGGTGGTCCGAGGTGTGGGGCTTGAAGCTGACAGATCTTTGTGGTGGTCCGAGGTGTGGGGCTTGAAGCTGACAGATCTTTGTGGTGGTCCGAGGTGTGGGGCTTGAAGCTGACAGATCTATGTGGTGGTCTGAGGTGCGGGGCTTGAAGCTGACAGATCTTTGTTCTGCGCTGCTGTCAGCCACCTGGCTTCTGCTCACCAGGTGCCCTAGCTATCTCCAGACGTGGCCAGTATCCCCTGGAGAGAGAAGTGGGCTGATTATAGTGCCCTAGGTTATCCCCTGGGTTGGGAGTGCTCCCTCAGAGTGAAGGACCTTTGCTGCTTACAGCGCTCGGATCCTCCCTGCATGAGAGCATTCAGTGGACAGGGCTGCACCGGGCCATTTGACCTGGGCGGGGCTGGCAGCTGAGTTGGCCCTGTGTGGTGCCATGGGAGCAGTTGCCTTTGCTGACTACTTTGAATTCCTTGAAGGTAGGAGTAGCCTGGCAAGCTACTCAGCTCTGTTCATTTATCCACCCTGAACAAGTGGTCCCTGCCTCATGGGGCGGGACTTCCTGAGTCATTCCCGTCACACCCAGAGGTTGGCCTAGGACCTCCATGCCTTGGAATGCATGCAGAGCTGCACTTGACTTCCCTGGTGGAATCCTGAGCTTGTGAAGAGGCTCTGCATTAGAACATGGCCTCTCCCAGGATTTAGGCTTAATAAATATTTGCTGGATGACATTCAAATGTGGAAATAACATCAACCCATCAGGCTGGTCAAGACTCATACACAGAAGACCAATGTAAACAGCTGGTGCATAGCATAGACCATCCATGTGTCTGTAGGGTCTGTTGTCATTGACCCTTTCAGCCCTTGTGGGTTTCAGAGCAAGCCCTGTGCCTGATGGAATCTGGGAGCTGATGAGGAAGCTTAGTCTTAAAGGGACAGCAAATAGCCCGGGAGGCTGACCACTGTCACCCCACATTCAAGGAATCAAGGGACATGTAGTCTACATTCAGCCCACATGGGTGTGTTTTATACTTTGGATCCTCCCTGTCTATCTGAAATTCTGGCCTGGGCAGGAACACAAACTCCCAGTGCTACCTGTGGTGGCCTCCAGGAACATGGGAGGTCGCAGCAGCAAGGTTGATTGTAATAATAAGCTGTGAGGACCATGGGCTGGGATTGTGAGGCCGGCTTCCTCCTGTCCCATCACCTCGAGCAGAGGACAGGTAAGAGCCTTGGGAAGGAAGTGCGAGGGCTCCCGTATGGAGACACAGGGAGGCCAAGAATGCCAGCCCCAAATTTTCTGAGGAGACTCAGAATGAGGAAATGCAAAGGAAAACAAGATGAACAGGTCTGGAGTCAGTGGCAGCTCAGCACTATTGCATGGCTTCCAAGCAACCTAGTTCCTTTTCCTGCCATGCAGCAGGGCCCTGGAGACTAAAACTGCCAGGAACTCTGCCAGGACACAGCTTCCTTGTTCTCCTTGTCTGGAACCAGGTGAAGAAATACAAGGTGGGGCTGCTGCTGGCCTTCCCTTCTCCCTCTGGCCTCTTTCTATTTCCTCGTATCTCTGGGCCAAGGATGGCTAATTCTCTTCTCTCTCTTTTGAGACAGTCTCTCAATGTAGCCTTAGCTGGTCCCTAGCTCAGAGAGACCTGCCTGTCTCTGCCTCAGGAGCGCTGGGATTAAAGATGTGCGCCATCAAGCCTGTTTTATCTCTAATCCTTTTTTTGTTTGTTTGTTTGTTTTTGTTTTTTGAGACAGGGTTTCTCTGTGTAGCCTTGCTGTCCTGTAACTCGTTCTGTAGACCAGGTAAGCCTGCCTCTGTCTTTTACCGGCTAGCTTTGGCTTTAGCTCTGGTTATGGAGATTTTAGCTGTTTCCTTCTCACCCAGTATGGACCACAGCCTCCATCTTGAGTCTGCCATCACTCTCCTTTCACCTTTTAAATTTTCAGTTGTTCTTAAACTTATCAAGAGTCTTGTGGGCAGACTAGGTGACTCAGGGAAAAAATACACCTGTTGCCAAGGCTGATAACCTGAGTTTGACCTCTGGAACCTGTAAAAACTGATAACATGGCCACTCCATGGTATAGTTAAAGGGAAGTTGTTGTGATTTTTTTTGAGTGTGTGTGCATGCTATGCGCATGCGAAGGCCCATGGAGGTCAGAAGAGGGTAGCAGACACCTGGAACTGGTGTAGTAATGGGGGTGGTGAGCCACTCTATGGGTGCTGGGAACTGAACCTGGGTCCTCTGCAAGATCAGCTCTCAACAGCTGAATCATCTCTCCAGCCCCCAAGGGGAGAGCGAGAACAGCCAGAGGCATCTGGAAGAGTCCAGAGAAGAGAGCTGTAGACTGAAGACGGGCAGCAGACTGGACCTGGCCAGGGTCGACAGGGAGAATAGCAGAGAGCACTTAGCCAGAATGGCAGGGCTGTAAGGAGAATGAGCAGCTGGGGGAGGAAGATGGTGAGCTGGAGGGAGGGAGTGTAGGGGAGGGGAGGAGGGGAGAAGGGCTAGGATGCTAGTGGACTTCGAGATGTGTAACAGGTACTTGTAAAACCAGAATATGCTTTGATATGTTGATAGGTGACATAGGTAGCTAGCCATTTGTCCCTTCTGCCAGAGGTAAGGGAAGTGACTCCTCTTAGCAGAGGGGAACCAGTTTCCCAACTTCCTGAACACTGGATTTATTTAACCACCCGGAAATCCTCCTATACTCCAGGTCGAGCTCATTTCTGGATATTTGAACTGCCTTTTGGGGTTGGAGAAAGTAGTTTCCTTTGGACCTGACAAAACCCACACGGTAGAAGGAAAGAACTGACTCTGAAAGTTGTCCTCTGCCTTCCATACATGTACCATGGCACATGCATGTGTACACAAAAATTATATAATTAAGTAATTACATGGCTGGGGGGGACTGGCCTCCCACTTCCTGCCTGCCAGCCTTCACTGCCCTACATGGCAACCCTGTACTCTTTTTCTTTTTCTTTTTTGGTTTTTCAAGGCAGGGTTTCTCTGTGTAACAGCCCTGGCTGTCCTGGAACTCACAGAGATCTGCCTGCTTCTGCCTCCCAATTGGTAGGATTAAAGGAGTGCGCCCCCACACCTAGTTCACTCAAGGGGCGAGGGAAATGCTGATGTTCTTTCTGGAGTCTTCTGAGAAGGCAGAGCTGGGTGCTTGGGATCTTATTCCTGCCACACTCAGGTGGCTGGCCACCCGTCACCCCTCTCAGCCTCAATTAGAATGGCTATGTTCTCTGACCATCTACCTAGTCTGTGGCCTTAGGTAGATTGTCCTTCAGAAGGAGCTAAGTGCCTGTGAGTTCTGAGACAGGACAGAAGGGTAGGGAAAACCATGGTGACATCAGAAAGAAGAGAAGCCCTTCACCAGAAGCTGAGCAAGAATTCCAGCACAATTAACAACTGTTTTAGGTCAGTCTCTCATCCAGTTGTAAACCTGCAAGTTTCTCGGGCTGTCACCAGAAACCTAGTGGCTTCTGTTAACAGATTATAATTCCATCCCAGGCATGTTGGGGGAAGAGAAATGGGGAGGGGGGGCGGTAAAAAGGAGGAAGAGTAGGAGAAGAGAAGTGATTCCTTAGCAACCTTCTCGGATGTAACCTGAGAATTATCAGAAGACTGTGTGGCTAATGATAAGACAATTAGTAGCTTTGCTGTCTGTGTTCAGGAGCCAGGCCTACACTTGGGTACCCTTATTCCCCAAAGCTCCCTTGGGAAACACATGCTGCTGCCATGGGGATCTTTCTCCTGTGTGCCCTCATGTTTGGGACTGCACTAAAACACCTCTAGCAAAACTTAGCTTGGCCCCATTGACTAGCTGTACAGTCAGCATTGCTGGTTGGGCCTGAGTCCCTAAAAACTTCATTCCTACTGCTCCGGCTAGACGTGCAGCTATGCAGCTATGCGGAGGGCCCTGCCCTCAAACTCAGGATGACCTTGAGCTCTGCTGATCCTCCCTTCCTCTATTTCCCAAGTACTGCTGAGTGTGCACCACCATGCTGACATTTGAAGCATCTTTTAAAAACCATACACATTTCCTTCCTTCCTTCCTTCCTTCCTTCCTTCCTTCCTTCCTTCCTTCCTTCCTTCCTTCCCTCCCTCCTTCGTTGTTCGTTTGTTTTGTTTTTTTTGTTTTTGGATTTTCAAGACAGGGTTTCTCCGTAGCTTTTTGGTTCCTGTCCTGGAACTAGCTCTTGCAGACCAGGCTGGCCCCAAACTCACAGAGATCCGCCTGCCTCTGCCTCCCGAGTGCTGGGATTAAAGGCGTGCACCACCACCGCCCGGCTTGTTTTGTTTTTTGAAACAGGATTTCTCTGTGTAGCCTTGGCTGTCCTGGAACTTACTCTGTAAACCAGGCTAGCCTTGAACTCAGAGATCCACCTGCCTCTGCCTCTCACGTGCCATCACTGCCCACTTCTGGCTTCTATGGTCACTGCACTGCATGACTATTCTTTCTGGTCACTGCATGATTCTCTCCCCCCCCCCCCCTCTCTCTCTCTCACACACACACACACACACACACACACACACACACACACACACACACACACACACTACATTGTCGTTGGAGGGGTCTGGAGAGATGGTTCAAGGACTGAGAACACTTGTTGCTCTTGTAAAGGACCTGGGTACTATTCCGAGGGCCCACATAACTGCTCACAACCACCTGTAACTCCATTTCCAAGGAGTCTAATAGGCATATCTGGTGCACTTGATGCTCTTCCAAAGGCCGAGTTTGGTTCCCAGTACCCACATGGCAGTTAACAACCATCTGTAACACTAATTCCAGAGGATCTAATGCCTCCTCCTGGCTTCCATGGGCATTGCACACGTCCCAAACAGACAAAGACAAAACACCCAAACACACACACACACACAAAATCAAAATACATTAATCTTTTAAAACATTATGGCTGGTGATATGGGTCTTGCCACCAAGACCGACAACCTGAGTTCAATTCCTGGGACCCACAAGATGAAAGGAGAGAACCAAGTCCTGAAAGCTGTTCCTTGGCACAAGTGTGTGCACACATCATACACACACTAATTAAATAAATAAATGTAACTAAAAAAATTTAAAGGGCTACCATGCCCTTTAAAGGTAGCACATGCCTTTAATATCAGCACCTGGGAAGCAGAGGTAGGTGTGTATGTCTATGAGTTTGAGGCCAGCCTGGTCTAACAGTGAGTTCCAGGATAGCCAGGACTACATAACAAGACCCGGTCTTTAAAGACTTCTCTGTTTATATATTTCAGGTGTATGGTACTTTGTTTTCATGTTCGTCTGTATACCAGAAGATGGCAACAGACAGCTGTGAGCTGTCATGTGGGCACTGGGAACTGAACTTGGAAACTTCGTAAGAGCAGTGAGTGCTCTTAACTACTGAGCCATCTCTCCAGTCCTAAGACCCTTTCTTTCTTAAAATAAAAAAGTATTTAAGGGGCTCGTGAGATGGCTCACTGCTAAAGGTGCTGGCTCTAAAACCTGTAGACCTGAGTTGGCTCCCTGGAGCTCACATGGCGGAAGGAGAGCTGATTGTGTAAGTTGCCCTTTGACCTTTACATATGCACCTTTCCTTGATCCCACAAATCAATATAAATAAAAAGTAAACAGTGTTTGTGTTTGGTATGTGTCACTACCCAACTCCAGAACTTCCTCACATGCTGTCATTCCTTGTCATTCTCCCCCAGCCCTGGAACCACCTAGCCATGCCAAGCCACCTACCTTCATCATTTTCACGTCTGCCACTCTGCAGGTCTTACTGAAGGGGATCAGCAAGGATTTGTTGGTTGGCATCATTGCTCTCCACGCAGTGCCGTCCTCAACCCTTGGCTAATGTGACTAATGCTGAGGATGCTGGTGTGCTATCACCCGTGGACACAGGTTCTTTCCCATGCCATGCCCGAGTGAAACTGCTGGCCTGGAGAGCTGCTCTGGCAGCATTTTTAGATGCCAGAAAAGGAGGACTTACAGTCCTACCATCTGGTGGTCACCACGTCACACAAGCCTGCTCATCCTGTAAATCGTGGCTGGGTAGGGGCTGGCTGCAGGAACCTCTTTTTGTTTTGTGTCCTCAAGACAGGGTTTCTCTGTGTAACAGTCCTGGAACTCAGTTTGTAGACCAGGTGTCTCTGCCTCCCAAGTGCTGGGATTAAAGGCGTGAGCCACCACCACCCAGAGCACCCCTCTTTTGGAGAGGGGTATTGTGCCTTTTGGGTGCAGATTCTCACTGACCGCTAGATGGTGCATGCTCCCTGTTGAGTCTGAGCTTGACTGACCTCGGCCACTAGGTCAGACAGCTCTTGCAAATGGCAGAGGGTTTAGGAAGGAGCCCGTTGGCAAGCACATCAGTGCAGGCCAGCTCCAACAGTGTGAATAAGAATGCACGTGGGTCTTGAAACAAACTCAGCAAAGCCTTTCTTTAAATTTGGTGTGTAGTTGTGTGTGTGCAGGTGCACAGGTGCCATGAATGGCTAGAGAACATTCTCAGAAGCAGATTCTCTCCTGCCTTGTGAGATCCAGGGATCCAACTCAGGTAGGAAGGGCTGCACTCAGCACCAGCGCCACTTAGAGGGTCCAGCAGAGTTTTTCTCCATTGAGCAGATCCATCACTCACCAAGTATTTCTGAGCACCTTCCATGTACTAGGTATTATGCTAGGTGCTGAGAACTCGGCAATGTATTAAACAGACACAGAAATGAAACTTACCCCCATGGGCCCAGTTTTCATAGTGAGTTCTAGAACTACTAGGGCTATGTATTGAGACCTTGTCTCAAACAAAAGATCACACCTGGTACTACTGTGCACCTCAGTTCTGGTTGAGACAGAAAACATCAAGAGGATCTCAAGTTGAGTGGTGGTGGCGCATGCCTTTAGTCCCAGCACTTGGGAAGCGAAGGGAGGGGAATCTCTGAGTTGAAGGCCAGCCTGGCCTACAGAGCAAGTTCCGGGACAGCCAAAAGCTACACAGAAAAATCCTGCCTCTCAGGGGGAAGGGAAGGGAGAGGACTTTCCAGGGCAGATGGAGCCCTTTGCCTCTTGCAGTTCTGGGACAGGAGATGGCAGGGAACAGGGTCATCAAGGTGCTTAAAGGACAGACTAATGGTCTGGGAACTGAAGGCTGGGATGGTGAGGTCTGAGTGGGACACTGGATCAGCGGGACACAACTCTGAGTGTGAGGATGTTTCCGGAGCCAGTTAGATGCAGGGCTCTGGCCCATGAGTGAATTAATCCTTGGATGGACTACTAAGACATCAAGAATGGGGAAAATGAGGTGAGGTCCAGTTCAAGGAAGCAGTCCCTGGGAAAGTCTTTAGGGGGAATCTTGTCCTGGCCCCTCGCTGCCTCTCCTGAGATGAGTTTTTCATGGCTGGATATTCTACAATGATGCTCTACTAACATGCATGGGGCAAGTGACCATAACCCGAACTCTTTAAAAATAGGAGCCAAACCAAAGGGGTTAAACTCTCCCACTGTTACAAGGAATTTAGGTTTCAGTTCTCTGAGAGGGACAAACAGGTGTCTCTCTCAACAAAGAGCCATTTATGAATAATACATTCAGGGTCAAGGGAGAGAACAGAAACAAGGCCTGCCGTCTTATTCCCCACAGTGTCTCAAGGACAAGTTCTACAGCCCCTTTTCTGGGTCACATCCAGACCTGCTCAAGCTTGTGAAATATGTCCAAAGTCAAAGAAAAATATACTAGCCATGTGGTGGTAGTGCCCACCTTTAATCCCAGCACTCGAGAGGCAGAGGCAGAGGCAGAGGCAGGCAGATCTTTGTGAGTTTGAGGCCAGCCTGGTTCAGAGAGAGTTGCAGGACAGCCAGGGTTGTTACACAGAGAAACCGTCTTGAAAAAACAAAACAAACAAAATAAACTAATGTAGCCGATGCTTGCTTAACCGATTACATTTGTAATGACCTCACTGTCCCTGAAATTCCCCTTAGTCTACATGCTCTTTTTAAGCATCGTCACCATTTTGTACAGGAGAATGACCTCACACACATGCTGGCATAATAAATACACTGTAGGAGTGTGGCAGGGGCCCATGCCTTCCAAGGGTGTGCCACACTCGGCACTTGGGCAGGCACTGGACAACAGAGTGAGACGTGCCTTTCAGACTGAGGTAGGAAGGAAGTGTTTTGGCTGACAGTTTCAATGGGCTTAGCCCATGGTTGCTTATTCCTGTGGCCTTGGATAGAACATTATGGTGGCAGGAGTGTGTCCACTGCATTGCAGACAAAATGCAGAGAGAAGGGCTTAGGGACTGGGTACAGCCCCTGGAGTTACTCCTCCAGCAACCTGCTTCCTACAGATTAGCCTCACCTCCTAAAGTTCCAGAACCTACTAGAGTAGCACCAGCAGCAAAGGGCCATCCATTCGGCATAGAGGTCTGAGAGCATGTCATGTTCAAGTGCTCAGAGCATGAGATCCACAGGCAGCAGGGCCAGGAAAGGTGTCTCACCAGAGTTCACACTGTGGCATTTCTAGCTTCCTGTGGTGTCACAACAAAAGGAGATAAATAGAACAGTATTGGTATAGAAGGCGATGTAGCACACACCTTGGGTTGTAGAGGCAGGTTGATCTCTGGTGAGTTCAAGGCCAGCCTGGTCTACAGAATGAGTTGTGGGAAAGCCAGGACTACATGGAGAGACCCTGTCTCAAACAACAATAGCAAAAATAGTGTGTTGGTTGGTAGAGTACTTATCAGGAACATTCTGGAGGCAAAGAGGCACAGGAGTTCAAGGCCATCCTCAGCCACATTGAGTTCAAAGTTAACCTAAGCTGTATGAGAGTCTCTGTCTCAAAAGAAAACTATCCTCTTACACTTTTAGAGACAAATGGGAGACCTGGGTGTCTATGGGATACACCCCTTCTGTGGCTTCTGGGAAGAGTCCATATTTTATTAGTGAACCACATTTGTTAGTGGGTACTGTATCCCTTGAGGCCACATCGCCCCATACCTGCCTCCATTGCCTACGTGTCAGTGTTTGTGTGCGAGGGAGGGAGAGGGAAAGAGAAGGGGGGTAGGGAGGGGAAGAGAGGGAGGGGGAGAGAGAGAGATACCTTCCTTTTCCTCCCATAAACTGGCATGACAGACATGCACCTCCATGCCTGGCCTCTCTTAGGATGATAGGCACCCACTAGAATTAGCCCTCTCACCAATTTACAATCCAGAATGATCTCATCTCAAGGTCTTCAACTACATATGCAAAGATCCTTCCACTAAATAAAGCCTCCTTTATTGGGCTTAAGCTATGCAATCCTATAGGTTGCCACCATTCAGGTCACCAAGTATTACCAAGTATGGTATGAGGTGGCCTTAAACTTCATATGAAAACCGAAGCAAGTGGCACCTGGGATCTGAAAACTTGGTCCCAAGCTTGAAATTGTCCATTTGGCCTAGAGCAAGGCAAAGTAGTCAAACAGAAGAGGAGGTGGGAGGAAGGGAGGGGAGCGGAGAAAAATAAATAGCTTAATAAAAATAATTAAAAAAAAAACCTCACTGTAGTGTTTAACATGTCTTCACTAAACTTAATGCTTTTTAGTTTTTGCTGTTTTTAAGGCTCTCACTCATGCGAGACAAGTGCTCTTCCACTGTGGCACACCTCTGACTCTTAGCTCAAAGCAGCAAACAACTCTTCCTTTTACTTCACCTGCAGGGCCACTGTAGAATTAACTGGACTGATAGCAACACTGCTGTATTTGTGGGACTAGACACTTAATGAGAGGGGCATGGAGACCACTGTTAGTAGTCAGAATATGATATTTATACATAAAGTTCACCCTGTGGTATCCCAAAACAATTTTCTTCTTTTTGAGAAAGGGTCTCTCTCTGTGTAGCTCTGACTGTCCTGGAACTCATTCTGTAGACCATCCTGGGCTTGAACTCAGAGATCCACCTACCTCTGCCTCCTGAGTGCTGGGATAAACAGTGTGTGCCATTGCCCGACTTTTTTTCTTGTTTTTTTTTTTTTAAGACAGGGTTTCTCTGTGAAATCCTGGCTGACCAGGGCTCTGTATACCAGGCTGGCCTCAAACACAGAGATCCATTTGCCCTTGAATGCTGGGAGTAAAGTTGTGCATCACTACCTGCCTGACGCAAAACAATTTCTTACAGGAATAACAAAGACTGTTTATCACAGACAACCATTTCAGAGTAACAAGGGTACAGTAAGTTTGACATGTGACAACTGCTAAACCTGAAACAAAGACGTCAAGAGCCCACTCATGACCTCATATGTATAGTCTACAGGAGGTGTGGCACCTGTGAAGTGTACTCAGTCCAAGTATGCCCAACCTCAGGTTTCTAGAACAGAGGCTTCCACGTATTTAGTGATCTTTTGCACTGGATCTCTGGGTCCCCAGTATGTTTACATTACTATCCAACACTAAAAGTTGAAGTCAGCTAGGACAACTCAAGTACAGCGCTGTCTGGAGGCCTGTGGCCCTTGGGGTGGGTGAGTGACAAGTATGTTCTGGAGCTACCGACACTAGTATACAATACATTGCTTTGCAATGGGTGGATGTGAGTGAAAGAGCAGTAGACTTTTTTTTCCCCCCATTTTCTTTTCTTTCTTCCCTTTTTTCCCCTTTCTTTCTTTTTTTCCGAGAAAGGGCTTCTTTGTTTAACAGCTCTGGTTGTTCTGGAACTCAGCATTTAGACCAGCCTGGACTTGAACTAACAGACATCCACCTGTCTCTGCCTCCCAAGTGCTAGGATGCACCACCACCACCACTGCCCTGCTTTCTTAATTATTTGAGTAGCTATAAATTTTAAGCTTATGCTGTTTTCAGGAAACTTTTGTAAGGATTAACTCTACAACAAGCAGTCTTGAGCATGCACAAAATGCCAGTATCTTAGTGCACTACAGCTTTACAGCTCACATTGGGTGATTCCACATACCTGTGCCCACTTATTGACAGCACACACCTGGTGCTTATGATTTGGTCGGAGAACACTTATGTAATGAGCCCACAGACAACAAAGCAAAGTTCTCTGAGCATGTAACAGCTCATGAGAAACACCCGTAACAACCAATGACCAACCCAATGTTTACGTCTGAGAAAAAAGTTACACAAAGTAAGCAAAATAAGACAAAACATAAAGATACCTAGAACAATGAAGACCTAAGAATCTTACTTTAGGAAGGTTTCATTTTTTCTCAGCAATTTAATCTAAGACCCACTGAGAACTGGTACCTGAGCTCCTCACTTAGTGGGTATTCCAGGGCTGGCTGAATGCAAGGGACCACAGGCTGTGTGGCTTTCTATACTGCACACATATGTGACCAGTGACCTGGGGTAGAACTCCAACACGATCTTAGGGAAAAAGATTTAATGTAAATATTCATCCATTAGGACGTACAAATAAATAAGCTCAGAAGAGCCGATAGAAAAAAAACCACAAATAAGTAAACTGCCAATTTATCTCCAGTATCAGATACTTCACTTCTAAAATACTAATACACAAATTAACTAATTAAAAGATATAGGACATTAAACATAAACATCCCCAAACAAAAAAATAAGATCAAGGATAAACGCTATTTCTTCCTATGTATCAAGACTACAAATAGCATTTAAACACTTTATTATTCAAATTAAGAAATTATACATTTTGTCTGATAATGGTCATTGTTTTAAAAGTGTCATTCAGTTTCCCCACATTTAAAAGTATATTGCTAATTCTGGTCACCTAACCCAACAGCACAAAGAGCCTCCAGGCACAAAGATGCTGGACTTGGCAGAGATGCGGGGTTTGGAGTCCTCACCAGCTCCATGTTGGTCCTTGCATGCGACTTCCTTAGATGCTTCCCTGCTTCCTGCGTGCAGAGGTTGAGGTCACCTCTCCAGTTGGACCCTGATAAAGCGCCTAAATGAGAATCACCTGGCCTGATGCTCTTCCCTGACACACTCCAGGGTCACTGTCTTCTTATCAAAACAGCAGCAGGAAGCAGAGGTGCCAAGGCCTGGCAAGTCCCCCCAAGATACCCAAGAAAATGGGCAGTACTGTTGGGCCAGGAGGGCGCGTGGATCACGGAGAGACGCAGCCCGCCACTTTGGTTCAAATGACTTTAATAAAAGCTGCAGTGCTCACATCCCCCAGTTGCCAACTCACTGCAGGTGACAAAGTACCTCAGGAAGTGCAGGGACCCTCCTCCTCCACCGCCCCGGAAAGCTCTCCAGGTACAAAGCAGAGACAGGAAAAGAGCAACGAGGGCAGCAGCCACCTCACACCCACACAGCCATGTCTAAACCTCATGATGCAGGTCAGTAGGAGTCTGAAGATAAGCATGCGAGTCCCACCTGGGGGACATGGCTTAAAAAGCACAAATAAAATAATACTAGCGTTATCCATTTTCCAAACCTAATCACTTTGGGAAAAGGCAGCAGGAAAAATGCCTTCAGTTCTTATAATTAGGCTTGTAAACAATCAACCACATGAGAAGCAGTGGCTTGGGACTTTGTGTATCAGCCCCAGACCCCGTCTGCAGATACGGGCGCCTGACCCAAAGGGGATATGAACTGGGTCAGCAAGGCCAACGCTTCATCTTTGGTTAATTTCACTGAATTGCCACTAGTCTAAAACCTGTGCTCTTCTTGGTGAACTTACTAAGCCAGCCACATGGCACATAACAATGGTTAAGTTAGGTGAAAAGCAATGTCCATCTATGTAAGTGACTGTCTCAATAAAATTATCTAAAAAAAAAAAATCAGAGAGGGAGGAAAGAAGAAAGAAGGCCTGAGGAGAGCCACGGGTCCCGCCTGAGTGCTCTGGGGGGGTGGGGGTGGTAGGTGATGGTTGCCTCTGGGTCAGATCAAGTTCCCTGGGCTCAACTCAGCTCAACTCAAAGCCAGCAGCACACTCAATAGCATAAAGCAGCTTGCTTCGCAGCAGGGCTTCATCATAAAATTCTGGGAGCTTCAGCAGGTTCATGCAGGTGCTGGCTGTAGGTAGCCGCTCAAGGTCCGAGCCTCCATTGTGAATGCAAAACGCAGGATACAGCTCCTGGAAGACAGGGCACAGGACATGGTTAGAGGGATCTGGCACCGCCTAGAGCCTACCAGAGTCTTGTTCTGCCAGAGAGGTACTGTTGCTCTGGAAGCTACCTTTCTCAAAAATATTCTTTCTTTTAAAAAAGATTTTAAATTATATTTGTGTACATATAAGTGTGTCTGTGCATGAGTGCAGGCACCCAGAAACCAGAGGTGCTAGGATACTCTTGAGGCTCGGGTTACAGGTGGTTGTAAGCTGCTCAACAGGGGTACTGGGAACTTAACTTGGGTCCTCAACAAGAGCAGCATGGGCTCTTAGCCACCCAGTCACCTCCCTAAACCTTTGCCTTTCTTTATGTTATGTTTTTTGCTTAATTTTATTTTTTTTCAAGGCAGGGCTTCTTTTTGTAACAGACCTTACTGTCCTTGAACTTGCCCTATAGACCAGGCCTCAAACTCAGAGATCTGCCTGCTCCTGCCTCCTGAATGCTCAGTACTGTGATTAAGGGTATGAGCCACTATGCCTGACTACCAGCCCACCTTTAAAAAAAGATACATTTATTGCTGGGTGGTGGTGGTATACACCTTTATTCCAGCACTAGGAAGGCAGGAACAGGCGGATCTCTGTGAGTTTTAGGCCAGCCTAGTCTACAATAGCTAGTTCTTGCCGGGCGATGGTGGCGCAAGCCTTTAATCCCAGCACTCGGGAGGCAGAGGCAGGCGGATCTCTGTGAGTTCGAGACCAGCCTGGTCTACAGAGCTAGTTCCAAGGACAGGCTCCAAATCCACAGAGAAACCCTGTCTCGAAAAACCAACCCCCCCCCCAAAAAAAACAAAAACAAAACAAAAACAAACCTCTGGAACTGGAATTAAAAGATGGTTGTGAGCCACCTTCTGAGTGCTGGGAACAGAAACCAGTTTCTCGAGTCCTTCACTGAGTTATCTTTCCATTTCCATGTTGGTATTATTATATTACTGTTGTTGTTGCTGTTAGGCAGGGTTTTTCTGTGTAGACCAGGCTGACCTTGAGTTCCAGAGATCCACCTGCCTCTGCCTCCTGAGTGCTGAGATTAAAGATGTGGGCCACCACTGCCTGGTCGTTACTTTTAGTGTACAACATAGATCCCCTCATTTATATGTGTAGGTACTCAGATCCCTTAGGTGTGTCCAGACAGTTAAAGCAAAGAAGAAAGTATGTTTTCTTCTCTCGTATTGTATCAGCACATCACAGCCACCACTTTG
Organism: Microtus pennsylvanicus; assembly: GCF_037038515.1. Lineage (NCBI taxonomy): Eukaryota > Metazoa > Chordata > Mammalia > Rodentia > Cricetidae > Microtus > Microtus pennsylvanicus. Next base: position 1,732,881 of record NC_134599.1, read on the forward strand.
TGCCTTTTTTTTTTCTGTTATTGTGTCTTACGAATCTGAGTAGCACAGTGTTCCCACTGCATAGGAACACACAAACTCCTAATAGGCACACATTCAGTTTCAATACTGCATAAATAATAAGACTGTGAACACTACTTCTTTGCTTGAGACTTATTTGTGTATTCTGGGCTGACCTTGAACTCATTATGTAGCCAAGGATGACTTAACTCCTGATTTTCCTGCCTCTACCTCCAAGGAGCTAGGATGGATGACAGGTGATCTTTACACTTAGCAAGGATTGTGTGACTAAGTTAACCATTGCACTTGTCTGTAGGCTAAATATATATCTGATAGATGCTGATGGTACTGCAGACCTGTGAATGAGATCCAAAGAAAGGCCAAACAGTACAAGCAACTAATAATGACACCTCATTTTACCCAAGAGCACCATTAGGTACCATCTCATACCTGAGATGTGACCATACTCCTCTCCAACACAGAACAACAAAGCAGAGACTGCCCTGAACTGGCTTACTCTCCCACCTGGTTGGTACTTATTTCAAATCCCTGCCTAGTTCACCCCTCATTGCAAATGTCTACAAGATGAGGCCCTGGGGAGCAAAATAGTAGCTAGCTGTACATCTGGTTGGTAACAGATTCTGGATCTGCTCTTCAGGTGCTGTGACTGAAGTGAAGGCCAGTTATTTAAGGCCATATGATGGGGCACAATGTTCACTCAAAGTATTTCAAGCTGTCATTCCAGCACTGGAAAAACTTTAGCTTTCTTTGCTAAGTTTTATGTCAATTGACACAAAGCTAGAGTCATCAGATAAGAGAGTAACTTAGTTGAGGAAAAAGTCTCCACAAGATCAGAATATTCTCACTCTGTGGGTCGTGACCTTTTCTTTCAAAGGGGTCACCTAAGACCATTGGAAAACACAGATATTTACATTATGATTCGCAACAATAGCAAAATAACAGTTATGAAATAGCATCAAAATCGACTTAATAATTGGGGGTTACCACAATATGAGGAACTGTATTAAAAAGTCACAGCATTAGGAAGGTTGAAAAAAAAAATCACTGCTGTAGAGCATTTTCTTTCTCTTTTCTGAGACAGGTTTTCTCTGTGTTGTAGCCCTGGCTGTCCAGGAACTCACTCTGTAGATCAGGCTGGAACAGAACTCAGATCTTCAGGCATCTGTACTGGCCTGAACTTGGGGTTTTGACAGGATATGTCCTCAGCTACAGTCACTAAGACAACCTCCTATGTAAATTCATTATGTTCCCTTTTAAAAGGACCCTACGCACCCCCCATCTCTCTCTCTCCTCTCCTGTTACACCTATCCCCAAAGGCCTGTCTCCCCTCTGCCCTCCCCCTCCTTTCCCATTCACTATCACCCAATAAAAAACCCACCCGAGCTCTGTCGCATGGTGTATTTTTCTCTGGTGCCGCTTTTTCTAAATTACAACATATGCTAAGCAAGTGCCTTACATGTAAGCTATATCTCCAGCCCAAGATAATGCTGAATAAAAGCAGTAGCTTATGACAGTGAATAAAATAAGATGTAACAGTGGCCCGAATTGGAAAAAAACAGATGTTTTTATTCTTCTACCTAACCACTGATTCCCATTTACTATACTGAAAACATAGATTTTGTTAGAAGAAAAAACCTGGAAAGGGCCAGGTGTGGTGGTACATGTCCTTAGTCCAAACACTTGGGAGGCTGAGCTACAAAACAAGAGACCCTGTCTCAAATAAACAAGACCTTATTGGGGTGTGAGCGCGGGGTGGTATACCTGTAAATTCCAGTACTTAGGAGACTGAGGCAAGAGGTCTGTTGTAAATCCCAGGACAGCCTGGACAACTTTAAGTTCTGTTTCAGTGAAACAGAAGCTGGCTGAAATACAGTAGCAATACTGTCTCCAAAACAAAACATAAACATAAGAACAAAACATTCTCGTTCTATCCTTAATTACAACATATTGTGCCACTATGTATCTCTCATAAACAGGAAGCAAAGGATGTAGTTCTGAGTACACAAGGGCAGCCAGTTTTCTCACACACTTGAGGCTAAAAATAGACACCATAGATTTGTTTGTTGGTGCTGATACACCTTTAATCCCAACACTTGGGAGGCAAAGGCAGGTGAATCTCTATGAGTTTGAGAACAGCCTGGTCTACAGAGCAAGTTCCAGGACAGCTAGGGCTGTTACACAGAGAAATCCTGTTTCAAAAAACAAACAAAAACCCACAAAAAAAACCAAACCCAAACCAACAAAAATTCCAAGAGCTCAGGAGGCAGATGCAGGTAGATCTTTTTGGGTTTGAGATCAGCCTCTCTACAGAGTGAGTTCCAGGACAGTCAGGGCTACACAAAGAAACCCTGTCTCAAAAAAGCAAACAAAAAACCCAAAAACTCACCAACAACAAAATAAACCTACCACAAACAAGACAGAAGTATTTGATGGCACGGTCAGCAATACCTTTGTAAATGGAGAGCTCTAGATACACTTCACAGTGAAACACTGTGAATGTCCAGTCAGTCCACAAGGTCTCCCCTCCCTCTCTCCCCTTGTCCTTCTTTTGGTTTCTGGAGACAGGGTTTCTCTGTGTAGCCTTGGCTGTCCTGGAACTCACTAAGTAGCCAGGGTGGTCTTAAACTCAGAGATCTGTCTGCTTCTGCCTCTTGGGTGCTGAGATTAAGGGTGTGTGTCAGCACTGCCAAGAAAATGTCCTATTTTATTATTTCTTTCATAATGCTAATTGGGTTTCCTACTTGGGAGTCTTAAAAGTAAAAAAATGAAGTTCTTTACTAAAGTCTGAATCAAGGGCAGTACTTTATACATAATTAAATACAACACAATGAGAATTTGCATTAATTCAGAGAAAGAAAAAAATCAATTTACTGTGTGGCCTGATGGTAACTTAACAATTTTTCTACAGCATTTAATGATTTCTTTTTTCTGCAACAATCCTACTTATTAAACATACTAAGTTCTAATTACCCAATATTGGGCACAGAGGTGTTCGGTGAGTTTCTTGCTATCTGCATCACAATAGATCTACACCGGTCCTCCCTCTCTGTGTCTGTCTACTCCGAAGCACTCAAGAGGCACCTCCGAGAATCACAAGGTCAACATGCTTTGTAAACTCTGATGTCTGACATGACAATTGTAAAAACTAATATGGGATTCTTTTCTGGTAGAGAGGATCTTGCTGTGTATTATGGTATTGCTTGGAACCACTACCCTTCCTGCCTCAGCCTCACAAAGTACTGGATTACAGATACGCATTACCATGTAGCTTTTTCCTTCATAGGTGAGTTCAGCCTTAGTACATTCTTTATCGAAGAGTTCATGCTTTTCTTGTTAATATTTTCTCTTTCATGATTTTTGACAACTTTTTTTGTAGTTGTTGCTTTTTAAGATACGGTTTCTCTGTGTAACTAGGTTGTTCTAGAACTCACTTTGTAGATCATGCTAGCATTCAATCTTGTCATTTTTTAAAAGACTTATTTTAATTTTAGGTGTGTGGATGTCTTGCCTGCATTATGTTTGTGTACCACACTGCCTGGTACCTGCAGAGGCTAGAAGATCTGTTGGAACTATTGTTACACAGATGGTTGTAAGCTGTCATATTGCTGGGAACTGAACCTGAGTCCCAAGAGTGGCCAGTGATCTTAACAGCTGAGCATCTCTCCAGCTCACCTGACATTATCTTTACTCTCTATTTCTGTCAATATAACTGGTTCTTTACCTTGTTTCAGTAACTTGGAAGACTCACATGATTACTGCCCTACTTATTTGATGTTCCTTTTTTTCCCTTTTGTTTTGAGACAGGGTTTCTCTGTGTAGTCCTGGCTGTTCTGAAACGTGTAGACCAGGCTGGCCTTCAACTCAGAGATCCGCCTGCCTCTGCCTCTCAGGTGGTGGGATTAAAGGCGTGCACCACCACTGCCCAGCTGAGCAGATCTTTCTCATTACTGTCCCTAAACCCAGCAGTACAGACAGCTGCTTCCTGTGAAAAATTAGCTTCTGGCAGATCTTCCTCCAATTTTCATCTGAGTACAAACTGAGATGTTTTACTGATGGACTGTTTTGTTTTTTGATTTTGGGGTTTTTGAGACAGGGTTTCTCTGTGTAGCAGTCCTAGCTATCCTAGAACTTGCTTTGTAGAAGCAAAGCCGTGTAGAAGACAGAAGCCGTGTCTGCCTTCCAAGTACTGGGATTAAAGGCTTGTGCAACATTGCCCAGCCCACTGTCCATTTTTAAAAAACGGTTTAAAAACTGCAATCTGCCTACTTTAGAATTTAGTCATTAAATTTATAATTCAGTAATCTAGAAAACTGCTACATTTGTGCCACTATCCCCACTATCTGTGTTTGGAACATGTCCACACCCTCACTGAGTTTTTCCTTCTGCCTTCAGCCCTACATCTATCTTCAGAGCTCTGCCTTTAAGGGTAGTTCATGTGGTAGAAGTCACAGCAAGATGTCAATGCTCACACTTTCTGATTCATACTACAGTAATTTGTTTCTTTTACATTTCTGAATATCTTCAGTTCATGGTGTCCATTACCAGATGACCCTTGGCCTTCTTGCAGGTTGGGTCATCATAACCAATGCTGTCATTTATCCTGAGCACACTACTTAAAATGACACCCAAAACACCGTCAAAAGAATCTGCGTATACCTACCCAAACTGTCCAGAACACATAGATGGAAGGAAACGAAAGAACATACCCAGCCTGGTAAGGTAACATAGACCCCAAATCCCAGCACTCAAGAGTCCAAAGCAGCAGAACTGAAGAGTTTGAGGCCAGCCTGGGTTAAATAGTGAGTTCAAGGGTAGCCTGAACTACAGAGCCATAAAACAAAACAAAACGAAAAAATCATGCCCATGCCTGCCCTGTGTAGCATTGCACTAGATCCTTACCTACAAGACAAATTTTACAAGGGACATTAAGCAACAAGCGGTATCACCTCACCAAGCTTCAGATACTTGAAAGAGGTTAAAAACATGGCTACCTAGCTCTACACAGCAGTATAAGGGAGCTGGTCCCAAGAGCATACAAATGTCTGTTTCTAACAAGCTCTCCAATGCTGCTAGAGTTTTAGATTGAACAGTCAGACTCTAAACCATGGTGTTAATACATCATGGGTAAATTCCTCTATTGCTGATCAATGAATTGTGGTGATTTACAGGAATATCCATTTTAGGGAAATATGAAGCCAATAAGAGGGAAAAAGAAATGCCCTAACCTGATCTGAAATGACTCAAAACTATAGAGCAAACATGGTCACGTCAGTAGTTAAAGTGGGCAAAGAAAGTCTTTTCCAATTTTGCCACAGCACATGTACGGGGGTAGGGGAGAGTCTTGGTGTTAGTCCTTGCCTTCAACTTTGTTTGAAATTGGGGTCTCTCTTTTGTTCATTAAGCATATTAATATTTAAAGATTTACTTATTTATTGTGTATACAGTGCTCTGCATGTGTGCTTGCATGGCAGAAAAGGGAGCCAGATCTCATTAAAGAAGGTTGTGAGCCACCCCGTGGTTGCTGGGAACTGAACTCAAGACTTCTAGAAGAGCAGTCAGTACTCTTAACCTCCAAGTCATTACTCCAGCTTCAAGTATATTATTTTTTAAAAATCAATCAATCTCTCACTCACTCACGCACTCACCCACCCACCCACAGGGATCCTGGGGAATGATTGAACTAAGTCTACCAGGCTTAGCAGTAGTTTAACCACTGGATAATCATGCTGATTCCATATGTGTATGTACACACACTCGCATGTATGAACACCTGAGCCATCTTTGTTTTTGAGATAGGATCTTACCATATAACTCTGGCTGGCCTGGAAATCATAGATATCCACCTGCCTCTCTGCCTTCCAAGTGCTCTGATCAAGGTGTACACCACTTGTCCATCTAAAAATTTTTAATACACTTACCTGTTGTGTGTGTTTGCATGATATACGTGTGTAAGCAAGGGTGTGGTGGTCAGAGGATAACCTTTAGGAGCTTGTTTTTTTTCTTCTATCACATGGGTTTTGGGGATTGAGCACAAGTGCCTTTTCTCAGTGAGATACTTTAACAGGCCCTGCTGGCTCCACTATGTATAGTCCTTAAGTATGTATGCTGCTTCAAATTATTTTATAATGAATATAGGAAATATCACTAAATGTTTCTCAAACAACCTTTTTTGTGTGTGATATGTTGTGTGGGTGGGTATGAGTATGTATGTAGATGCAAGAGTTTGGGTGACTTCCTTGACTGCCCCCCACCTGATATATATAAATAAAATGTGTGTATGTATAGTATAGTATATACTAAGGTTAGAGAACAACTTTAAGGAATTTATTCTCTCCTTCTTTCAAAGCAGAATGCCTTATTTCTGCTACCTTGCATACCAATTGGAGCTTCCAGTCTCCAATTCCCAATGTACTGTGGGAGTGCTGGCATCACCAAAGCACAGTACTGAACCAGGATTAGACTCAAGCAGACAAAGAGGCAGGAAAGTGACTTTACCAGCTAAGTCGTCATGCTGGCCCTTGACTCATGTTTTGAGGGAGGTCTTCCAGTGAACTTCAAGCTTGCTAATTCAGCTTGACTGGCTGGCCCCGGTCTCTACTTTTCTAGTGCTGGGATTACAAGCCCAGCATTTGAATACTGGTTATCTGTTTGTTTTGTTTTGGAGACAGCACGGTCTCACTGGCTCTGACTACCTTGGAACTCACTATTAGATCAGGCGGGCCTCCAACCCACAGATATCAAAGTCCTGGTCAACCTGAGTGCTGGGATTAAAGGCATGTAACACCTTGCCTGGTAGATACTATGTAATGAATTTAGCCTCTCCTGCATGCATGGCTAGTTATTTACTAATTAATTGAACTACTTCCCCAAACCCCAATAACTTTAATTACTAAAAACAACAGGTAGGCCAAGTTATGTGAGATTAATACTAATTTTCAGAAGTAATCAATCAAGGCTAGGATAATGTAAAGCAAGTAGTACTAACAACCATTACCAATGTTTAGGCTGTATATTCTTCAACTGAGAGTGGAAAAGAATCACCACGACCTGAGGCTGGGCTGATGATTTCAATTGCAGGCAGCTTATCTGAACACAGGCTCTCTAGATACAATTCTAAGTACAATTATCACAGCACCTAGTACTTACAATAGGACAAAAGACAACAAACATAGAGTGGCCAGGCCTGTATGGTTTAAAATAAATAGCATGAAAGATGCATACCTTAAACCCCAGGAGAGGTGGGCGAGAGCAACTTGTTACAAACTTGAGTAACTTGCGCTTTTCTTCATCAGTGAAACCTTCTACAACTCTCCAAAAGATTTTAATGACAGGATGATCAGCAGAATAGCCCCCTATGACAAAATGAGCACATTATGCATTAAAGATAAAATCAATGCAAAAGCAGGAGCAACAAACTTGGAAGTATGACACCCATGTTTTGAGGGAACTTTCAGAAATGAGAGTGGATTCACTAAGAGCCAAACTGGAAAATACTTGCTGCAGTAGTCTGAATGTAATTGGCTCCCATAATCTTGCAGGAAGTGGCACTATTAGGAGGTGTCACTTTGTTGGAGGAAGTGTATTACTGTGGGAGCAGACTTTGAGGTTTCCTATGTTTGGAATACCGCCCAGTGTGTCAGTAGACTTCCTGTTCCTGGCAGGTCAAGATGTAGCCAGCAGTATGTCCGCCAGCACGCTGCCATGCTCCCTGTCATGATGACAATGAACTAAAACTCTGAAACCGTAAGAAAGCCACCCCAATTAAATGTTTCCTTTATAAGAGTTGCCATGGTCATGGTGTCTCTTCACAGCAATTGAAACCCAAACTAAGACCCGTGCCTCTGGTTCTTGGTGGAGGGCAGATGTGACTAACCACGACAGAGCAACGGTGAGCCAGAATAAGCATGATGAGAACATGAAATGCCTAACGAATGCTAGAAACCAACAATTCCTTTCTGGGTAGGACTGACACTTGGCTACACATCTAAAACGGTAGACACATCTTATTTCTCAGAGAGCTAGGCATTTGGCCAATATGATCTCCATGTCTTCATAATTTTATTGCCTCTTCTTCTTATAATAAGGTTCAGAGTATAGCTGACAACCAGCCCTGCCTGTGATTAGACACAATTCTAAAATGTACTATCTGCTACTTACAGTTTTTAATCTCATTAAGTGCTTTCTAAAACTAAAATAATTGCTATATATTGTTCCCTCATTGTTAATCCACTACAGAAATAACATCAATAAGGTATCTTAAGTGCATTAATTGGCACCAAAATGACTACGGTACTATTTTAAATCTATTTACTGGAATAGCTGGGATCCTTAAAGGTATAAGCTCTCAGTGCAAGTCAAGGAAGGTCAAACAACCCAGGGCAAGTTCTTGGCAAAGAAAGGTCAGAACAATGGCATTTTCTTAAACACATGACTTGAGAGTGCAGACACTATGACTTTTGGCATTATTTGCCTTTATGTAAATTTAGAGTTCGGGTTTAAAGCAACAACTACAGAAGAAACAAATGCACACACACAAATAAACATATACATTTAAGTGACTAACATAACTAGATTTAGAACATTTCCATTTTCTCACAAAGATCCTACAGTCGGGGCTGGAGAGATGGCTCAGCGGTTGAGAGCACTGACTGCTCTTCCAGAGGTTATGAGTTCAATTCCCAGCAACCACATGGTGGCTCACAACCATCTGTAATGAGATATGGTGCCCTCTTCTGGCCTGCAGGTATACATGTAGACAGAACACTGTATACATAATAAATAAACAAATCTTAAAATAAAAGAAAAAAAGATCCTACAGTCATCTCTGACCTCTGTCTCTACCTTAACAGATGGTGTACACAAAACGCCATTTAACGGAACACAATAGCCTGAATTGGGTTTTTCCTTCTCTCTCCTTTCCTTTCTCTTCCCATTCCACCTGCTAATTTGTTTTTGATACAGAGTCTCACTTTGTAGCCCAGATTTGCCTTGAACACAGTAAATCCTACTAGTGTATGCCACCCCAACCAGCTGGGTTTCTTTTCTTAATTTAAAAGTTACATTTTTCATATCTATTTTTAAATTTTATTTATTATATGGACAGTCTTCTGCCTGCATGTGTGGTTGCATGCCAGAAGAGGGAACCAGATCGCATTACAGAAGGTTGTGAGATACCATGTGGTTGCTGGGAATTGAACTCAGGACCTCTGGAAGAACAGCCAGTGCTGTTAACATCTGAGCCATCTCACCAGCCCCCCCCCTTGTGTATTGTTTGTTTGTATGTATGTATGTATGTATGCATGCATGCATGCACATCATGTGCATACATTATACATGGATAGCAGAAGGGGGACTCCTGGAACTAGAGTATAGTTGTGAGCTACCATGTAGGTACTGGGAAATGAACACATGTCATCTGAAAGAGCAGCCAGTATTCTTAACCACTGAGCCATCTCTAAAGCCAAACAACTCCAGGGAATCTGATGCTTCTGGCTTCTGTGAGCACCAGGCAAACATGTGATGCACAGACATACATTGGAAGCAAAACAGACACATAAAATCACACAATTAGATTGAATTAATAGGTCAATTTGGAGATAATTACCATTTTAATAATATTAGTTTTCCAGTCAAAGAAAACAGTTTTTCTGTTTATTTAGCTCTCCTTGAATTTCCTTTTTCCTTTCTTTCCTTTTCTAATTGTTTCATTTTGAGAGTTTCTGACTCAGTAGACCAGGCTGGCCTTGAACTCAATTTAGAGATCCACCTACCCTTGCCTTCTGAGTGCTGGGGTTAAAGGTGTGCCTCTACTGCCCTGCTAGATCTCCTTTAATTTCTTACAACTCTTTGCAGTTTTTATTATATATACCTTATATTTACATTACTGGGTCCATTTGTAGTCTATAATTTTTGATGCAGTCAGTGGAATGATCAATTCTTTTTTTCTCCACACAGGGTTGCTTTCTTTTTTCTTCTTCTCCTTCCCCCTTTCTTTTTCCTCTTTTTTTAAAAAATTTTATGCATATGAGTGCTTTGTTTTCTTTTTTTTTTAAATATTTATTATGTATAGAATATTCTGTCTGTGTGTATGCCTGCAGGCCAGAAGAGGGCACCAGACCTCATTACAGATGGCTGTGAGCCACCATGTGGTTGCTGGGAATTGAACTCAGGACCTTTGGAAGAGCAGTCAGTGCTCTTAACCTCTGGGCTATCCATCTCTCCAGCCCCGAGTGCTTTGTTTTCATCCATACCAGAAGAAGAAATCAGATCTCATTACATATGGTTGTGAGAGCCACCATGTGGTTGCCGGGAATTGAATTCAGGACCTCTGGAAGAGCAGTCAGTGCTCTTAATTATTGAGCTATTTTTCCTGTAGAATGGAGGAGTGAGCTGAGTCCTGCTGCCTGGCTAGCTTAACCCCCAAAATAACCACAAAGAAATTGTATTAATTTAATTACTGCCTGGCCCATTATATCTGGCCTCTTCTTGGCCAACTCTCACATCCTGATCTCCAACTCTCACATCCTGATCTAACCCATTTCCATTAATCTGTGTATCACCACAAGGTTGTGGCTTACCGGCAAAGATTCAGCATCTCTGATCTGGCGACTTCATGGCAGCTCTCTCTCTCTCTGCCTTCCTCTTCCCAGCATTCAGTTCTGTCTACTTCGCCTATCTAAGTCTGCCCTATGAAAAGGCCAAGGCAGTTTCTTTATTCAACCAATGAAAGCAACACACCGTCAGACGGATCTTCTACACCATTCTCCAGTCAAGAGACAGGGTTTCTTGGGTAACAGCCCTGGCTATCCTAGAATTCGCTTTGTAGACCAGGATGGCCTCAGACTCACAGAGATCCATCTACTTTTGCCTCTTGAGTGCTGGGATTAAAGGTGTGCTCTACCACGCCCAGCAGAATGATCAATTCTTGTGTATAGAAGCCCATGTTTTGCTGAGTTGTTTTTTGTTTTCAGAAACCCATCTTATTGATTTTATTTTATTTTGGTTTTTTGAGACAGGGTTTCTTCGTGTAACAGTCCTGGCTGTCCTGGAACTCGCTTTGTATGCACCATCACACGCAACACAATTAAAATAGATTACTTAAAAACTAACCTCCCCACTACCCCTAAAGGCACATGCCTTTAATCCCAGCACACCTTGTTTGTTTGTTTTTTTTTTTTTTTTTGAGACAGGGTTTCTCTGTGGCTTTGGAGCCTGTCCTGGAACTAGCTCTGTAGACCAGGCTGGTCTCGAACTCACAGAGATCCGCCTGCCTCTGCCTCCCGAGTGCTGGGACTAAAGGCGTGCGCCACCATCGCCCGGCACACCTTGTTTTTTTAAATGTGAGTACATGGAATGTGAATTTAGATTCTCATGCCTGGGCAGAAAGTGGTCTTACCACTTGCTAATCTCTGAATCTAATTTTCCAATCTTTACTAGTGTTTGTCTTTTGATAATGGAATCATTAGTACTGTTGTATTCTTTCATTCAATTAATTATTTCTGTGCTGGAGCTTGAAGCCAGAGGTTCACACATATTAAGCACATTTAACTATAGAGTGCTATGCTAATTTATCACCCCCTTTTACTGTTGTTACTTTTGAGACAAGGTCTCTCTATATAGCCCTGACTGTCCGGGGACTTAGTATATAGACTAGGCTGGCCTAGAGCTCACAGAGATCCATCTGCTTATATGGATCCTAACTGTTGAGATTAAAGGCATGTACCACCATGACACCTCCTTTAAAAACAAGAATGGAAGCAACCAAATGTCTATGAGTATAAGTAAAAGAAGGCAGGTTATGAAGAAGAGAATACACAAGGTACAGAACACTACAAAAATTAGAAAAAGTTCATACTTGTACTTGTTGGTAGCCCAGCAAATGACTGAGAAGAGCTCTTAACAGTAAGGTGGACAGATAGGAATGGAGCAGTGTCCTGTGTCTCACAGTACACAACCCATGTAAGAGATTGTGTTGATAGCTGACCTATGGTACACCTAAACGTGGTGCCACATACCTGAATAATTTGTAAAGGATTTTAGGTCCTCCAGACTTACAGGAACTTGTGCACCAGAAATTAATACCTGGGGGGAAAAAGGTTAAATTGTAAACCCAAAGGGAGATTTTTCAGAAAGTGTCTTATTTCCTGAGGCAATGGTCTTTGATAGTAGTAGCTATGGCACCTGAATTTCCTGCTGGTCAAACATTCGGAGCCACTCTAGGCTCACAACGTTGGCCAGGCCCTGGCGGAAAGCTAGGCAGTGTGGTCGAATCTGCTTGTTCAGCCGGTAGTCAGCCACCAGGTGGATGTAGGCAATGCGGTTGGCCCCAGTTACTGGGATATCTTTCCCACCAAATTTTAGTTCAACCACCTGTGAACATAAAGCACAGGGTTCTAGAGGGTTCAACAGGGAAACAAAGTTCCAGAAAACAAGAATCCAACACATAACAGCAGCACAAGCTCACAAGACAGCATGGCAAGAGGCAGCACTTTCTGTCTTTCCTTCCATTAAGCATCCTGTCATCTCTCAGCACTAAGGAATCATGTAGTAATGGAATTATTACACTTCATTTAAAAACAGTAGAGCCATTAAGGGCAAACTTATGAATCAGAGGGTGATTTGAGTCCCAGAGACAAGGTACTCATTCTGGAGAATAAAAAGTCATCATACTCCGTTTTACATTTTCAGAATGTTGTCTCTACTGTAAAATGTTTGATTTAAGGACAGTGGTAAATTATTTTTGAGGGGGGAAGGAGTAAGATATATTGAATGCCTTTAATTCCATTACTAGGAAGGCTGAGGCAGGAAGATTCCTGGTTATACTGAGTTACACAGAGAAAACTGTAAAAACAAAATTCAAAACAAACCAAAATATAAAGAAAAAGACAAACCCTCCCCATCCTAATGCAGTTACACTGTGTTTCTAAGTTTAGAATGAACATGAAGAATAGCTCTGTAATTGTCATGGCAGGATCAGTATGAAAGTAGTGCAGTGAAAATGTAGCTCTCACCTTGCAGTGAGTCCTTGCCTCAGCAGCAGGTGCTATGACTGTGTAAACTTTCACATACAGAAAAGACCACCACAGGTCACCAGAGATGCGGTACCATCAGCTACAAGAGCATGCTCTGAAATGCCTTGTTTATAACAATGTAAAAGAAATACATTTCTGGGGTTAGTGAAGGTTACCTATTCTGTGAATAAAGAACATACAATAATCAAGGGTAGGGCTGCACACTTGTAACCCTGGCACTTGGAAAGCAAAGGCAGACAGCTAATTCTAAGCTATCCTGGGCCACATACTGGCAGTGAGAGGGTGGAGACACACAATAAAAGAGCAAAATCATTTTTGTGTATCCACTTTAACATTCACTGCTAGTGAACTAAGAACGACAGTCTGAAATGGGATCAGTGTCTGGGAAAGCAGGAGGCAAGTTCTGACTGTAGGGTGCTTATAATGTAGATTACAGAACTACTGGCAACACCACCACCCCAGCTTTACTTTTTTTCATGGCTCCATTAACTCTCCAGAATAACAAGAACATACTATGAGCTGAGTAGTGGCTTTTATACCAAGTATACCACTTTTTATAAAGGTATTTCAATGTGAGGTGAAGAACTTTACTTATCTGTATCTGGTACTGGACGGCAGAGTGGTCTAATTGCCATTTTATTAAAGTTATGCAGCTTTAAACTTGAGTGTTAAACTTGACTGATTCCTTCCTGCAGTATCTCACATTTTAGACATTCAATCTTTCTTACTAATTTGCTTTTTCAGTTTGGGACCCATCAAATCTTACAATGGGCTTTCAAGCCATTGTCTCTGGGCTGAGTGAGGACTGTTCATTACCTTAATTCCTCTCCTTGTATTCAGCTGACAGTTCATCTGTTAACCAGGCCTCCTGAGGCTGGCTATTATATTACCATATATAAAAACATTGCTTCCTTTAAATGGATTAAGGAAGGTAATAGATGATGATGTGATTGTATGATGTGAAGACAAAGAAACAATCAAGTTTTCAGTTAAATGGACTTCCAAGACCACCAATTATTTTGCCTAGTAAGATAACAGTGAAATTTCTAGTGACTTAATAAAGAGGCAATACTACCTTTAATTTAAAATCTGCCCTCAGACTAAATCTAAACATCTATGTTTATTTAAAAGTCACCCAAATGCGCCAAAATTCTAGGTTTGATAGAAACATTAAGGCACCCTTTGAAGACTGGACAGGTTGTGGGCATAGTTTAGTGGTAGAGGAAATGGCCAGCATCATGAGACTCTGGGTTCCACCCCCAGCAGTGCAATGAAAAGGCACCACAAGGAAGCTCTCCTTGTAGGCATTTTCCTCTGGGACTTCTGAGGGTCAACTGTGATACCACCACAGTTGCTCCCACATCAGGGAAGGCCCTCTGACTTATCTAAGGTCATATAGCCAAGAAAATTGAGGACGCCAATCAAGGTTTTATGACTCTATTCCCACTATTCATGATTAGTTATGGTGTGGTCACACCCTTGGCGTTTTCCTCCAGTAAACACACGTAAATTAGCATCAAAACTTGAAGTTCATTTTTAGACTAAGAACAGGCAGACTGTTCACACTAAGGAAATACTCCAGGAACAGAGGAAGAGTAGTGGTACATGGCCCACAGAGGGTTTTCTGCTTCTAAGGACTTCTGCAGAAGTCCCTTAGATTGGTACTTCTGTACTCTTCTCATGAGATCTTTGGTATAGCAATTTCTACACCAGCATTTATCACTTCTTAAATCAGTGGAAAATTCTATGCCACCAGTAGCTGCCTCAGGAATCACCTCACAGAATTAATCAAGTGTGCCGACTAGTTTTTTTTTTTTTAAATCAACTTGACATAGAATAGAGTCATTTGGAAAGCAGTATCCTCAATTGAGACTATAGGCCATCAGACTGGCCTATAGGTATTTTCTTAATTAGTGACTGACGTGAGAGGGTCCAGACCATTGTGGGTGGGGTCACCCCTGGACTTGCGGTCCTGGG
The DNA here is from genome assembly GCF_037038515.1 of Microtus pennsylvanicus. NCBI lineage: Eukaryota > Metazoa > Chordata > Mammalia > Rodentia > Cricetidae > Microtus > Microtus pennsylvanicus. The sequence continues at coordinate 1,747,907 of NC_134599.1, forward strand.
TTCTATAAGAAAGCAGGCTGAGCACACTACAAAAAGCCACCAGTAAGCAGCACTCCTCTATTGCCACTGCATCAGTTCCCGCCTTTGGGTTCTTTCTGAGTTCCTGCTCTGACTTCCCCAGAAGACAGACTATAAACTGAAGGACGAATAAACACTTTCCTCCCCAAGTTGTTTTTTGGTCAGTGTTTTACCATAGTAACAGAAACCTTAACTAAGAGATCATGCTGCCAAGATACAGAACAACAGTAGCATACATACTGGCCGTACAAAGAAAACATCCTTATGATGGTACAAACCTCACCTTCCAGCCAATCTTGCCCCCGCCCTCTGTGCTAGGATTACAGTTTATTCCCTAGGTGTGACTGATTGGTGAATTCTGGAACCTTGGCACAGAACACACCCAGGATGTTTCCAGGTTACAACACTTGGCTTTCTACATGGGCAATGGGGTCCTCATAATTGAGCAGCAAGCATTTTATGAACTGAAATTTCTCCCCAACCCCCTAAATTTATTTTTCATTTGATACATTAAAAACAAAAAAAGTATGCATTTATGGGTTCCTATGTAATGTGATGTCATGATGTTTGCTATTAAAGTCAGGTTAAACACATAGCCACAAAGTTTTTTGTTTTGAGACAGGGTTCCTTTGTGGTTTTTGGAGCCTCTCCTGGAATTTGTTCTGTAGACCATGCTGGCCTCAAACTCAGATTCGCCTGTCTCAGCCTCCAGAGTGCTGGGATCAAAGGCGTGCACCGCCACTGCCTGGCTCACTTATCATCTTTTCAATGATAAAAGCAACCGAATTCCTTTCTTCTAGATATTTGAAATACACAGGGACTTTTTCTCTACAGTCACTTTACTATGTGAATACATACTTGTATTTCATGCATTGATTACCTTTGAATAACCAACAAAGTAAATTTAAAAAAAATAGCTAGGTGTGTTAGCACATGCCTTTGATACTTGGGAGGTAGAGGCAGGTGGATCTCTGTGAGACTGGGGCCAGTTTGGTCTACATCGTGAGTTCCAGAACAGTCAAGAGCTACATACTGAGATCATTCCTGTCTCAAAAAACAAACAAGAAAAACAAACTTTGTTACTAACCCAATTACTGAACTCAGAAAAAGATTACTGCTGTACATCAAGGACTAACAATGCTGTCTGGAGGCACAGTGCCTGCCTAGCACATGCCTGGGTTCTAGCTCCAACTTTTCTACCTATAACTTTTAAGTCATGCTTGTTAATACTTCACAGCTTATAATTTGTGTTTCCTTAGCTCACATTTTGTTTGGTGGCTAGTAATGATCCACTTATGAGGATGACGTATGTTTTCTGCTCTTTGTTGAGACAAATTCTGGATATAGACCAATCTAGCTTAGAATCTGTTAGTCTGTTGCCTTAGTCTCTCAGGTGCTAGAATTACTACATCCATCAGTATGTACAGTTTTGTAAGCATTTTAAGGAGTTTTCTAAGTTTTGGGAACACTTAACACATACTACAAAAGATAGAATAGTATGCTGCTGTGCCAAGGTTGGGCAGAAAACAACTGTTTTTCTTCCTTTTCTTTCCCAGAGCTACACAATGAGTTCGTGTCTGGTCTATAGCATGAGTTCCAGGACAGCCAGGGCTAGGGCTACACAGATAAGCCCTGTCTCAAGAAACTACACAACAAACAAAAAACTAGTTTGGAGGTGGATATGGTAGTTTATGACTTCAATCCAAGCACTAGAGACAGAAGCAGGTGAGACCCTGTCTCACCAGACCCTCCCATACAAAGAAAGAAAGAAAGAAAGGAAGGAAGGAAGGAAGGAAGGAAGGAAGGAAGGAAGGAAGGAAGGAAGGAAGGAAGGAAGAAAAAGTGATTTTGGGTTAGGCACATGTCTTTAATCCTAGCACTTAGGAGACAGAAGTAGGCAGACCTGTGTGTTGAAGATCAGTCAGCTTCACCTACATAGTGAAACTCTGTCTCACAAAAATCCACATGAGCTGGGCGGTGGTGGAGCATGCCTTTAATTCCAACACTGCAGATACAGGTGGATCTCTGAGTTAAAGGCCAGCTTGGTCTTAGCTAGCTAGTTCCAAGACAAGCTCCAAAGCTACAGAGAAACCCTGCCTCAAAAAACCAACAAACAAAAAAAACCCATGCACACAAAGTGCACACACACCAAATAACAAAAGCCCAACAAACTAAAAACAACATCAAAACCTAGTCTGACTCTAATATAGGCCTTTTTATTTATTTATTTACTTATTTACTTATTTATTTATTTATTTATTTATTTATTTATTTTTTCCTTTTTGCAAATAGGATGAAAGCAGCAGGAGCGACCAGGTAGATGTGAGGGAGGAAGGTTTGGCAGTCTCTCCCCAGGATGGAAATGAGAGAAGCTCCAGCTGCAGCACAGCTATGAGGCACTAATTTAGAGAGGGAAGGACTGCCAGGCAGGGCAAGCTATCCCTAAAAAGATGTTGAGAATAGGAGTGAAATGGAAGGCTTGAGCTGCTGTGGCTGCCAAGCCCACCCCAAAAATCTTTTCCAATTAAGAATACTGCCATGGCGACAGAGGTATGAAGAACATCTTCCCACTGAAAGAATTAAATGAGCCCCAGCTCACCTGTGCTTCCCCCAGGTCATTGTTCACAACAGTAAAGTTCAGTCCCAGCTCTTCCACATCCTCCTCGTAGCTCTTGAGGAAAAGCAGGTTCTTATAAACTTCAGGGTCCAATGAGGCCAGATGGTGAATGTCCACATCTGCACTGGTTCCCAGTAGCTTAGACAGGAAAAACCCAGCAAATGGTAGCTCCACCAGCATGTTTTCATACAGAGCCTTCAGACAGACCAGAGGGCAGACAGGGATTACTAACATTCAATATTATCCTCATGCTTCCTATAACCCAAACACAGTTTGATTCAACAGTGAAAGAATTCTGAGTAGTATACTCTGTCTCCATGATAATGAGACAACCATAAGTGAGGCCAATGCATTTACCATGTGCTAGGCCAGGGCTAAAACCACAGAGTGCTAATACCAAGTGGGACTTCTAAGGTCATTGCCAAGTCCTTTATGCCATAATAGGTAAGCAAATGTTTTCCACAGAGTCAGACATGAGTGCTTTAGGGTTTGTAGTACTGTTAGGCACCAACAGGAAACTCAAACACACCAGAGTACTGTCTCACAACACTACAGATGGATCCTTCAAGCTCCGGGCAGCTTGGAACACCCATAATCTATGGCTTCAGCTGTACCCCTCTACTTCCTGCCTCTGCACCTGCTGGAACACCCATAATCTATGGCTTCAGCTGTACCCCTCTACTTCCTGCCTCTGCACCTGCTGGAACACCCATAATCTATGGCTTCAGCTGTACCCCTCTACTTCCTGCCTCTGCACCTGCTGGAACACCCATAATCTATGGCTTCAGCTGTACCCCTCTACTTCCTGCCTCTGCACCTGCTGGCCTTCACTGTCTCTTCTTTGTGTCACATCTTTCATTTATCTTTGACAGACACTGGTCATTGGATTTTGGGACCTCTTCTAATTCAGCATGGTTTCATGTTTTAACTTGACCACATTCACAGACAGGGTGCACTAAAACTTGAACACAGCTCCCTGGAGATTATAGATCTGGACATATCAGCTGCAGCTGCTCACACTCTACTACTATAGTTCAGAAGACTGCTGTTCTTCCAGAGGACCTGAGTTTGCTCCTGTAACTATGGCTCCAGAAGATCTAATGTATTTTTTGGTCTCTGTGAGCTCTTGAATACATACGGCATATGCTCACACAGATACACACATACACGCCTCTTAAAAAGAAAAAAGAGAAGAAATATGTTTTTATAGCAGGTCATTTCTACCTTTAATGCTAACATTTTTTTTTGAAATTATTTGCACAGCAGTATAACTGACAGACAAACCTTGCATGACACTTGATAAATTTCTTACTTGGTTATACCTGAGTAACTTAAGGGAACCCCCTCCACAGATCTACCCTTAGTCTGCTCTCTTAACAGTAAGTTTCACCACTCTTATAAGATAGCACACATTAGGTTTTTACTGAGGTGTGATAGATTCACCTATTTGCCTGGTGATGGGTATGCGTGGTGTTGTCACTTGTGAACTCTCGTGAACATTTACTTAGGAGCAGAAGAGCACAGAGGTAGCCGGCACAAGGAAGACACTATCCAAAGAGTTCTGAAATGCTAGTACTTTTCTCCTACCAGTGACGTGTAAAGACTCCTGCTGGCTCTCATGCTCCCACCTGTCAGCACTGCCAGCTTTCTAATCTTGGCCCTGGTTGTTGAGGCAATGGATGATCATCTCACTGTGGCTGGAAGCTGACAACTATTGGATTAATTAGTGTTAGTTAGTATGTATTTCTCCAGAGATTTCTTGGCAGAGATGGAAAGTAAAGTTTCCAACATCAGGTCAGAGATTCACGCCACAAGGTAAATATTCCAATGGCCACAGTTGTAAAATGCAATAAAGACTCAAAAATGTGTGGTGAGATTAAAAAAAAAATTTAGAGTTAGTGGCAAGGTAGCTCAGGGGGTGAAAGCTCTTGCTGCCAAGCCTGATCCTCGGGACCACATGAAAGAACTTTTACCTTTACATCCACATGTGCACCATGGCAGATGAGCACACACAAAAGCACGTGAAAACCAACCACCCCCATATTATTGGTGTCTTATTCTGACAGGCAAACTTGGAAACTGTAACCAACCTTTGTCTAGTTTTCTAGTAAACAGCTTGGTTGTTGTTGTTCGTAAACACTCTTGTAAACATAGGCATCACATTGAGCAGGTCATGACCAACTCATTTCCCCAAGATCTAACATGCTAAGAAACTGACTTCTAAGGAACACAGAAATCTGAGTTCCTTCACAAGTGTTTTTTCTATTGGGATATGTCTAACCTAGAGATCAATGTTCATGGCGAGTCTGTGCTCCTTCCCCACCTCCCAGGGCAGTTGCATGTCCAGGTAATGTTCAGATAAAAAAATAAATCTCCTCCATGGGCAATTTCACTCTACAGTAACCCCTTACCCAGCGCTCCAGGCAAGGGGGCATCACCAGCTACATCATACACTTCATTTGAGACCTGACAGTAAGACATTAAGAGGTGAATCACTTTTCACTCACTCTCAGTTCCAAGTAGCCACAGTCCTCATTCACTGTTTCATACTGTGTTCTATGATGTCATTAGCTCTCAAACAAATAGTGGAAAGCCTAGATACAGTGTATGCAGATCTTGGAGGAGGACCACAATTTGAAAACTCACTTGGGTCAGAGGATTGAAGGACACTAGAAAATAGTTGAGGATCTCTTCCCCAAAGTAAGCATTTTGCATGGCACTGGTGTTTTGCTTTAAAAAGCTACTATCAGACACTCTAAAATGCTCCTTTCCAGGTTACCCAGTAGGAAAACCTTGTCAACCTTATCTAGGAAAAACAAGATGCATGTCCCTGTGATTTATAGCCAATCTGAAGATGAATCATTTCCCAATCAACGTTTTAAAAGTTGACAACATAGTACAAAATGAGAGAATGAATAATAAAACTGCAACCACTCACATAGTATCCACTGACAATATTAAAAAAGTTGTTCCAAAAGGTCATAGTTCACTGAAGTTAAAAATGGTTAATACACTGTGATGGAGGAAGGTCATTGGCTAATAAAGAAACTGCCTTGGCCCATTTGATAGGCCAGCCTTTAGGTGGGTGGAGTAAACAGAACAGAATGCTGGGAGGAAGAGGAAGTGAGCTAAGACGCCATAGCTCTGCTCTCTGGGGCAGATGCGGTGAAGGATGGACGTAGGCTAGAATCTTCCTGGTAAGGGCACCTCATGGTGCTACACACATTAATAGAAATGGGCCAAGCAGTGTTTATATGAATACAGTTTGTGTGTTGTTATTTTGGGGCATAAGCTAGCCAGGCGGCCGGGAGCTGGGTGGCAGGAACGCAGCCCGCAGCTCCTTCAACAACACTGGAAGGGGTGGGCTGGATCTCTGACTTCAAGGCCAGCCTGGTCTACAAGAGCTAGTTCCAGGACAGGCTCCAAAGCTACTGAGAAACCCGTCTCGAAAAACCAAAAACCCAAACCAAAAAAGGTGAAAACAAACAAAACAAACCACAACAAAATCTGAGAGTTCAAGGTCAATCTGGCCTATGTAGTGAGATCCGGGACAGCCAGAGCTACATAGTGAGATCCTCTCAAACAAACACAAAGCCCCCCCCCCCCAAAGCAAACAAAAAACTCCAACCAACCAACCAACCAACCAACCAACCAACCAACCAACCAACCAACCAACCAACAAACAAAAAAACGGTTAATATTATTAACCTGGAGTACTTATAAACACCATTACTTCTAAATGAAAGATGAGTTCAAAGCCAAGGAGAGCATTCTGTATAAAGCCGCATGATTGATCCCAGGTGTTGAGAAAAAGCCCTCATTTACACAGTAGACTTTGAAAGTAAGCTGGAGTGTAAATCATTGGATGTTCAATATGGAAGGTCATTGTTTGCCATTTCTGCATTAGTAACAATAAACCAGAGAAATTCGTTAAATATATCAGGGCTACCTGAATTTTAAGCAGAAATCCCACTGTGACTCATAAAATGTAAATGTATAGGTATAATTTTTTACATAAGGCAGGTTTAAACCTTTAAAGCATTTAATATACAAGCACTAATAAATGATAGCACTGAAAACTATGACTGCATCAGCTAAATGGATTATAAATTAAATTTCCATAATGTATGCAACTGAGATACAGATGTAAGCATAAATCAAGGTATTTTCTAAATACAGGTTAGTTATATAACTCTAAAACTGTCTATTTTTTATGCAAAATAACCCACTTAGCATTTTCCAGCCCATTGCACCATACTTATTCCTAGAAACATATCAATAACTACCTGTCACAGGAGAAAAAGATAGGTATACAGAAAACCCTGTGCTGTGTTTTCCAGCTATCTGTCCTTTATGAGTGTTTATAGCCAGAAATGGTGCCAAAATGGTTTGAAATGAAAAGGATTAATTATAGTAGAAGCCTTTTAATATAAGTGAGTGCAGTCTCAATGTAATTAATGCAAATTGTGGCTCTATCAGGAGAAGAAATGTGAGCCACAGCACAGGCCACTTCTGTTTGCTGCCAAATAACTTTGGTAATTTACTACATTAAGAATCAATAAAAAAATAATGCTTTTCAAATGCATCTCTATCAATCTTCAGGTAGTTCTAAAGTGAACATTTATAACTTAATCTAAAAACTATAGGAGATGATGTCTTGCTTTAAAGCCATCCTAAATGAGTAAGCAAATAGTAATTTTAATTATTTCCAGTCAGGCTAACCACATAGTTTAAAAAACAAAACAGAGCTCTGAGCTAAGTATGTATACCCAGAGTAGTACACTCTAAACCTGAGCTTTGGAAGTTAAGAACTGGACTGACCCATGAGGATCTGGAGTGTAAGCTCCTACTCTACAGGACACACCAAATCTTGGCTATAGGGCTCAAGTACATTAATAGTATCATCCACTTAAAACACTTATTAGTTGCCAACTACATCAGGCAACATTTTACAGACAGGACTACTCCTATGAGTTTGTTTATAAAACCACATGCCCTTTCTTGACCCTTTCAGGTCACCTACAAATGTGTAGGTCATCAAGACTCATTTAAGCTGCAATGGCTGCACAAGCCTTTGATTCCAGCACTCAGGAAACAGAGGCAAGTGGATCTCTGCAGCCAGTCTGGTCTAAAGAGAGAGTTCCAGCACAGCCAAGGCTACAGAAAGAAACCCTGAATAAAAAACAAAACAAAACAAACCAAAAAAGAAAAGGAAAAAAAAAAAAAAACAAAAAAAACCCTCATTTAGAATCTTTGGTTTTCAGTCACAGGCAGTTCCTGTAGCATTTAAGCCGACAGAGTCACCTGTGCTTACAGAGCACACATTCTTCTTGTGATATCTACACTGGGACAGGTCCATGACACCTTGCCAGCACTGTCAGGCCTTCTTTAATACAAGATTTTCACTTCTGGGCTCAGCAGGTAAAAGTGAATGCCATGCAAGCCTGAGAAACTAAGACCCATTTTCAAAACCCATAGTGGAAAAAATTCTTTCACAGTTGGCCTCTGACCTGCAAAAGTGCATTGTGGCACACGCTCACTTCATACTGCATGTGCATAACAACAATAACAAGGATAATATAAAAAAGCAAAAGCTTTTTACTCCAACAGCCTTGTGACAACCTTTGGGGACATCAGTGACCCAGATGGCCATTATCTAACGTTCTAGCTACTTAGTTCATGTCACCTTCACTAGTTTGGCATGGCCACCTGGTCTTTAAGTCTATTCTGCTATGTACTGACCCTCACTCAGATCCCTTTACCCTCTGGGTTTGACAGTCCATGCTAATTTCTGCCTGACTCCCTATCTCACCCCAACTTTAGCCCCTTTTTCTCCTTTCCACTGTCTTTCTCTTCTTTTCCCACTCACAGACTGATTTCCTTCCTGCCTTATTTTTTAATGTGTGTAATTATTTTGACTGAATGTGTGCACCACAGGCGTGCCTTGCGCTCTTAGGGGTCAGAAGGAGTCAGATTCCCTAGAACTGGAGTTACAGACAGTTGTGAGCCAACATGTGTGTGCTGGGAACCAAACATAGATCCTCTGCAAGAGCAGTACATGCTCTTAACTGCTGAACCACCTCTCCAGTCTGATTTCCTTTCTGAACAGTCCAGACTTTAAGATGGGATCCCGTAATCATTGTCCGTGTTTTTAATTTGTTTGCACCCAGTTCATCATTTTGTTTTCTTTAGTTTCTTGATATAGGGTCTCAAATAGCTCAGGCTGCCTTGAACTCTACCTCTCAAGTGCTTGGGTTATAGATGATGCCACATCTGGCCCAGCTCAGCCGATTTTGCCTCCTTCTAGTTAGTGGTCACTTTGGCTCACTCTAACTCAGACCTCAGTCAATTGACAACCCATGTTTCTCTAGAGAGTTACTCTCAGGGTCAGCCCAGCAAATGCTATGAGACTGGCAAAATACAGCTTACAGGCTTGGCAGCTAGCTAGCCCAAGGGGCACACAGATTTCTATCAAGTCCCAGGTAAAGCTGTTATACCTGGGTCACCCTTGGAGAGTATCAGCCTCCTTCACACACAGGCTCTATTCATTCATCTTAGTACCCTTTGAAGCATACCACCTATGACTTCACGGAGGTCTTTCTGCTTGTCCATGTGAACGCACTCTGAGAGAAGTACCGGGAATCATTAGCACTCTCGCTGCCCTTCTGTCTTTTTCTAGTCACGCTCCCAAAGACCCCTTAGCTCTACCTGAACCAAATACATCCCAATGGGATCCTGCAGGTCTGTGCTTCAGGCTGAGCTAAAGCAGCAGTTTGTTTGTCTACCGCTAAGGAAAATGTCCTTCATTTCACTGCTTGTCAGTTCAAATGGCCATATAGCAGTTCCCAGATGACAGTCACAGGTGCAGAGCACAGAATGTACCTTAGCTGCAGTGATGCTACTGTCCTTGACCATCTGCTGGGGCTTTGCTTCCACTCCAAAGTGATGTCCACACTGATAAATAATAAGGTGACCTCTCTGGTTCTAATGTTATTTGGCCCATCAGTAACACTGCATAGCAATTATCCTTCTTTTCCCTTGAGACAGTCTTTATTATACTTCTGAGACATTGCACTCTCCTTGTTTTTTCTTTCCTTTGTAGAATTCTGCTGCTCCATGGAACCTGGCTCCCAAGTTCCACCTTCTGTGTGCCCCCCTCCAGCTTGTAACTCTCTGGATTTTTTTTTTTTTGAGACAGGGCTTCTCTGTTTAACAGTCCTAGAACTAGTTCCATAGACCAGGCTGGCCTCAAACTCACAGAGATCTGCCTGCCTCTACCTCTCAAGTGCTGGGATTAAAGGTGTGTGCCACCTCCTGGCCAGACCTCGTTCTTGAATACAGTGTCTGTCTAAGGTCCCTAGGTATGCCTCAGGTATCTAAACCAAATAACTGGTCATCCTTACCCAACGTTCCCTAGCTTAGCCAATACCACTTCCATCCTTCTGTTCTCAGAACAAACTAGGCAGCCTCCTTTCCATCCTGACGTGGGATGTCCCTCTGTATGCTGTGAATTCCAATGGTTAATAAAGAATCTGTCTTGGGTCTGGCAGGGCAGAATAGAGGTAGGTGGAGAAAACTAAACTAAATGCTGGGGAAAGTAGGCGGAGTCAAGGAGAAGCCATGTAGCTGCCAGAGATCCTCCTGCCTCTGCTCCCCGCCCTCCCAGTTCTGGGGTTAAATGTGTGCACAATCATTTCTGGCATGGTCACTAAATGAGTATTTGTGTAGAAGGCTCTGCCTCAGTTTTAGGAAGCCTGTGCTACTGCCAAGACCACAAGTCTAAGGAAGACAAGAGCCTTTGGTCTGATGGCAAGGGGTGAGGCAGGGGACACCATGTACTAATAAGCTTAGGGCTGAAAGATGACTGCAGAGGAGAGGAGCTGTGTCATGTGAAGGATGAGGCAAGCAAGGGTCCTAATGTTCACCTCAAACTTCACAGATTTAAACCCAGAGAGCATTTTCTAAAGGGACACTAATGACATATAAGAATAAGTTCTTTTAGCTTCCAGAAAGGTCAAGATCAACTGCTAACTGTCAATATCACACTTTATGATACATTAACTGCATACTTACTCTACCAAAATACACAATTATAAAGCATGCTGAAGTTATACAATCTGCTAATTAAAATTTTCAAATATATGACCACAGAATTACCAAATAATCTGATTTATAGGCATTCTGTTCCAATTAAATCAATATTCTGAATCAAGGGGAAAAATTTCAAGTAGAATTCAAATACGATAAAGGATTTGTTCCAATAAATATTCTGAACTTAATTGGCTTAAATGGACTAAGGTGCTTCTGTCTGTGAAAAAGTCCAACATGACATGACCACATCCCAGGCTGTTTACTTATCCCTGTCTAGGGTCTGATTTACAGGCAACAAAGTGCAGCCGCGACCCAGAGCCCAGGCAGGAACCATCTGCTAATGGAACTTTTAACTGAGAAGTGACCAGTGACGGGAGGTAATTCTTCCTGTGCAAAGCTGCTCTGAAGACCTTTGTGCACTTTATCACAGTAAACAATCACTAACATATGCATTAAGAAAATTTAAATATATTATGACCCAATAAATACCATAATCAATCAATAGCTAGTTTTCTTCTCTTGCAGATTTAGTGTTCAGGTGCTCACTATTAGTGCTGTATGGGTGCATTCATTTGGATGCAGACATGCTGATGCAAAGTTAACCACTTACAATCAGATGGTAAACAGGTATTTTGGAAATCCCTTAGGAATTCCCACGCAGAAAACTCTGTGGAACTAAATCAACCACTATTCTCAAGGAGCTAGTTTAAAAAAAATAATTTAATTAATTCACTTCTATTTTTATTCTGCAGTCTTAGGGTTTAAACAATGTGTACACATACTCAAACACTGAGTTATGTGCCCAGTCCTTGCTTTCTGAGACAAGGTCTTGTTAAGGTTGGCCCTGAACTCACAATCTTCTTGCCTTAGCCTCCTAGGTGCTGAAATTAAAGCATGTGCCATTACACTCTGATAAATATTTATACTAAGATAAATATGGTTCAGTGTGAACATTTCTACACATGTCTGTGGTGGTATCTTGTTTGTGATCTAGCAAATAAAGATCAGAGTTCAGAGCTAAGCCACTAGTTAGCCATAGAGGGCAGGCAGTGGTAGCATATACCTTTAATTCCAGCACTTGGGAGGCAGAAGCAGATGGATCAATGTGAGTTTAAGCCCACCCTGGGCTACATGAGTTTGATCCAGTCTAAGAGAAAACAAGAGCAGTGGTGGCTCACACCTTTAATTCAGCTCTAGGAAGGTGAAGACAGGAAGTGATATGGCTGGGTGGAGAGAGGAATATAAGGCGGGGATAAGGATGGAATGATGGACTGGGGGGGAGGAGGAATGAAGGAAGGAAGGACAGATAGACAGAGACCGACAGGAGTCTGGTCTCTTTCTGATCTGGAGATTTCAGCTCTAGTGGCTGGCTACTCTGTTTCTCTGATCTTTCAGCTTTCACTTCCTAATATTTGACTCCTGGTTTTTATTTTTAAGACCAATTAGAATTTGTACTACATATGTACTACACACGTACACATGCCCACAGTGCTCACTGATCAAATCCAGCCTACCTTATCTACCCCCTTTTCTCCCCAACTTCTATAAATCATCATTCTATTTTCAGGACAGCTTAATTTTAGCTTTCACATACCAGGTTGTACATGTGGTACTTGTCTTTCTGTGTCTGAACTACTTCACTTAAATCCCCCCTCCCTCCCTTTTTTAATGAGACAGGGTTTCTTTGTGTAGCCCTGGCTGTCCTGGAACTAGCTCTATAAACTAAGCTGGCCTTGAACTCACAGAGATCTAAGAGCCTCTGCCTCCCAAATATTGGGATTAAAAGTGTTCCATTTATTTTGCTGCAAATACCAAGGCTTCATTTTTTACAACTGAATATTATTCCATCATGTACATATACTATAATTTCTTTATATCTTCCACTGTTGAGCACCTAAGTAAATTTCACATCTTAGCTATTATGATCAGTAACAGTGAATATGGAACAAGGACTTGATATGCTGACTTCATTTTCTCTGGAAATACGTCAGACCTTATAAGATTCAGTTTCCAGATCTGAGGGCTCTACTTGTTCTTTGAGGAACTATGCTAAAGTCTATATATACATCCTCACTAACTGTGCATCAAGATTCTTCCTTTTCTCTTTTTCAAGACAGGGTTTCTCTGTATGGTTTTGGTGTCTGTCCTGGAACTAGCTTTTGTAGACCAGGCTGGCCTCAAATTCACAGAGACCTGCCTGCCTGTCTCTGGCTCCTGAGTGCCGGGATTAAAGGCATGCACCACCACCAGCCGAAGGATCAAAATTCTTTTTCCCCTTCTCATTAGCATTTCACCTACCCAAAGCTCAGGCTAATATGAAACTTAAAGTAATTATCCTGTGTTCCAAATAATGGGATTATAGTCATGAGCCACCATGCCTGCCTATGTCTTTTAATAGTAGTTATTCTAACTAGGGAAAAGTGGAATCTCATTTTATTTTTTTAAAAATTGTCTGAAAGCTAAAGATACTGGAATTTTACACACATACCCTTTATTACACTTATTTATTTAGGGAGGAGGCACACATCATAGAGTATATATGAAAGGTGGTTTTCTTCTTTTACCATGTTGAATACAGAGATCAAACTCAGGTCATCAGGTTTGGTAATAGGAGTCATTAGTGGGCATGCTGCGTGTACACTACAATGTTACTTTATACTACCAAATACGCTACATCTTCCTTCTATACTTTAAAACCCCTAATTCAGGCTGGGTGTGGTGGTTAATGCCTTTAATTTCAGCACCCAAGCGGTAGAAGCAGATGGATCTCTTTGAGTTTGAAGCCAAGTCTGGTCTACATACTGAGCTCCAGGACACCAGGGCTATGTTGTGAGACCTGTTTGCAAAAAAGGTAAAAGACCTGGGGGCATAACTTAAACTGAAAGTGGGCCAGAAGAGAGGGCAGATGAACCACCTCCTTCCTCAGCTGCCCTGCTACAACTGGCTGGGTACTTTGTATCTATCTTTTGTCCTCAAGCTACAAGGATTCAAAATGGGTTTGAGTTAGAGGTAGTATAAAATCTTCCCTGTATCATACTAATACGAACTGGGTAGTTAAGAGCCAGAAGGCAGAGATGGCTCAGTAATAAAGAGCAGTATGCCGTTTTTCCAGAGGACCTGAGTTCAGTTCACAGTCCCCATGTCAATCAGCTCTCAATCACCTGTAACTCCAGCTTCAGATGGATCCAATGCCTCTGGCCTCTGAGGGCACCTGCACTCACATACACATATTCACAGACCTCTACATAATTAAAAATAAAAATAAATCTTGATAAAAATATTGAGCCTGATAGCAGACACATATCTGCTATTGGACATATCTCAGATGCACTATGCTTCCCACTCCAAAACTGCATGTCCCTTGGGATCAAATTAAAGCTCAAATACACACTCATTTAAGACACAATGGGTATGAATTTCAGCTCCTGATTTGACTGGAACAGTCTACTAGACACATGTATCCATAATTAGCAGTAACCAACATTTTTACTTAAAATTCAAGTAAGCAAAAAATAAACATGTTCTAGAAATATATGCTTGTATGGAAGAGTTCTACATTTAAAAACACTAGTAACCAGTAAATATACCAACTACATCCTGTTGGTTACTTACAGGGAGCAATTACAATGCTGATCTCCCAGTGTCGAGTCTTGTATCTGACTTAAATTAGAGGGAACACTGCACATTTCACCATTAAACCATAAGTTTGCATTCAGTTCCATACTCCCCTTTTATTTAACAGGTCTAAACTACATTAAACAAATTTAAAATAGGTCCTGTGGGGCTACAGTGATGGCTAAATAGGTAAAGTGCTTGCCATTGTAAACAGGAGGAGTTTCATCCCTAGCACACATAGTAACAAAACAAAACCACTAACAGTCAGCATGCATCTGTATTTCCAGTGCTGGGGAGATGGGGAAAGGTGAGGCTTGAGGGTCAGTTAAGTGAATGAACAAGCACTAGGTTCAGTGAGAGACCCTAATGCAAAGAATAAGGAAGATAGGGAGCAACTGAGGAAGACACCAGTGTCAAACTATGGCCACGCACACACACAGAAATCAAATGAAAATAAATATATAGGTAGCTATTATAAAACTTCTATGTGCAGAGTTTTATAGTACTTTCCGTTTTCATACTATACTATTTTTTTAAAGTCTAACTACTGCCCATGCAATATATGACGATGAACTGTAGTTGCTATATAAATATTAGCTAGGGATCACTAAAATGACTTTTAACAGTTTTGAATAATAATAATCAATGAAATTCAGACAACAACAAAAACAGTGGAATGACAGACGTCTTTGTTTTGAGTCTTATTATTATTATTATTTTTGGTTTTTCAAGACAGGGTTTCTCTGTGGCTTTGGAGCCTGTCCTGAAACTTGCTCTGTAGACCAGGCTGGTCTCGAACTCACAGAGATCCGCCTGCCTCTGCCTCCCGAGTGCTGGGATTAAAGGCGTGCGCCACCATTGCCCGGCCCTTGAGTCTTATTTTTATATAAAGATTACCTTTCCAAGCATTCTGCCAAGGAAATAGTAATGCCTTGCAAAAGAATCTCCCACAAGCATCTGAGCAGCTGGGTTGGGGTATAGAAGCCCTTCATTAGTAGTTTTAAAGAACCCCTGGTTGGGGTTAAATCCGGATTTCAGTAGTTCATTTAAAAACTCTCTGAAAATACCACCACCATCGATACCAGCTTCATCCAGGCCATGGGCATTAAGCAAGTGCACACGAATTCGTTTTTTCAAATCCGGTTCTGTAAAAAAAAAAAAAAAAAAAAAAAAAAAAAAAAAAAAAAAAAAAAGGCAATAAAATAAACAGTATTACAGGAAGCATTATGTAAAGGCATTGAGATTATCAATCAGGGACATTTAACACTTATGGTTCAATAAAGCAGTAATACTAAAGAGACATCAAAGTTGCTTAAAATGCAAATAAACAAAATAAACATAACCTAGAAATAACAATTTTTATGTAGAAGGTCCCATTAAAAACATTAGCAGCCAATAAAACTGATGGGAACTTGGGGCTGGAGAAATGGCTCAGTGGTTAAGAGCACTGGATGCTCTTCCAGAGGTCCTGAGTTCTATTCCCAGTACCTACATGGTAGCTCACAAACATCTATAATGAGATCTGGCACCCTCTTCTGGCCTGCAGGGAAACATGCAGGCAGAACATTATATTCATAATAAATGAACAAATTTTAAAATAAAACAAAACAACTTATAAGAGCCAGTTCCAGGACAGGCTCCAAAGCTACAGAGGAACCTTGTCTTGAAAAACCAAAAACCAAACCAAAACAACAACAACAAAAAACTGATGGGAACTTTCCCAGGGCTTACATGGAAAGCCTTTTTCCACAGATATATCACACAGGAGATGGCTGGTTAGTGAACCAGTGGGAGAAAGATTCTAAGTAAGAACAACCCACCATCTCTGAAGATGGAAGTTAGGCAATTGAACTAGGTTGGGCAGGGGAAAAAGACTTTTTATAAAGAGAGAGGTTTGGGACAACTAGAGTAATGGATAATAGTGAGTAGTCCTAACACGTTGTCACTGAAATGATCCAAAGTAATTCCAACCAAAGACAAGCCTGACTACAAGCTAAAGACACTGTCTTCTTCATCTGAAATGACCCAGATCGGTTTTCTAGAGTTACACATTTCTATATATGAAGACTCACAGCGAGCTAGAAACACATCTGAAGAAGGAAGCAAACTACTGATAGATATCCTTTGTACTAACTACCCTGTTTCATCAATCTGTGGTGGAAATAGATACACAGCTTTTTATTTTCTACACCAATATCCTGACTCCTAGACATGCAAGTGAAAACTAAAGACACTTTTACTCCATGCTTTCAGTCTGAGTTGAGCCTTTCACTGTCCACCTTGCTGGAACTCAGTCACCACAAGGGCATAGTATATACCAGGCAATTGTGTGAAACCCAAGTATGCTTATGACTCTGACAGCCAAAACATGCACTTCATCAAGTTTAAGGCAACAGTGGCCTGAGAAATTGTTTAAGGAGTGAACTGGCTTGTGACAGAGGAAACTGTAAGTTTTGCTAAGGATGTTTCTGTCACACAAAAGGATTTAATACTCTGAAATGACAAGTGCTTCCTTTTTTTTTCAAAAGAACTAAATTTCATATCACTGCTTCTATGTTGAAAGGCTTTTTTTTTTAAATTAAAAAATATCTGTTCGTGGGTATGCTGATACATGTCTTTAATTCAAGAACTCAGGAGGTGGAGGTAGGATGATCTCAGTGAGTTGAAGGACAGCCTGATCTACATAAAGTTTCAAGATAGCCAGGGCTACATAAAGAGACCTTGTTTCAAAAATCAAAAAACAAATAAAAATTATTTGTTAAGTTTCAGGAAACCTTTCTCCAGATCAAAATATCTAAACAAGCTGGGAAGTGGTGGCACATGCTTTTAATCCCAGCACTCAGGAGGCAGAGGCAGGTGGATCTCTGTGATTTGGAGGCCAGTCTGCTCTACATAGTCAATTCTAGGACAACCAGGGCTATGTAGAGAGATCTGGTCTAAGGAGGAAAAAAAAATTAAAAGCATACTGATCTTTTTAATGCCATTTATTAACATCAACTATAAATCAAACTTTACTCCCGAAATAACCACACAGAAACTGTATTAAATTTAATACAGTTAAATTAATATTAATTAATTTAAATTTAATACAGTTTCACATTTGTGTGTTTGTGTACATCCATTCCTATGCAGCCCTGGCCCTTTTGCTAGGGTTAAAGGCATGTATCATCATACCCAGAACCAGGCTTAACAGAATTGTTTATTTTATTTATATATTTTTGAGAGAGGGTCTCACTATATACTCCTGACTGTCCTGGAAATCAATGTGCACCTCAAACTCAGAGAGATCCACCTTCCTATGTCTCCCGGGTACTAGGATTAAATACCTAGCAACAATTATTATTTTCTACACCAACTCCCTATTTCCCCCCTAACAAATATAGGAACACACAGAGCACTATATGTATATATACCATTTTCTGGAGAAAGTTTGTCATAAGCATCTTCATAAATATAATTTCTTCTTATTGTGACATTGATCCCATCCAGAAATGGACCATCTCCTTGAACTTCTTGCTTATCTGCATAAATCAACCTTTGAAAAATCTAACAAAAAGGTAAAGTTGTTAAGATTATTAGAAACAACAGACTTGCTGTTAAAAGAATCAACAACCTAAAATCAAGACTGTTAAATGTTTTAACTTTATATCTCTATAATTTCTGACATCAGGTTTTTTATACAAGGTAGCAAACATTTTTTTCAAGAAATGAATATTTAAGTATTTCTAAAGCTGTTTCCCCTGCATTTACAGTGTTTTGAAAGATCCATGTCATAGTATGTGTTCATTTATTAAGTACTTTCTTAACAATTTAGGCAGGTAGGGGTACTGAGATGACCCAGTTTGTAAAGCACTTTATGTCAAGAGTTATGACCTGAGTTTGATCAGGGACCTAAATGATAGGAGGTAACAGATTCCTAAAAGTTGGTCTTCAGCCTCCGGACGAACTCTATAGAATACACACACACACACATACACACTGTTTAAAATACTATTTAAGAGGGAAATAAAGCTCTTAAAGCAGTAAGCTAATCTTAGAATATTTTCTCCAAGAATAAAATTCAAATGTCTATGATGGTGAAATACCAGTAGAGGGAGCTCAAGAGTTTGGTACTATGTTATGCCAGCATTTTTAATGAACCTAGAGCAGTGGCTCTCAACCTGTGTACTCAAGATCCCTTCCGCAAACCTGTCTTCAAAAAAATATTTACATCACGATTCATAACAGTAGCAAGTTATTACAGTTATAAGTAGCAATGAAATAATTTTAAGGTTGGTGGTCACCACAACACGAGGAACTGTATTAAAGGGTCACAGTACTAAGAAGGCTGAGAACCACTGACCCAGAGCCTCCTGGGTGGTCAGTCCATGTTTGTTTACCCCAGACAAAGAATGTAGGCCTGAAAAATATCAAGGCCCGTACCTGAGAGAAGGACCTAGCAATTTCTAGAAGATTTCTAATATAAAAAAAAGTCCATGCCGGAAGGTGGTGGCGCATGCCTTTAATCCCAGCCTTGGGAGGCAGAGGCAGGTGAATCTCTGTGAGTTCGAGGCCAACCTGGTCTACAAGAGCTAGTTCCAGGACAGCTAGAGCTTTTACACAGAGATACTCTGTCCCGAAAAACCAGAAGGGGGGGGGGGGAGAGGTCCGAATTAAATGGGAAATATACATGTAATCTTTTAAACATGTGTCAAAATCATCTGGAAAGGAGCTAAGGTATTTTTTCCATTTTACAAGGCAGTGATGGTCATAGTAACTTTTTAATGAAGGTACACAAAGAACCTTTACAAAAAAATTTGTCATTTTTAGTAACAACATATACACTTTAAACAATCTTCCATAGGCCTCACTATCAGAAATCTCTAGTCTAATACGCTGCTCAGCTAACTATAAGGGAAAGCATGTCTTCAGCTTATATAGAAGTAGCTGGTTAGATTTTAAGTATGAAATTGGAGTTGTTTATTTTTCTTTTACTTGAGGTGTTTTTCAATTATGTTAACATCATAGGGTCAGAATAGCATACCTTCACTCGCTCCTCAAATGGAACCACAAAAGGCAGTTCTGTCAGAATGGCAAGCTGTCGTTCCTCAGACACAGACAAGGGTGGGGACTCCAGACCCACTATAACACATTTGTTAAAACTCATTAGTCATTTGTATTTTCTTTCCGTTCACTGCCAGCTATTAAATCAGGATTTATAAGATCATTTTAAGAATCTAAAATAACCCAGTGATCCCATCTATTTCTAGATCCATAAACATCTTCCATGCCCAATCTGAAATCTGTGAGGTCATTCCAGCCAGGTGAGTGAGACAAGCACAGAGTGAACAACCATCTTCAGCTGTCTGTTCATTCTATAAACACAGCCAGCACTCATGGAATGAGTGCACAACTTTAATCCCACTATTTGGGAGGCAGAAGCAGGCGGATCTCTGTGAGTTTAAGGCCAGCCTGGTCTACAAGAGTGAGTTCCAGAACAGGCCCCAAAGCTATACAGAAACTCTATTTCGAAAAAGAAAAACAAACAAACAAACAAAAGCTTTGACAGTTTCACACAATTTATGGTGATCGTATTCATAGCCCATGATCCTTTTATCCTCCTATTCTTGCTGACCACGTTCCTCACAACTAATCTCCCAACTCTCATCTTTTCTGTGATCTACTGAGTTTAACTAGAGCTGCTTATAAGAACCCGGGAGCTGGGCAGTGGTGACGCACGCCTTTAATCCTAGCACTTGGAAGCAAGAAGTAGGTGAATTTTAGTGAGTTCAAGGACAAGCCTGGTCTACAAAGTAAGTTCCAGGGCAGCCAGGACTGTTACACAGAGAAGCCCTGTCTTGAAAAACCAAAAAACAGAAAGAAAAGGAAAAAAGAATATGGGAAGGGAGTTAATACTGGAACATGGGGACATATTGCTAAAGAAAATGACTCCCGGGGCTGGAGAGAGGTTAAGAGCTGGCTGCTCTTCCACAAGTCCTGAGTTCAGTTCCCAGCAACCACATGGTAGCTCATAACCATCTACAATGAGATCTGGTGCCCTCTTCTGGTGTGTGTGGAGGCACGCAGGTTAAATAAATAAATATGTTTTTTTTTAAAAAAAGAAAGAAAATGACTCCCACTTCCTTACAAACATAAAGTGCTAATAGCTCCTCAGAAGTTGCGAAGCCCATGAGTTCCTCCCTCATCAATGCCAGCATGATGAAGGGCCACGCAACCACAGCTACTATTCATTATTGAAATGGCCATGCTACATCCATAAGATCCCAGAAGACATGGTGGAGCACACTTTTAATCCCAGGATTTGGGAGATCGCTACACCAGGTAAGGCTACACATAGTGAGACTTTGTCAAAGAAGTAAAAACCAATCAACCAAAACAAAACATGACAATCCCACGATGACAACCCCACAGACTGGCTGGGATAACAGTGCATAAATCATACATCAGTGGTGAATGCAAGGTTCCATAGCTACTTCAAAACACAGTTCTTAGCAGGGCAGTGGTGGCGCACTCCTTTAATCCCAGCACTCGGGAGGTAGAGGCAGGCGGATCTCTGTGAGTTTGAGACCAGCCTGGTCTACAAGAGCTAGTTCCAGGACAGGACAGGAACCAAAAGCTATGGAGAAATCCTGTCTCGAAAATCAAAAAACAAAAAAACAAAAAACAAACAAACAAAAAAACAACAACACAGTGCTGCAGTTTTTATAAAGTTAAACACTTAGACACTGATAATAGCAGCTACATTCATAACCACCAAAGACTGACAAAATAATCAAATCAAAGGCTTTTAATGGCATAACTACTCAATGTGCAGTGATCAAAAGAAACAGCTACGATACCCAGATCCCTACTGTCTCATGCTGCTTTCCCTGCAGTTCCACCTTTCAGAAAAGTTGAGGTAACAATCATTTTCTACCTGTTTACCAGGGCACACAAGCTAATTGCTATTGGATGAAATGCTGTGTGGTGTTCAGCACAATCAACCAACCAATCAATCAATCAATCAATCAATCAATCAATCAATCAATCGCAGAGCTAACAGTAAAGAACTGAATATTGCAGAGTATTTGCCCTTGCAAAAAGCAGTTCCAACTGAGGAGAACTTACCCTCCAGGGTGGACTGCAGTGGGCCAATCCTGCCCATCCTCCGGAACCGCCACACATGTCTAGATGCAGGTACATAGAGCTGGGTGACCTGTGGGAATCAATTGCTGTCAGCATTTTCTTTGGCTTTAGTACTGTCTGATGGCATCTGAACCTACAATTCCTTAAGGAGCTGGCTGTCTATCCCTTTCCAGGGCAGGGTGCCTTTCATGTCCTCATATTCTAGCCTCAGATACTTTAAAGTGAACTGGTGAGAGTCTGGGCAGAGTAAAGTAACAATGATATAATCACAAAACAAAGCATATCACTTAAAAAAATAATAACTTTAAACTTACCTACTTCCTCTAAAATTTTTCTTTTCCAATTAATTTGGATGAATTAGTATTAAAGTAAGATAAGTAGAGGAAGTTCTCTTAAGTTTTGCTTTAATCTATAATTTTTTTTTCATTCCTTAGTTTTGGTCTTTGTAATTTTATTATAATGAAGGTTCAAATTTCTGCTTATAATCTGGATCATACTCACTACTTAGAGAGGCTTAGAGCACTAGGCCCAATATGTATGGTGGCAGGTTACACTTTCCCAGAACCCACAAGATAAGACACCCATTATCTGGAAGACATATAGCAGGAAGGCATCAATGTTATCTAGATAGCTCTAGAGAGGCAGGTCAAATGTTTACTACTTTTTTCTTTTCAGAAAAGTCTTCAAAATAATGAAATGGTTCCTTCATACTCTATAAAACTGATGGATGAAGGTCTTTTTTTCTTGAGTGCTACTGTGATTTTGCGGAGTTACTATACCAGACCAGTCCATGTGGTTATTTTCAGTGTTGCTCAGAGTTCCCAGGACAGTGTCTATGGCTCTCAGGAATCACTACTTGTCCTCACACTTCAGCAGCCTCTACTGTGACAGGTCACCACACCTCAAATATAGAACTACAACTGTGTTAAAGACTTTTTGTGTTGGCAGGAAAAGTTCCTTAGAGTCACCTACCTGGGCCCAGGAGCTGTTCACTTTGCAAGATCTGTCCATTTACAGACTCTGCCAGTAGGCAGGGCTGGAGGCCTCAGGCTCAACTTGAAGATGGCTTTCCCCAAGGATCCAGTCATACCTCTACTGTCCTGCCACACTCCTGTGTTGGCTTCTTGTTGCACCCGCATTCCTATCCCCACCCCCGAAGATTCTAAAATGCATTAGTGGTGAATTTCTCTGGGACCACCTGATGCCCTCTGTTATATACTCTCGTTTTGATGGTTTGAAGATTTAGTTTGCTTTAGATTCAAATCTTCATAATATTCTATTATATTGGCCCCTCAGACAGCCTAAAGCCCATATTTTTTAACTAATGAAAATACTTTTATTGGTAGTACTACTAAAAGTAAAATTGATTTCAATTCTAATAAACAAATATTGGGCTTCAGTCTAACCTGAGGCAAACAAAACAAAACAAAAGCCCAATCAGATAAAAATAATTAGCATGCTGTCTAGGCCAAGGCTGTTGCTACTTATCTTGCTCTCTGACCAAGAGTTAGCATTGCAGACAACACTGATACCTACTCAGAAGTTAAATGAAGAGTTAAACAATTTTAAAAGACTTACTCTCCCCAGAAATATAAAAGGTGAGAAACTATTTTTAATGAAAACTATTAAGGAGATTTTCACTAACTTTATCTGCTTTGATATCCTCTTGTTCTGACAGCCAGTGGTTTGGAGGACAGAAATTTCTCCTTGTGTCTCTAGACTTCAGCATTTTCACTAGGTTGGTGATGACCTGAAGAGGAATAAAGGCAGTGTCATACAAACTACTCAGTGACTAACACCTCACAGAGCAGGCAGCACCGCCAACCAGATGCCAGAAGACATAGGCACTTTTCTATCTGATAAAATGAATGTGGATTTTTCCAGCTTACAAAAAGTTTCCTTTAGGGACCACAAGAACATGCTAGAGAAATAAACTAGTTGTCTACCAACAGAAACAGAAAAGCAACACAAGTGCACACACGAAGTGGTCTTTAAATAGGAGGTTAGGGGACTGAAGAGATGGCTAAATTGTTATCATCATCATTATTATTATTTTGGGGGGTTTCAAGACAGGACTTCTAAGTGAAACAGTCCAAGTTGTCCCGGAACTCATTCTGTAGACCAGGCTGGCCTCTAACTCACAGAGATCTGCCTGCCTCTACCTCTCAAGTGCTGGGATTAAAGGCGCGCGCCGCCACCACTCAGTTATTAAGAACGACTTCTTTCTCTTGTAAAGAACCCCAAGTTTAGTTCACAGCACTCAGATCAGGTGGATCACAAATAAAACTTGTAATTCTAGTTCCAGAGGATCTAGACCCTCTTCTGGTCTCTAGGGGTACCTATACACATCACATACACACATTTTTACACCCCCCCAAAACACCATGAAGTGGGTAAAATTATTTTTTTTCTTTTTGCAAAAAAGTTCTCATACAGCTCAGACTGTATAATAATAATTTAATTATTATTATTTAATAATAATAATAATTTAATTATTATTAAATTAAAATAATAATTTAAATCCTCTTAAATTCCAAATCCTTGGGCTGGAGAGATGGCTCAGAGGTTAAGAGCACTGACTGTTCTTACAGAGGTCCTGAGTTCAATTCCCAGCAACCACATGGTGGCTCACAGCCATCTCTAGTGAGATCTGGTGCCCTCTTCTGGCATGCAGGCATACAGGGAAGGAATGTTGTATACATAATAAATAAATAAATCTTAAAAAAAAATTCCAAATCCTCCTGCTTCTAATTCCCAAGTGCCAGTGATTACAGGTATGCATCACCACACTTTGTTTGAAATTCTTTAATAGCATCCCCTTTAGATTTATTTTATAAATTTTTGCCTGCATGTATGTATGTATGTGCACCATGAGTGTACCTAGTGCCCTTGGAGGTCAAGAGAGAGCACCACATTTCCTGGAACTACAGTTCTAGGTGGTTGTGAGTGTGGGTCCTAGGAACTGAACCTAGGCCCTCTGCAAGAGAAACAAGTGCTCTTAACTTGACTAGAATTTTTTTTTTTTTCTTGAGACAGGGTTTCTCTGTGTAGCCCTGGCTGTTTTGGAACTCACTCTGTAGACCAGGCTGGCCTCAAACTCACAGAGATTCTCCTGCCTCTGCCTCCTGAGTGCTGGGATTAAAGATGTGGACCACCTCTTGGCTAGAACTTTTAAGACACAACTCTGGCAGTGCAATAGCTTACCTAGGCTACAACGAAGCTCATGTCCCATTATTAGAGATTTTTCCCCCCAGTTTTTCTGAAAAATACCACATGAGGGATGTGGGTGAAATAGCACCCTAAATCTCTATTTTCCCTACACACCTTGTCTGTTCCTCTGGAGCTAATCAATTTTCCACAGTCTTTTATCTTGGTATAATTTCCAAGCTGGCCATGCTGCCTAACTGTAACATCACAGGTATGAGTGTCTTCTGCATGTTCTTGGAGCAACAGCTGTTTTTGCTATGTCACGAGCTCCTTGGGAAGAGAGCCCAACAAATTACCTAGGGATCTAGTAGTTTTCAGTAACTAGTTTTGGATCAAAAGTTATTAGATAGGATTAAAGAAATCTAGCAGTACTATCTTAAAAAGACCTACTCTCTATACTAAAGCTGGCAAAATTGTTCAGTGAGTACAGATGATTTGTACCAATACTGACAACTGAGTTTAAATCTTCAGGAACAACATGATGGAGAGAACCAACTCCCACAGGTTATATAATAACCTTCATACATAAGCTTGCACACATTGTATATGCACACCCTCCCGCCAATAAATACCTGTTACATATCATCTATAAAATCTTCTAGTGCTTGGGGCTGGAGAGATGGCTCAGTGGTTAAGAGCATTGCCTGCTCTTCCAAAGGTCCTGAGTTCAATTCCCAGCAACCACATGGTGGCTCACAACCATCTGTAATGAGGTCTGGCGCCCTCTTCTGGCCTTCAGGCATACACACAGACAGAATATTGTATACATAATAAATAAATATTAAAAAAAAATCTTCTAGTGCCAATTTCATATATAAATATGAAACAACCTTTTTAAAAATATAAGAAGGGGGTAGGGGGGCTGGAGAGATAGCCCAGCAGTTAAGATTGCATACTGCTCTTTCAGAGACCCGAGTTTAGTCTCTACCATCTGCACTTGTGAGATGACTCACCGCTGCCTGTTACTCCAGTTGCAAGGGATCTAACACCTTCTTCTCTACTTCTGTTGTAACATGCACTCATGTGCACATACCCCCACTTAAAAATAAACTCTTGGGAAAAAAATGTAAGTAGAATAAGTTTACTCAAAATTTTAGGAGGTTGGGCTGGAGAGATGGCTCAGAGGTTAAGAGCATTGCCTGCTCTTCTAAAGGTCCTGAGTCCAAATCCCTGCAACCACATGGTGGCTCACAACCATCTGTAATGGGGTCTGGTGCCCTCTTCTGGCCTGCAGGCATACATAGACAGAATATTGTATACATAATAAATAAAAAAAAAATTTGTGATTTAGCCGAAATTCAAATGAACCAGAAAATCTGTATTTTTATCTGTCACAACTAGTATTAAACACTCTTAATTGTCAAACAATATTTTTTCTCTATATAAACTACTTTTCTTCTGAGATTTAAAGAAAAATATAAATTTTATGAAACCATGAGAATATGACTGGATTCGTTTTCATATTGCTTCTGTCCACACTCATTGATGAAACATCCAAGTGCAATGCAACCTTTAGCAAAAAGGTAGGTAGCTACTAGAAAGTACATGCCAGATGGTGGTGGTGTGTATTTTTTAATCCCAGCATTTGGGAAGCAGAGGCAGGCGCTCTGTGAGTTTAAGGAGAGCCTCATCTACAGAGTGAGTTCCAGGACAGCCAAAGCTACACAACACACACACACACACACACACACACACACACACACACACACACACACACACACACACACACAATGCAGCAGCAGAACAAAGGAAGAGAGGTGGGTTTCAGTTTACAGTTTGAGGGACTACAGGATACGTGATAAGAACACCGACTTGGAGTCAGAATAAAAAGGAGCAGATGAGCTAAGTCATAACACTTCAGCCAAGGATGGCTTTTCCATACAATAGGTTCCTGGAAGGTTGTAATACAGCAAGGATTGGGGCAGCCTGTGTCATCTAGGCTCATGGAAACACATTCTACTGGGTTTGCAGACACTGAATTACGCATTTCTAACTGTGACCCCATCTTTAAAGAACATGTGCTGCCTGTTTTGGGAGGTTTTTTGTTGTTGTTGTTTTGTTTTGGTTCTCCAAGACAGGGTTTTTCAGTACCTATGAAGCCAATCCTGGAACTCATTCTACAGACCAAGCTGGCCTCAAACTCAGATCCACCTGTCTCTGCCTCCCAAGTGCTGGGATTAAAGGAGTGTGTCACCACTGCCCTGCATGCTGCTAATTTTAATCCTTTCTACAAACAACGGCAACCTTGACAATTCTCTCATCTGTTATACACAGACACCAATGCTGTCAATTCACAGACTGCTGTAGAGACAACTGGTGTGACATGTCCTTAAGAATCTTTATTCTGGGTGACACCCTTTTCATTAGCACTGTAGTGCTAGTGGGACTGTGAGGGAAGCACAGAAGATGTTGAAATACTCCACTTTTTTTTTTTTTTGAGACAGGGTTTCTCTGTGGTTTTGGTTCCTGTCCTGGCACTAGCTCTTGTAGACCAGGCTGGTCTCGAACTCACAGAGATCCGCCTGCCTCTGCCTCCCAAGTGCTGGGATTAAAGGCATGCGCCACCACCGCCCGGCCCGAAATACTCCACTTTTTGTTCGGGTTTTTGTTACTGTTGTTGGAATACTCTTAAATTAAAACAGCCATCAGGAGCTGGGTGTGATGGCACACACCTTTAATCCCAGCACTTGGGAAGCAGAGGCAGCTGGATCTCATGTGAGTTAAAGGCCAGCCTGGTCTACAGAGCAAGTTCTAGGACAGCCAGGGCTACATCACAGAGAAACTGTGTCTTGAAAAACTGAAAAAAGAAATCAAGGAAGCATGTAAGTTTACTAAATATGATGAAGGTAAGGCTAACTGAAGAAAGGCTTTGAACTGAATTATCAGATGCTCAATTCAAATTCAAAAGATGGTTTTTCTGATGTGGGAATGTCATATATCAAACTGTTGATTTCATTGGTTAAGCAATAAAGAAACTGCTAGGCCCATTTGATAGGCCCACCCTTAGGTGGGTGGAGTAAACAGAACGGAAGGCTGGGAGAAAGAAGCTGAGTCAGTGAGTCGCCATCATTTTCCCACTCCAGACAGACGGGAGGTTAAAATCATTCCTGGTAAGCCAGCTGGTGGGCTACAGCAGATTATTAGAAATGGGCTAGTCCAGGTGCGAGAGCTAGCCTAGAAGAGGCTAGATAGAAATGGGCCAAGCGGTGTTTAAAAGAATAGTTTCCGTTTAATTATTTTGGGTATAAAGCTAGCCGGGTGGCGGGAAGCAGCCCCGCTGCTCCTTATTTCAACATTTTTCTTTCTGTTAACCAATCAAATTTTCTGGATAACTGTATCAAACATAAAAACTCCAAGACTCTTAGGTATACGTTATAATGAAGTCACAGGTGCACTCATCTCAGCTAACTTTGAACAAAGGTTATAAAAATCTGCCCAAAGTGAGTCTACAGATTTGACCTTGTGGTTCTCTGCCTTTCCAGCATATGGGGATATTCTGGAGAGTGAAAAGTATCCACACATAGGCACACCATCATTGAACACCCCAGTCTATCACTGGTTTAAGGGGAGCCAGACAAACTGCCACTTTGAACTGTTAGAGATGAGTCTGAAGGATTTGAGAACCAATGTGGTTCATAAGAAACAAAAGCAAAGAAGCAAAGTTTAGTTACTATGTTACATGTGAATGTAATAGAGCATGTATTGCATGTGTACTGTGATTTTACTTCTGAGCATTGAATGTAAGTCATTGATCTAGGATAAGGAACAACATTTAACATAGCAAGCAAGTATAACATTGTATTCATAAAAGCTGCCAACACTGTACTGTAGATGTTTCCTGGGTGTTGGAATTAAAGGTGTGCACCACGACCACCTGGCTCTTTGTATGTTTTGAGATAGGGTCTCTGTAAGTTGCCTAGAAGAACCTTAACTTCCTTGGTAGCCCAGGCAGCCACAAATTTGCAGTCTTGCCTAGTGCCAGAAATTCACAGGTGTGTGCCACCTGGCCTGGCTGTGGATGATTCTTTAAGGAGCTCTATACAAAGCACACTCAGCAGTAAAACACTTCTAGGTACTGAAGGGGGCAAATGTGCAATGTGATAAATACAAAACCTTTTAAAGATCTGATTTCAAATGAAGAACATATTCAAAGGAGTGTGAGAAAACTAGTGGCAGGCAGCTACAGAAGCAACACCTGACAGAAGAGGTTCTCCTACGGGGAATGGAGAGAAGACAATGCGTCTACCTCAAGCCTTCACTACACAATGATAATGCCAGGGCAGCCAGCACTGGGTTGCTTATGGAATCAATGGTGAAGGCTTGGAATGTTAGGTGTGAGCTGCCTTACAAGTGAAAGTGACCCTTGTACACAGCTCTCAGCTATCATTAAAGATAGCTATCACAAAATACAGAAAGCTGTGTTTTGAAACAACATTGTTAGATGCCTGAAAGAAAAAAATGTTAACTTATATTCACTTCAATTAGCCACCGAAAAGTTAAAAAACAAAACAAACCAACCAACAAACATCCAGCCAACCCTCAATAATGATAGGCCCAGCTTTACAAAATGCAACACCACTCTGGGACTCCTGGTGAAAAATGCACATCAGGATTGCAGCTAGGACACTGTGTTTGCATCCATTTATTTTGTTAAAAATTTGGGTTGTTCTTTTGTCTGTCTTTTTTCTTTAGTGATTGGGGCAGAACTCAAGGGCCTGCCTATGCTAGGCAAACATTCTACTTATTTCTAAGGCACATCTTTATGATGTTTTTTGAAATTAATATGCGTTAATTTTACATAAAACTGTGTTTTTTTTTAAATTTTTCTTTTAAAGACAAGGTTTCTCTGAGTAGTTTTGGAGTCTGTCCTGGAACTGTCTCTCTCTGTAGACCAGGCTGGCCTTGAACTCACAGAGATTCTCCTGCATCCCCTCCCAATCAAGCACTTTCAAGTCTCAGTCCCCCCCCACGCCTTTTCCTCATTCCTCCTCCTTTCATGTCTTCTTGTGTGAGCATCCCAGTAAGATTTGTTATAGTTGTTAACAGGAGCACAGGTGAGTTTGTTTATAGAATCATGAGCACCTTACCAGTGGCTATATTATTGAAGAAAAGTTCTCTCCCTCTTTCATGAACTGCACATCTTAAATCTTATCTCAGGAGCTCCTCGAATCTCAATGATAGGCTACTGAGGACCTAATACTGTAAAGACAAGCAAAGCTGCTGTGAGTTCAAGAGTGCAGCAGCCATGTCATGCCTGGAAGTCAGCATTCTACACCTACTCCCTTTCTCTAATTCGTGGATTCTTTCTGCTAATTCATCTATTATGGTCCACTGCCTCGGATATTGTAGTGAATTGAATGAAAACAGACCCACAGGGAATGGCACCATTAGGAGATGTGGCCTTATTGGAAGTGTGTCACTGGGGGCAGGCTTGGAGAACTCAGATGCTCGAGTCAGGCCTGGTGTCACTCTCTTTTCCTACTGCCTTCAGATCCAATGATAGAGCTCTCAGCTACTTCTCCAGCATCATGTCTGCTTGCATGCTGCCATGCTTCCTGCCATGATGATAATGGGCTGATTAAACCTCTGAACTGTAAGCCAGCCCCCAATAAAATGGTTTCCTTTATAAGGGATGCCATAGTTGTCTCTTCACAGCAACAGAAACGTTAGGACAAATATGGATGTCCCATTTTATGGGTCATTTATTCTTAGTAATTTAGTCAGTTATGAATCTCTGCAGTAATTGCTGATCATTGTAAAGAGAAGCGTTTCTGACCAAAGCCGAGAGCAGAACTACTCTATAGGCATATATTTATATTTATATATATATTTAGATGGTAACGTGATAGGTATATCATGTTCAGTTAGCAAACAGCAACAGTAGCTTCTACACCATGGCGTAAGACTTTCTTAGACATGAACTTTTGACCGGGTCTACAGTATGAGGGCTAGTCAGCAGAAAGGAAGCTAATAGCCAAGTTTCAGCTTTGTTTTTCTGTCCTGTGAGCAAGTCATCCTTCACTCCTGAGTGCTGGGATGTACCAGGTTCACCAGCACACCCAGCACATTTTTTTTCTTTCAAGTAGAAACTACAAACTGATAATCAAGAGAGCAAGAATCATCTCCCACAGCTCTCTCTACTCTCTCTGTGGCAACACATGTTGTGTACCTACCTCCCTGACACACTGCCTTTGTAAGGCACATCAAGCAGGATTTACCACCTCTTCACAGGGTTAAAGTGATTATAGCCATAAATTACACTTCAAAAAGAAGTTTATAAAGTTGATAAATGCATGATCTGCTTTAACAATGTTGATGAAGAATTTAGGAACCAATCTCAATTCCTACAGTGACAAGTAAAGATGACTCTAAGCACTTAAATTCTATGTTCTGTGACCAGACAAGAGAGCCTCTCACACAAATTAATTCAAGAGGGTCATCTGTGACTGAAAAATGAAAATGCTTACACTGGAGGACAAAGCCTCGTCTCAGCGCTTCCTTGCAATTCTGTCAGTCAACAGAAAGCCAGAAATCAATAGCAAATACTTTCACTTCCTTTGGTTGGTTTTATCACAAATATTTCAGCTCTAATTTGGAACTGCAATATACAAAAATAGTGCTGACATTTTGGTACTTTCAGAAAAACATGGCTGGCTCTGTACAGAGACAACATTTAACATCTCCCACACAGAATCATTATTATATGAACAGACAGGCAATGCTTGCTTTTAGGAAAAAGTGACTACTCCTTATTGTT
This sequence comes from Microtus pennsylvanicus, assembly GCF_037038515.1. Classification (NCBI taxonomy): domain Eukaryota; kingdom Metazoa; phylum Chordata; class Mammalia; order Rodentia; family Cricetidae; genus Microtus; species Microtus pennsylvanicus. The sequence continues at coordinate 1,779,337 of NC_134599.1, forward strand.
TCTGTTATTTGATATAAAGCTCATTTTCTCCTACAAGAATAGTTAATAGCAGTTGATCACTCATGAGCCATACTGGTTTGTATAATTTCAAGGACTCAACTCATAGCAAGTAGTATAAAATAGATTGCGGACATGTCCTTTAAACAATTCTATTTAAGGCCAGGTCTTTATTAAAACACAATTTCAAACCTAAACCAAACCTGTATCAAAAATAAAGACAACTATTAAGATTTTGAATGTAGTTCAGTGGTAGAATGTATACCTAGTATGTACAAAGCCCTGGGTTCAATCTCTCTTTCACGTACACATACATCAAGAGAGCAAAAATCATCTCCCACAGCACCCTCTGCTCTCTGTGTGGCAATGCACAGATGTGTCTGCCTCCCTGACACACTGCTTTTGATAAGTCCTATTAAATATGGTAGCAAGATACAAAGTTATCTAAAACAGGATTTCATTTCTTTTCACGGGGTTAGGTCAAAGTACACACAAAGTGAATGTTGACCAAAATTTCAGAGGAGAGTGTTTGAGACGGGGTCTTGCTTAATTTATCTTGAAATCAATATAGCCCAGGCTGGCCCTGTGCTTACAATCAGTCTGCCTTGGCAACTTGAGATCTGGGATTAATTACTAACATTCATCATTGCACTTGGCTTCACAAAATTTTTATTTAATGTTTATGCAAAACAAAATATGGTCAGAGTGTAAAATATCTCATGGAGCATTATTAAATTCAGATACTCCTAAGCCCCAAAGATAAGACTGACATATGAAGTTATAAAACACCCAGTAGTAACTGTAAAACAGTGAAGTTATCTTCTAGTGTACACAAAAAACCCAGTGTTCCACAGAAGGGAAGTGTTACTAGCAAAGATCCCAGAGCTTAATTACATATAGAAAGAAAACATACACGTTACCATATGGCCCAAATCCACGAATGGTCACACAAGCATTTCAACCCTGAAGTAGGTGAGCTAGCTTATTTGTAACCTAGAAGAGGTTGCAAAATAGCCCATCTTCGAGGAAGGGCCCAGAAGGCAACTTTTAAAGTTTACTTACAAATGCAGAGAAAGGTGATTAAAATTAATTGTGCAAACATGTATTACATCAATCTGTACAAATTATGAATTCAATGATGCATTAGCTCTGTATTCACACAATCAAAACATTATCAGTTACTTTCACTACTGCTAATGCTTATGCTTCTAAGTGAAATGTGCTGTAAAATCAGGCAGAATGGGCTGCAGAGAGACTCTCATGGACTTGTAGGATGAATAAGCAGTCCCTAATTAGCCCATCAGGTTAAGTGCAAGCATTAATGGGTCTTTCCTAAAGTCTAGCTTGACATCTTTCTCCAAACATGGCCAAGAAGAAAGTTCCATTAGCAATATTAATACAAGCTTAGTTGATCATTTTCATTCAATTAACTTCTTTCAATTAAATAGATAGCTTGACAAAAGCAGTGATAAAAGACCTGAAGGGACAGCTGATGACTCTCATGGAACATTAGTGTGCGAGAGGTCGCTGGTATTAACGGCCTGTAAATCTAGCATTCAATTTGGAAGATGCATTTCTTCTGCTCTCACTCCTTTAACGAGCAATTTTAGCTGACTAGATGTGTCTGCAGCAGAAACTGCATGGGGGTCAGAGTCAAGCACCTTTTTTCTGCTCTTTTTTTTTCCCACCCCAAGTCAGTAGTGGTCTCTTGCCAACACGCCAGCCATGGTACCCCATAACTTCTTTTTCTCTATGGTTAGACATGAACATATACTAGAGTAATAGATACACAGCATGCATAAAAAACAAAGACCAAGTCTACCTTTATGACTCCATTTTACAAAAGATTCAAAAATAATTTTTTACAACCAAAAAAGATCTGTTAGTGAAAAATGGAAACACTTAAAACTTTTTATTACTACTTCAACCTGTCAAATAGTCTTAAGACATTTTACTCATGTATTAACTGTGTAAAAGCAAGGTTTTAACTTTTCATCTTTTTCCCATTTTTTTAATTGAATTTTATTTAAATATCATTTTTCATTTATTTTACATACCGACCAGTTTCCCCTCCCCCTTTACTTTTCATCCTGTGCAGTAGCACTTGTGTGAAAGGTAGAAGACAATGATTAGGAGTGTGTGTGATTCAGGCCTCAGCTCATGTCTCCAGGCTTGGCAGAAAGCCTTTACCTACTAAGGTACTTCACTAGTCCAAAAGCAAGGTCTTAAAACAAAACAGATATAAAATAAAAATATGGTTTTTCTTTAATCGTTTTGTAAATTAAAGTTATGTCTGAAGTTGGGCTGGAGAGATAGATGGCTCAGTTGTTCTTCCAGGAGCCAGGTTCAATTCCCAGCACCCACATGGCAGCTCACAACTGTCAGTTTCTCAAGTTCCAGGAGATGTGACACCCTCACACCATGTTCAGGTGTGAAAATTAAATAAAATTAAATAAAACTAAATTAAATAAAAAATTATGCCTCAAATCAACCCCTACATTTCTATTCTTCTGAAAGGAACCAAGCAGACACAAGTCTGTGCTAGATGCATTCTCCCACACGTCACATACCTTGAACAACTGAACCCATCGCTTCTGCTCCATTTGTATGCACTGTTGCATCTCAGAATTAGTAGTGACCCCAATACTCTGAAATGCAGTGACATATTCTTCCCGAACTTCTGGCTTTGTTTCCGGATATGCTAGCTTGATGATCCCCAAGCAGGCATCCCGAAGGCAGCGAGACAGCAGGATTAGCTCCTCCAGAGTGAAAGGCATCATGGATGATTGTCTCTGACCTACAACTGAAACAACCCAATTTTCTACCAGTTTTTTTTTTTAATCAATATACACAGCAAGGGGGGAAAAGAGCCTCTTTCAAAGTAACAGGCCCTGACACAAGCAGCAAACCCATTTTTCAAAATCCTCACCTTCTATGGGATCACCAAAAAATTCATTGTCGTGTATGGAAATCAGCGAATGACTGAACAAGGAGCTGAAGAGGTAAAAGAGTGGGATAATTCGACTAGAATCTTCAAAAGACATGGGCGAACCCCTTGATATCACCTGAAGCAATGGCACCATAGACCTAAAGTAGGGGAAAGGAGAAACAAAATGGCTATTTTAAGGTAAGTTTTATCTTAGGAATTAAGATATCAGATAAATATATTCAGTGAAAATAAATTTACATCAATGATAAAACTACTTACAAGGAAGGAAAGGTCCCTTCCTGAGACAACACAAGTCAATAACAGGCACCAGAAAAGACAAGAGTCCATCAGATCAGCCTGTTTGATGGGTCCCTGTTTCTGCCACCCACAAGTCTAGGCAGCTACTGAAAGTGGACATAGCCCCAAGCCAAAGTACTGAAGAGTTTTAGATGAAGATTTGGTTCCTGCATGGAAAACCATCCCCTTTCCCCAGGCTTCCATTTAACAAATGCCAGTGTTTGTGGCAGCACAGAACATTTACCTAGCCCCTGATTTCAGGAAGGGTTATACATTGAAAACAAATTACAACCTTCAGGAATCACAGCTTCTACTCCTCTCAGTGCCTTGTGCCTCTTGTCCATGTTTATAAGTGGCTCCCCTGCCTGATATATTGATGGTTTTGTAGAAAAATTGTGTCTCTATTACCTGTCACAAGCTGTAATCTGTTCCTTTCTTTCTAATGGAAGTCTGTCATATGGAACACATGCTGTATCTTTCAAAACAAGAAAGCATCACATCCCTTCTGCAACGGAGACCTGTGAGTCACATTATACCTTCTTGAGTATACATTACACTTTCTTGCCTCCCTGTAGATTTTTTCCACAAAATTTTTCTCTCTCTCTCCTTCCTTCCTTCCTTCCTTCCTTCCTTCCTTTCTTCCTTCCTTCCTTCCTTCCTTCCTTCCTTCCTTTCAAATTTATAGCCCTGACTGTACTGGAACTCACTTTGTAGACTAGGCTGGCCTCAAATTCACTCAGATTCCCCTACCTCTGTCTCCTGAGTGCTGGGATCAAAGTTGTGTGCTCCCAAAAGTTGCATTTTGGAGACAGGAGCAGGGGTGAAGACCAAGAAGCCAATACCACACATGTATGGTGGCAAAGTAGAAGCCTTTTAGTTCTTACTGGGAGTAGTGTGTGTGTGTGTCTTGGTGAGTGAGGCAGATGAAGATGGTCTTCAGGGAGGGTCTAAAATGAGAACAGAAACTATGCAGGTCACAACAATCTGTTAACTCTAGTCACGGGGGATCTGATGTCCTCTTCCAGCCTACTTGGGCATGCATCCATACAGACATACATACTGTCCTATTATACTACCAAAGCCAGGAAAGCCAAGAGCTGACTTAAGCAGGTACAATAGTGGTTTCTTCCCCTGCCCAGTCCCACGAGAATAGAACCTAGCTCCACTTCCTGAGTCCTTACTGTGCCACCAGGCCATCCACAAAATTTTTTCCAACGGGGCTGGAGAGACGACTCCAAAAGGGGATAGAGAGAGGTTAAGAGCACTGGCTGGTCTTCCAGAGGTCCTGAGTTCAATTCCCAGCAACCACATGGTGGCTCATAACCTCCCTAATGAGATCTGGTGCCCTCTTCTGGCCTGCAAGCAGACATGCAGGCAGAACACTGTATATATAATAAATCTTTAAAAAGTTCCAATAAACACAAAAAAATTAATTCATTGCTATATATTTTGTTGAGATTAGTAGAGATAATGGTCAGTACCCTTTAGCCTGCTAGCCCAGAGAAGAGCCATAAAAATCACTTAAAACCAAGAAGCATATAATATTTAAGGGAACAAGGTCCAGCAAGTGTTAAACAGTTGCTGAGTATACATTGTTTCCTACATTTAAGCAGTGCTGAGCAAGCCCTGAAGAATCACTCTTGTTGTGAATCTTGGTCCTTACATTACCATAAGCCACCGCAGGATCACTCAGGCAGACGATTAAGGCTGTTAACCAACACTAACTTATTTGTTCTCTCCTTAATTCCATGAGGTGAGCAAAAGAAGTTAATCACTGTCTTTTGAATGAAGAAAAATGGAACTTGGAAGAAGAGTCACCAGTGGACTCTGAGGCCAGGGACAAAAGAAACACAGGCCATTCTTAACATTACAAAAACAGATTCAAACATCCTTCTCAAATCAGATAAATCTCAAGAGACATGGAAGAAAATAAAAAGTCTATAATTTAATGTGACAAGTAGGACATCAAAAGCTGGTTGATTACAGACTTCAAATGAATCCCTGCCATTAGTAACCCTCAGAATAAGTATGTGCACCTGCCCGTGGAGAGTACTCCCTCCCCCTTTTGAAGTGTTTTCAGCTTTTCCCGTCTAGGGATGCCCTGAGAGCCCTCTGTGGACAGTGCAGTGACCACAAGAAGAGTAGCCTTTGGTAAAGCTGCCTGTTTGCTGGCTGTCGGTTGCTTTAACTTCAGTAAGTTAGAAACTAAACTGTCTCACATTTCAACGGGAAATACTGGAAAGAACACACTTGAATAAAAACAAACCTTTTTTTGTGTCTTGGTGGCGGCGCATTCCTTTAATTCCAGCACTTGGGAAGCAGAGGCAGGTGGATCTCTGTATGTTTAAGGCTAGCCTGGTAGACTACAGAGTGAGTTCCAGGACAGCCAGGGCTACACAGAGAAACCTTGTCTCAAAAAAACAAAACAAAACACCCACACATCTACCCACTCCCATTTCTAGACTTGTTGGCCTGGGCTGCATTTCATTTGGACATGAACCTCTTGTTACCTGATGAGACAATGAGACAGTCTCCTAAGTCTGACCTAAGTCTCCCTACTGAGCTAGTCTTGCTGTGAAACTATTCTCAAACTAAATTCACTATCATTTTCACAAAAATCAGGTGTTTCATTTTTCATTTTATTCCCCAAAGTAGTATGATGAGATGTTAAGTACAAATATACTAATACACTGTTTATGTTTCTGGAATTTATTTAATAAAGTAAACAAGTAACAAGAAACTCCAAATTCCTGACTATCTTTAAAAATTGCTTTTAAAAACTCTCTATAACTTTAGCCATTGTAACGTATTAATAATTTAATATAATTAACATTATCATTTTTCTTTCACACATCATGACTCCATTTCCTCACCAAAAGACAAATGTCATAAACAAACAGGCAATTATCAGGCAGACCATAGCAGTATCTCTGTTGCTAAGCTGGGTTACTTACAGGTCAATGGTAATTTCCTGCGTCCTAATGATCTCCAATCTCCTCTTGCCCTAAGTAAACTATTGTTTAAGTCAAGGTCATGTCAGAAGGATTAAAATGCACCAAAACCTTTTATTTTAAAATCTAATCTAGGTGTCTCTAACCTCTGTTGATTGAACCACTCAGCCTTCATGAGTGTCAACAACCACAGTGGGCTGAGAAAAACTCTCTTATTCATGTAAGAATCATTAAGATCCAAGTAATTCAGAATAATGCTATACGCGAATGGAAGTTCCCACCACCGATAAGAGGATTTCTGAATGAGATGAGCACACCTGTACTCCTAGTGCTCTAGAAGCTGAGCCAGGACTGTAAGCTCCAAGCCAGGCTAGCTGCACATTCAGACCCGGTTAGTTTGCTTTATAAAAACAAACAAAAGGAGCAGAGCAGGGATTGGAAAGATGTTCAATAGTTTAGAGCACTGGCTGCTCTTCCAGAGGACTGGGGTTCAATTCTCAGCACCCCCACGGCAGCTAACAACCACCAGTACAGTCTCAAGGGATTCGACGCCTTTTCTGATCTCCACAGGCATCAACAATACATGTAGTACACAGATATACGTGCAGGTAAAACAAACACCCCCACATATAAAATGAAACAAAGTTTTCAAAGAGAAAAGTCCCAATGTCTGAGATTTTCTTTTTCCTTTTTACAATTTATTTAATTTTATTTTATGTGTGTTGTGTTGGTGTGAGGGCGTCAGATCCCTGCGAACTAGAATTACAGACAGTTGTAAGTTGTCATGTGGGTGCTGGGAATTGAACCCGGGTCCTCCGGAAGAGCAGCAGCCAGTGCTCTTAACCGCTGAGCCATCTCTCCAGCCCTGTCTGAGATTTTCAAAACAAATTTCTCTTCGGATAAAGCCAACATGCAAATGAAGCTTACAAATAGGTTAACTGTAAAATTAGGCACTAATTTTTATGTGTTTGAGTGAAACTGAGGCCATTCAGAATAAAATTTTCAAAAAGGACAGAACAAGAATAAGGAGTAATTTAAATACCCATGCAACCCTTTCTTTAAGCTGCCACTTCCCATGCCCTCAGGCTGAATTTGTAGCCTGCGCAGCACATACCCTGTGATCATCTGTGTTGTCATTGAAGAGATGAGAAACCAAAGGTGCCGCAAAAATCTGGCATTAAAGGCTAAACTGTAGAGAAGCCTGCAGAGAAACAGAAAAAGAGGAAAAGTAAGAAATTATTCATTCAAATCATAACTTAAAAAAAAACAAAGTTACACTACATAGATTTTTCTGAACAAACCACAAATTTCCAAGTCAAAAATAAAAGAAACAGCAAAACAAAAACAAAAACAAAAAATAAAGCTACACAGCCATACAGTGAAGACAATACACAATTTAGAACACTCACATTAATACCACAAAAGCTCACATCTGACATGGGCCCCGTGGTAAAGAAACTGAAAACAAGCAAACAAAAACACGTGCCCTCGCTGCAGGAAGCCTGGCTCTCACTTACTCTTACTGTCCTGAGACTGAGTCCCAGATCCATCAGTACTGAGAATTCACGGCTGCTTTCACTTAAGTTTAGGTTGCCCTCCCCACAGTAAGGTTTACTAAAATACAATAATATTAATTTAAATATGGTGGCATATACTTTTATCCCAGCAGTTAGGAGACAGAAGAAGGAAGACCAGGTGTTTAAGGCTAGTCTTGGCTACATAACATGTTCAAGACCAGTCTGAGACCTTGGGTAAGAAACAAAAAACAGAATTTAAACCTAAAAAATCAAATCCCTGTATGTGAGATGAAAACAACAAAAATATAGGCTAATGATGATGGAAAAACATGTCTGTAAAACAGGGATGTGATTTACTAAACACATCTTAAGACAAAGTAGAAAAACAACTAATTAAGCAAATGTAACTAAACAATTTTCACAATGAAAGAGATACATTAGGAATGATTGTGAGATAAAAATTTAAAGGCAGTACCACCACAAGAGAAGACTGTATATCTTAAATATCAACACAGCAATCACATGTCCTTTATGTGGCATCTCTGTTCCCGTCATGCACTGAGCCTAATATACAAAGCAAGGGGCAAAGAATCCAAATAACTAGCATACAAGTCAGTTTGTGGTAGAAGGAAAAACAAAGTTTCTTCACAGAATTGTCCTCTGGCATCCACACTCCACTGTGGTACATGTGCTATATCATATACACAGCACATATAGAATTAAAAATAAAATTTTATTTAAAAAATTAGTAGTGAAATGTCACACACTTTAAATCCCAGCAACCTAAGATGCAGAGGCAGGTGGATCTCTCAGGTTGAGGTCAGTCTGGTCTATACAGCCAAGTTTGCAGCCAACCTGGATTATATGAGATCCCCTCCCCACCCCAAAAAATAAACCAACCAACAAACAAAAAACCAGGGAAAAGGGACATTTACACAGATTCCTGAAATAGTTTTTCGTGTGTTCAACAGTGTAGCCTAGCCTGGGATTAAGAACTCATGATCTCCCACATCAGCTGCCTGAGAATCAGGATCTCAAGCCTGGGTACCCACAGAGCAATCATAAAATCTTGAACTGGCAAGGCTCTATTAAGATTATTTTGCAGACTGGAGGGATGACTCAACAGTTAAGAGCATTGGCTGATCTTCCAGAGGACTTGGGTTTAATTCCCAGTACTCACAATCATCTGTAACTATAGTCCCATGGGATCTGAGGTCCTCTTCTGATGTGCAAATAAAACACCAATATATATTAGCAAAATATTAATAATTAATAATAATAAAATAATAAAAAGATTATTTTACAAACTGCCTTTTACAATCTGCTTGTATCAGAAAGGGAACTTTTGCCCATCTCAAAAGTATTATAAACTTATAAAAATGTCTGTCAAAGGTTCATGATGAAGTGGTATCAACACTGAAATTCCACATTGAAACATGACTGGGTGAGACTCAAAATTACAGTGGGAACTTCTAAAGAGCCCTCTGAAAGCAATGAAAAATACTAAAAACGTGTATGTTGCCAGACATGGCAGTACATGCCTTTAATTCCAGAACTTGACAGGCAGAAGCAAATAAGTCTCTGTAAAGTTGAGGAGTCTGGTCTACATAGACAGTTCTAGGTCAGTTAGGGCTACATATAGGGAGAACCTGTCTCAAAACAAAACAAAAACTTGAAAAAAAAAAAGAAAGAAAAGAAACACAACTATGAGACAAATTAGGCTAACTTTAACCATACTGTCTGCTGGCATTATTATCCACAAAAAACTACTTCAAAAGATTAGAAAAAGACTATTTTAAAAAGAGGTTGGGTTTGGTGGCTCGTGTCTATAATCCTCACACTGGGGCAGAAGGCTTGCCATCAAGTTGATACCAGTCTAAACTGCACAATGAGTTCTAAGTCAGACTGAGCTACAGTACTACCTCCAAAAAAGGGAGAAAAAAAAACCCCATACTGTAGAAAATTAGAGCTATATTAGGAAATAATACATCCCTTGTATCTGAGATGTTTAAAGTAGTTATCACATGCTCAACTTTTTGTCTGTGTATATGTATATAAGAGTGTCATTCCTTATACGGCTAATGAGATGGCTCAGTAGGTAAAAGAACTTGCCAACCAAGCCTGACAACTTGAGTTTAAATAAACCCCAGGACCCACACGGTGGAAGGAGAAATTGGACTCTTTGCTAAAGGTTTTCTGTCTTCCGTCTTCCATAAAGAGTCCACGATATACAAATGCCGCTTCTCCCAAATAATAAGTAAACAAAAGGAAAAAAACCCCACAAACTTTTCACATGAAACCTTCCTAATAGGCCCTATTTGCTTATTTTAGTTCCCGTCAATCAAGAAATTAAACTTAAAAACTATAGTAATTTTATATGCTTTCAAAATGCATGCCTTGGGCTGGAGAGATGGCTCAGAGGTTAAGAGAACTGACTGTTGTTCCAGAGGTCCTGAGTTCAATTCCCAGCAACCACATGATGGCTCACACCCATCTATAATGAGATCTGGTGCCCAGAACACTATATACGTAAAATAAATAAATTAAAAAAAAAAGAACTGTTTAAAAAAATGCATGCCTTTTTAAAGCTTTTTCTGAAAACAACAACAAATCAAAACAGAACAAGGATAAAGAAGTATTTCACTTCACCCATTCAGAAAATATCTAGTAATATCTAATATACCAATAATCTAATAAAATATCTAATAATCATAGCTAGTAATCCTTCTCGATTATATACCCTTTTGTCTAATTTATACTGGATGGTCTTCTAAAACATCATCTTATGGTAGTTCTACTAAGATTTCTACTAAGAATAACATCTTTCTGAAACATTTATTTTTTTTCCTCCAAGACAGGGTTTCTCTGTGTAGCCCTGGTTTTCCTGGAACTCTCTTGTAGGTCAGGCTGGCCTCAAACTCAGAGATTCACCTTAAAGGTGTATGGCACCATGCCCGGCCATAAAATATCATTTTAAATGCTACATAGTTCAAGTTATATTTAAGGCTGAATTTGAAATATCTGTATTTATTCAATGGGCAATAATAAAATAAATTATTAGACCTTTTAATTAAATTACTAAAGGTAATTTAGTTTGGGGCTCTATTTCCAAGCAGTAAAGAAGTGACTTGCTTTTGCCATGTACTGAGATAGATTAAAAGCACTCATACTTTATTCACTGTAACCACCCTGTAAGTTAATTCGGGAATAGCAACAATTTTATAAACTCAGGCCAGTGCTTCTGGGCCATATGAAGCCACAGAAGTGAACACTTTGGAGACATGACTCATACCCAAGACATTCCTGCCCTCTTGAGACCCTCTATGGGTAGCCTCATAGGTTTTAGAAACATAGCAAGACATATGCAATCCTTCTAGCATATGGGTAGAAATGCCACACTTTGCATTTTGCTGCTGAAGGTATTACTTCCTGGCAAAGAAGTACTAAAATAAGATATGTAACAGTTTGCTTCTGGGATATGCAAGATTAAAAATAAATCCCTCACTCGGGAGGCAGAGGCAGGCGGATCTCTGTGAGTTCGAGACCAGCCTGGTCTACAAGAGCTAGTTCAGGTCAGGCTCCAAAGCCACAGAGAAACCCTGTCTCGAAAAACCAAAAAAAAAAAAAAAAAATAAAAAAATAAATAAATAAATAAATCCCAAACATCCTCAGAGGTAATAAAAAAATTTAAAACTTAGTTCACCTTGAATAAGCTGAGAACCTCCATAGATAAACTAGAAGTATAGAACAGAATCTTTTTTCGAGACAGGTTTCTCTGTGAAACAGTCCTGGCTGTTCTGGAATTTGATTTGTAGACCAGCCTGGCCCAAATTCACAGAGATCTGCCCACCTCTGCCTCTGGAGTGCTGGGATTAAAGGTATGTGCCACCATTGACCAGTGAAGAAAATCTTTAAATACAGAGCTGTGTTAAACTGACAATTCAATACTAAAACTATAACCACTTTGAGCAGACATTTCCCTGTAGAACTAATTGGTTTTCTTTTTTAAGAGTAGACTCTAAAAACACACTTTCCCAGATAAATGTGGCAGCTCACATGTGAGTACTTGGGAAACTAAGAAAAGAGTATTATTATAAGTTCCAGGCCAACCTGGGCTACATGGGAACCTGAAAGCCTGTGTTGAGAACAAAACCCTAAGGGCTGGAAATATGGCTCAACACTTGCAGAGGACTTAAGTGCAGATCCTAGCAGCTACACTGGTGGCCTATAACCACTTCTAACTCCAGGATCCCCTGACCTTTTTCTAGCCTCCATGGGCACTGCCCCTCACATAATTAAAAAAAACACACACACAAAAATCGAGGAGGTGCATAAAAAGACACTGACTCAAACAACAGTCAAAACACACATCTAGCCCTAGTACATAAACCTGTTTTAGTTGAGAAGCGGTGTTCACCACTCAGGATGCTGCCATCCTTTACCATTCCTTAACACTACTAAATGAAAACTTTAAAACGGATGGGATTCTAAAATGATTCTGGTGCGCATCTCTTCCAAATCTACGTATGTCCTTTCCCCTTCTTTTTATATTGAAAGCAGAGTCTCACATAGCCAAAGATGGTCTTGAATTCTTGATCCTCCTGCCTCTACCTCTCCAGTGCTAGCACTATATGCATGTGCTACCACATCAGCAATAAATTATGCCTTGAGAAATCTTACAAATGTTTAAAGAATACTTAGCTTTCAAAAACTCATAATACATTAATATAGTGCTAATCTTGACAAAACAGTCCTATTTCTATTGTGTTTAACAATAAACTACATGAAATTAGCTTAAACTAGATAAGAATCCAACAGAGTTGTTAAAATGTTTAACAAGTTATTAGTTTTATATGATCTTCACTCATAAAACATAACGCAGATTTTAAAGCAAAGTTTACTAATCTATTGATATATTCTGACAACATAATTTAAAGGACACAAAATCACAGGAAAACAGAATTTGTCTCATTATGTCTTTACTGTTTTCTTTAACGCATTATAGAAATACTTACAAACCATACACACATTACATAATAGTTAATATACAACCTAACACAAACTGTAGTTACCAGCATAACTATTTACCCTAAATTATGAAAGGACAAGACATGAACCCATGGTTTGGGCTTATAACCAATGAATATGGCTGCCAGAAAGCTGCCCAAAGCTGTGTAGGCCCTCCCGAAGGAGCTCATGTAAAATAGCAAGACCCAGTCTCAAAAAGAAGTTTGTAACCAAGTTACTAGTTCAAAGAAAATTAGGCGACTCGATAACAAACTAAACATAAAGCATCAGTTGAAAGAGTTCTCCCCACCTCTGGATCATTCCAGCTAGCTCACTGTAGATGCAGCCAATCTATTTATACAACCACAGAATAATACACTATCATTCTTTTCTCCATCTTTATGCAGAACTGTGTCCTTCCATACAGAGTTCTCTGTCCTTTCTTCATACCCATGCTTGTCTCAGAAATCTCTATCAGTATAAAACAGACTACCACACCCTTTATAATCCTGAGAGCCAACACTAAAGAGAAACTAAACCCACCAATCTCAGCTTTGAAACTAGAAAATACTCAAAAAACAAAACAGCCTAAATTTAAAAATTTACTATATTTAAAACATAAATAAAATAAAAAGTCCTGGATAGTTGCTCAGAGAAAACAGGGCTGTACTCATAAAATTGAGCCAACACAGAAAGTTGCTTTATTCTTTTTTTTTTAGCTTAAGTATTTTTTAAAATGTATTAACCTAGAACAAACAGCAAGAACAAATTCGTGTATGTTTCTTCTTTTCTTGACGATAAAGCAGCTGTGATAAGGATGTTCTTAAATGCTTAGAGAGACCCTAAGGCTCATGGTCCACTCTAAAACTGCACTGGACATTATTCACTCCTGTCCTTAAACACCTCTGAAATTAAGCACAACCAAGGCAGCAATGCTCGTGTCCAAAAATTACCATCCAAAGCAAGGGATGACTTCCTGCTATTGATCATGTGCCCCAATCAAGGTGAGGCACCTTTGTGTCTCACACCTGCTCTACTGCAATTGACTACAAGCAGTGGATGGCTCATTAGAGCAGAGAGCCCAGGTGACAGGCTGCATTTAAAAACTTACACACTTTGCTTTATCCCAACCAAAAGTTTCCTTTCTCTTTTCTTTTCTTGACAGGTTTCTCTGTGTGCCCTAGGTTGTCCTCGAACTTGGCTCTGTAGACCAGGCTGGCCTCAAACATAGAGATCTGCCCGCCTCTGCCTCCCAGGTGCTAGGATTAAAGATGTGCACCCCCACCGCCCATTTAAAAGTTTCTCTCACAATTTACATTTCTATGTATGTATGTATGTATGTATGTATGTATGTATGTATGTATGGTATGTATGTGTTGGTATTTTTACTGACTATAGTAATTTGCCACAGGAAACATGACTAAAATAAACCATGAAGAAAGCCTAAAAAGAAATTCAGCATACTGACACACAGCTATAAATCCAAATTTTAAAAATGTATGTTGAGGCCTAAACACTCATATGCAAGATACTACTGCAAGCGAAGCTAGCTGAAGAAATTTGCTACTGTACCACACTCAGGGCCAGGAAGGATATACAATAATAATAAATGGTTCCATAAAGAAAAAAAGTCTCTCATTTTTATGAAGGGTTTGGTGAGTCCAGTATCCTTTGTCCTCTTTTATCAGAAAACAGACAAAGAGGTCACAATTCACATTCCATGATTCATAGGGAGATAGCACACTCCCCCACCTGTTTACATCAACCCCAAGAGACCTGCCTGACTTTGGGCACCATCATACGGTGCTGCACCATCAGTGTGTGGCAGATGGAAGCCATCCTCGTGAAGACCTCCTCACTGGCTGAGTCCCTCCACACCAGGTTCAACAGGGTGTTGGTCTGCTGCTTCGTATCCAGCTTTCTCAGACATTCTTCGGTGATGTATGGGGCTGAGACCCTGCCATCCTCCTACATACAACAGAGAGTGAATCTCAGTGAGTGCATTGCTACTGGAACTTACCCAGCAATCACCTATCACTTTACACCTAACAATCAGCCACTACCTCCCAGTGTTGTTTCTAACACACCCTGAGGGAATCTAACTCCTCAAGGACAGTCACCACCAGGTGTCAACTCTGTTCACCACAGCAGCACACCAACTACTGAATGCTCAAATTCTGCCTAAAATTCAGCATATACTTTAGCATTTATATCTTAAGAAAAATTCATTCCATATATCATTGATCTGAGTTGTACTGAGACACCAAGTGAAACTATCATCTAGTGAAATTTCTACTTTAGATTATGAGACAAAAAAATTTAAATATACAAAATACAATAAATTTGGTGTTTGATAACTTCACTAGGTTTAAATTTATTGAATAAAACCTATGTCATGTGGCTTACTAATTTACAGTATTGACTAAAGATATATGCTTTTTCCGACATATGTGCATACAAAAACATAAATCAGAGTGTCTGTGACAGTACTGTCAACTCTCTGAAAACTTACAGTAATTTACCAAATCCAACACTCCTTTAGAGTAAAAGTCTTAAATTCCAGCCACTAAACTTGAACCTTGAGAACACAATGGTAGTATTGCTGGTTTTGAGACACAAAATTTTGCAAACTACTATACATAAGTGAAAACATTATTCTGAAACCAGAAAGTCAAAAAAGAGTTGAGGGCACACATTTTTGGCGGGGAGGGTTTGAGACATGTCTTCCTACATAGTTCATACTGCCCTCAAACTCACTAGGTAGCTCAAGGTGGTCTTAAACTTGAGATCCTCCTGCTTCAACTTTCCATGATTATAGTAGTGAGCCATGGCACTTGACTTATAGAGCAACTTTGACCTTGGAGAGGTCTCCTATAATCAAATTAAGTTCTACCTAATTAAGTATCAGAGGAAAGAAAAGGTAGTAATATAACCATAAACCTATCGGATCTGACCCAATAAAATTAGTGACAAATTGTTCTAAATTATTACCCCAGTAAATAAGTATAGCCTATCTATCCCTATTTCAGGGTGGTTTTATTTTTTTTCCCCTTCTCCCCTGCAGAGAGGATGCTATTAGGAATGAAACCCAGGGCCTGGGGCATGCTAGGCAAGAGAGTAGTAGTCTACCACTGAACTACATCCTCAGTTCCTTAGTTCCACTGCCAACGTCTGTCTGTCTCTCTCTTGAGATATGGTTTCTCTGTGTAACTCTGGCTATCCTGGAACTGGTTCTTGTAGACCAGGCTGGTCTCAAATTCAGAGATCTGCTTGCCTCAGGCTCCCAAGTGAAAAGATTAAAGGTGTACTCCATCAGACCCACCCCATCATGTAATTTGTCGTTTGTTTGAAGACAGGGTTTCTCTGTGTAGCCTGGCTATCCTGAAACTTACTCTGTAGACCTGGGCTGCCTTGAACTCAAGAGATTCATTCGCCTGCGGCTTCCTGAGTGCTGGGACCAAAGGCACGAGCCACCACTGCCAAGCTCATCATATAATTTTTATGAGCCAACAAAATATACTTAAATTCTTAAGAATTAAGAAGAAGTCAGGTGGACTAGGGAAGTAGCTCAGAGGTAGACCACTTATCTAGCATACTCAAAGCCAGGAGTTTAATCCCCAACCCTACAAAATAAATAAAATTTAAAATACGGGTTTAGCAGTTATACCTTTAATCTTAGCACCCAGGAGGCAGAATCAGGAGAATCTCTATGAGTTTGGAGCCAACCAGGGCTAGACAGTGAAACCTTGTGCCCACCTCCAAAAAGAGTTATGTGTGGCAGCCCACACCAGTCATTCCAGCACTTAGGAGGCAGAGGCATAAGGATGGCTTAAGTGCAAGGTCAGCCTGGACTACACAGTGAGTTCTAGCTCAGCTAGAGGTGCTACACGAGATCTCGTCTTTAAAAAGTCTTAAAAGGGGGACTGGAGAGATGACTCCATTGTTAAGAATACGGGCTGCTCTTTCAGAGGACTTGGGTTAAATTATCAGCACCCACATGGTGGCTCACAAATATTTCTAGTCTTCGGAGGGCACTGCATGCATTTGGCATTCAGACAGACATGCTTGCAAAACAACCTATACACATATAAGGAAAAAAAAAACTAGAACGAAATATCTGGCCCAGAAATGAGTGGTTCTTGGTTTATTTATAACTTGATAATTAATTCTCAACCTAAAGAAGAAAGAATTATCTCCAGGATAGGAGAAAGAAAAGAGGAATCGAAGCATAAAACTGTGTAAGAGATCCCCTAAAACCATTATGTACTATGGGGAGGGAATGACTTAAAATGAAGTAACATTTTCCATAGATGGAAACAGCAATAAAACAGTCAGGAAGGGGGTTTATACACGCTTTTGTTCCTAAATCAGCCTCTGCTCACAGGAAGGAAGAGCATCCTGTAACAAAGCCAACACCACATCTTAACATAGATAGGAAGCAGACTGTATATAACTTTACTTCCCCAGCCTCTCTCAGAGGGAGTTGATATTGGTCATACAATGCTAAGGAAGCTGCTTGAGCTGCAAGTGCGGCATTTACTTCTTTTATTTCCTTTGGCAAACTGAGACACTCAAGTTGATTCTGGGATTGGGAGTAGCTGTAGAAATGAGAGTAGACAGGGGACAAGACTGACCAGTTTAGATTAACAGGGCCTATATACTTTCCTGGCTTTAGAACTAAAGGTGAGTAGCTAGAAGAATACTTCTAGTATGGTTGCTTACAGGGCTGGTAGGTTGGTCAGTCTCCTCATTATCATCCTCAGAGTCACTGGTGGAATCAGGGCAGCCTGTACCAGAGGGTGAAGCAGGTAGCTGAGAGAGGAAGGTCTGGAGCACTCGTAGATAAATCAGCAGGCCATCCTCAGACAGTGCTCCTTTGAAAAACAATCAGCACATGAGTTACTAAGAGTTACTTCAGACATTTTTGGCATCACTTTCTTCATCCAGAGAGGTACTTTTGAACGGGCCCTACTGTTTTAATTAAATCCAAACTGCCGCACACTATGCAATGAATTTGGTCTTTGTTTCAGGGAACCAGCAAAGTCTCTGGTCACTCCTGCAAGCCCTTTCTGGCCACACCCTCTGAGTTTTTGCTTAAGGTTACTGAAGACTTAAACAGCCTAAAGGTGTGCTAATACCTGGACAGGCAAAGTGATAAGCAGGCAAGAGTTTTTACTTTAAACCCAACCCCAGCTTCTAAAGAGAGGTGATCAGGAAAAGGGCTACTGAAACTGGAACAAGGTTCCGAGGGCCTGAACATACCAGATAAGTGTTCAAGTCCCCATACCCTCCCCACAGACCTCAACACTATTGGCTGCTCAACTGTAATGATTGCAATACAATAGTCAACATGCTTCTCAGACTTTAGTAAACTATCAGGCTCAAAGAAGGGGTTTCAGGAACCCCAATTTTGTAACTTGGTCAGGAGCAAAGATAACAATCCATTTTATGCAACAGGGTCTGAAGTGCAGGCAGTTTCATGGTACTAAGCCTTCAACTTGTGGAATCTGACCCTCTCTTCAATTAGCCAGTGTTGGAACTAAAAGGGTTGGGAAAGCTCATATCTTGCTTTTTGATCACAAAAATGGGAATGAGGAAAACAGCCTGGACTTCAAGATTTCTAACAATTTGTGAAATTCATGCTAAAATGTCACTACAGTCTTCTCCTGACTCATCTGCTCAACTATCTATACAGGAGTTAGGAAAAGTACACCTTGCATTTCATACCCAAATAGTTCTCGCCAACAGTTAAAACAAAATAGAAGAGCCATGGCACTCCACTACTCCGTTTTGAATTTCGACTCTCTAGTAACAATAATGCATTCAGAAAGGGCTCATAAGGGAAGACGGTTTGTGCATCTGCTAACGCCGGAATGACGAAATGAAAAATTTGATCAGTAAAAGGTGCTGCCAGAAACTCCTCTGTGAAGGCTGAGAAAACTTGATGTCTGAAAAGGAAAAGGGATTTAAAGAGAATCAAAACATCTTACCCATCAAATCACAGATTAAAATCACTTCCCCAAAAGTTCTCCTAAGTAAATAATCTATATTCCAAAGTAGAGACTAGAACTTGATTTTATATCTTTTCTGTTTTTTAAAATATTTATTTATTATGTGTACAGCATTCCTTCCATGTGTGCTCGCAAGCCAGGAAGGGGTGCCAGGTCTCATTATAAATGGCTGTGAGCCACCATGTGGTTGCTGGGAATTGAACTCAGGACCTCTGGAAGAGCAGTCAGTGTTCTTAACCACTGAGCCATCTCTCCAGCCCCTATATCTTTTCTATTAATGTTTTTTTTTTTCCATGATGGTACTAAAGAGCAGGAAATAAATAGCTAGATCATCAGAATTACAAATTTAGGTTAGGCACAGGCGAGACAGAGAAAAGTACACTGCACACTTCCCCATGAACCATGACATACTAATAAAGAAAACATGTGACTGCCCAATCTTCACTCACCCACCTTGCACCTTCAGGACAAGAGCTGTATGTAAAGTGCAATGGTTTTAGGATATTCTCCAGCAAAATTTTTGCTATAGGAACTCGCGATAAATCGGAATATTCAATACTTGATGGAAGTTTGCTATTAATCAATAAGTAGAGAGATCTATAATACCCTAAAAAAAAAAACGGGGAAAATGCATTTATATTTAGTGCCCTTTTTCATTACAATAGAGAAATGCCTTAAAATTTTTAAAAATATATTTTTTGGGAAGCCTAAGAGGACAATTTGGAGGAATCTGTTCTCTTCTACATTGATGAACCCAGGAATTGAACTCAGTTCAAGTTTCCAGAAGAAAGTGTCTTTACTCATTGAGGTATCTCAATTGCCATCATCAATTTTTTTTTAAAGATTTATTTATTATGTATAAAGTATTGTGTCTGCCTGCAGGCCAGAAGAGGGCACCAGATCTCATTACAGATGGTTGTGAGCCACCATAAGGTTGATGAGAACTGAACTCAGGACCTTTGGAAGAGTAGGCAGTGCTCTTAACCACTGAGCCATCTCTCCTGCCCCACCATCATCAATTTTTAAGTGTTTTATAAAGTTAGATGGATGAAAAGGTGAAGAGTCTCACTCTGTAGTTCAGTCTGGCACCAAACTCATAGCAATCCTCCTTCCTCAGTCTCCCAAGTGCTATGGTAACAGGTGAGTCACCACGTTCAGCTACATTTATTTTGCTAAGACCTGAATGGCACATAGACTCTCATATCTACTGCTTAGTTAGCATCAATAATGCCTACAATGCCGGTATTGACACACCGTTACCTATTCATTCAGAAGCAAACCTAAAACATAATTACTTCAGTATATCATGAAAAGATTAATTTTTTTTTTCAAGATAGGGTTTCTTTGTGTAACAGCTCTGGCTGGCCTGGAACTTGATTTGTAGACCAGGCTGGCCTTGAACTCAGAGATCTGCCTGCCTATTGAGTTCTGGGATTACAGGTGTGTGCCACCATGGACTTGCAAAATATTTTAAGAGGACCATTATCATAGCTAAAAATGAATTCGTACTTTCCCCCTCCCCGTCCCAAGACAGGGTTTCTCTGTAATAGCACTGGCTGTTTTGGAACTCACTTTGTAGATCAGGCTGGCCTCAAGAATTAGTACTTCTTAATATCACAAATAGCTACTAAGTAATCAAGTTGCCAACTGTCTGGTGTTATTAATTTTATTTAATCAACATGTTTGACTCGTAATCCTATAATCCCAGTAAGATCCATAATGTGACCTTCTGATTACACTCCAAACACCTCAGAATGAAATTAATGTTGTAGGCTCCCTTAGTGTTATAATGAAATCATGGATTCAGACATGTTAATGTCCTTCAGTCTACAGTATCCTTAACACTTTCATGCTACCCAGCAATTGTTGGTGGAATGTCTGTCTCACCTTGCTAGCCTGACCAAGACCTGCTTGTCTGTAAGAGCTCCCAAGTTTCTTTTAGAAGAAACAACAACATACTTAAAGACCACAATCTGGACAGTAACACCACAAAATAATTCATTAAAACAACTGAAAAACAGCTACACCACTGCACACAACAAAAGCAGCAGTTTTAACGGAAGATTTTTTAAAATTATTTATTTATTTTATGTGCATTCATGTTTTGCCTGCATGTATGTCTGTGTGAAGGTGTGGGATCCCCTGAATCTGGAGGCACAGGCAGCAATGAGCTGCCATGTGGGTGCTAGGAATTGAACCCAGGTCTCTGGAAGATTAGATGGAGCCCTTAACCAGTGAGCCGTCTCTCCAGCCCCCTTGATGGGATTTTCAATCACCTTTCATTTTTAGAAACATTTCAAAGAAGGTGCAGCTCATGATTATCTTCCTAATAGTTTTAGAAAACAGGAAAACGAAAATTATCATCAAATGCCTAGCCTGAACTAGATATATACATTATACAAGTTCACTCAAGTTCAATGCCATCATGAATCTATTTCTTAGAAAATCAAACTCAACAAATTTCACTGTGATTTTCACTAAGTCAGTAGTTTTCTGAGATTTTTAACAAAGCAAGTTAGGGGTATTTACACTTACTAAGCTCTACAAACAGTAAAAATGAATGAGACCATAATTTTTGTGGTTTGAATATATATCAGCTAATCTATATAGGTTTATACTTCAATAAAAATCAGTTATCAACACTTTGTAGTAACAGTAATTTATAACTTTCAAGAACAACCAACATTTTTTGTTTTTCCAAGACAGGGTTTGTTTAACAGTCCTGATTGTCCTGGAACTCTTTGCATACCAGGCTGGCTTCAAACTCACAGAAGCCTGCCTGCCCTCTTACTCCCAAGGGCTGGGATTAAAGGCACGTACCATCACACCCGGCCTTAAACCAGCTCCTTTTATGATTAACCAGAGGAACTTGTTTTTTATAAAACAATGAATAATTATGTACAGACACTGAAAAGACTTCGGCATTTCCAGAGGTTGGGACCAATGCTAGAACTCAGTGGCTGCGTCACTCTCCCAGAAGGCACACACGCACAGCTTCTGTTCTGAAGATCATAGTGTGTTGTTCAGAGCAGTACCATCCTTCAACAGCACACAAGACAATGCATGCCTCCACAACTATGCCCACCTCCACAGGTTTGCCCCACTTACCATTGTGAACCATGTAGTGCAAAATTTGTTCAATCACTGACACCACATAGCTAGAATCTTGTAAAACAGGCAAGTATGTATTCTCAGATGAAAACACCTCAAGCATTCGCATTGGAAGTGCAACATTCAAACTGTCATCACTACAGTTTTGCAGCAACCTGTAAAACAGATTCACATACTTACTAGAAAGTCAGGGCTGCCAGTTTCCCTGACGGCTCCAGTTTCTGTGACGAGCATGTGAGTCAATGCACTACTGCTCAAGCAACAATGTTCAGAATGCCCGAGTCTTTTATCATGTGTCAACAGTATCCCTTTAGCAGGTAGACATGAAAAATATTCCATCTCAGAGGGAGAGACAGAAGAGGACAACCAAATATTACAAACAGTGACAGAAAACCATAGCCCATGGATTGTTGGAAGAGAAGTTACATTTTCACCTGGGTAAAGTTTTCTGTAAAAAGTGCCTTTGCAACCAGTGACATCAGGTCTGTCCAGACCTGCAGGTTCCCAACAGTACAGAACAGCACACTCTCTTTGGTCCTGACTGAGGCCTCCCCGCCTGCTAGGAGGAGAACTACAGACAAAAGGAATCTTAATTATCACAGTCTGATTTGAAAATGGCCTCCAGCCAGGTGTAGTGTCACAGGCCTGTAATCCTACCATTCAGAAGGCTGACTAAGACACAGAGGCAGGCAAATTTGTGTGAATTCCAGGCCAGTTGGGGTTATAGATGGAGATCCAGTCACAACAAATAAAAAAATTTTAAAAAGGCTCTATGACTCAAAAATTTTTAAGATTTATTTATTATATATACAATGTTTTGCCTGGACACCAAAAGAGCACCATATTTCATTGTAGATGGTTGTGAGTCACCATGTCGTTGCTAGGAATTGAACTCAGGACCTCTGGAAGAGCAGCCAATGCTCTTAACCTCTGAGACATCTCTTCAGCCCTAAAAAAATCTTAACATGTATATGTGTGTGACTATGTGTATATGTGCACATGAGTGCAGGTGCCTGTGGGAAGCCAGAGAAGGGTGTCAGATTCCTTGGGAATATAGTTACAGGTGGCTGTGTACTAGGAACTGAACTCTAGTCCTCTGCAAAAGCAGCAAGCACTCTTAACTACTGAGTCATCTCCAGTTCCTCCATGTCTTTTCTTAAAACTGACGGCATAGGCATTGTTATACACTCTTCTACATCCCATATTTGAAAGATACATACAACCTCGAAAAGGAAGCTGATCTTAGGTGTCTCCAGTCAACTCTCTTCTCATGTTCCATTCTACCACTTGTCTCTGTATCTGTGGATACGGCTGTACTTTTTGGGTTTTTTTTATGCAAAAGAAGATGTACAGTGTGCTCAGTGTATTGGTTCTGTTTACTGTCTCTCTGAGGCTTATCGCATAATACACCTGCAAACCTCAATCCCTGAGCACACTGAACTACTGTCTCCCCATGTGAAAATGTTACATCTGGGGTTGGGAAACTGTGTCTCAGAGGAAAGCTGGGAGAATATTTAATGACAAACGCCAGTGTATTCAATGACTCATCTCTTCTGGGTATTTTCTACATACAGAACTACTGGACTGGGGGCTGGAGAGATGGCTCAGAAGGTTAAGAGTACTGGCTGTTCTTCCAAAGGTCCTGAGTTCAATTCCCAGCAACCACATGGAGGCTCAAAACCATCTGTTATGAGATCTGGTGCCCTCTTCTGGCATACATGCATTCAGGCAGAACACTGGATACATAATAAATAAATAAATGTTTGTTTTTGTTTTTCTTTTTAAAAAAAAAGGACTACTGTATCCCAAATCTAAATTGCACATGAAGCTACCAGGTTCCCACAGACACTGTGAGAGGAAGTCCTGGCTGCACTTGGTAGGAAGCATTAGAATCCAGCAACTCTGAGTCTATGCGTATGTATCACAACATGGATTTCTACTTCTCTAATACTGGTAATATTTTCAAGTGTGTGCTGATCCAATTTAGAGAGAGGTTTTGTTTTCAAAGATGGGCTCACATCTGTTGCCTATTTTCTCACTATTTGCCTCTTGACAGTATAGATAAACTGTTCTTTTTTACCTCTCCAAGGCTACATGTCATGACCTGGAACTATATCATTTTCTTTTCTCTTAATTTGGAAAGTCTTCCTTCTGTACCATCAAGGCTAACTCCTCAAAAGACCAGGTATGATTTTTTCCCCAAATGCTTCTGCCACTCCATTATTTCAATGCTGCAGCAGACCAAGGGTATTGCTGAGGGGGAAAACGAATCACTGAGATAGTTCCAAACAGGCTCCAGAGCACTCTGCCCAGCTCATACAGGCTGCTTCTTTACTTGGCAGAGCCATGGGTCCTACCAAACACTAAACAGGCTATAGAAAGCAAAGATTTCAATCAAGAAGAGAAAGCAGATTTGAGTCAGCTACAGCATCCAGACAGCCTCACATTGAAACATTAAGACCTGACCCATACTCATTGAGGCTTAGATGAAAGTATTCATTCTGACCTATCCCTCTGCTCCACCTCAGTTTTAATCAGCTGGTTCCTTTTGCTCTTTTCAGCAGCCCCCCAGGGCCAGTCTTTTGTTATCTTTCACACAAGTCTTTAGAGTCCTATCTAGGTTAAAGTTCCCAAAGTCTCTAAAACCCTTCACTCACCTGTTTCTTGAACACACCTTCATCAAAGCCCCAGGCTTCACTGCTGCCTAGAGTGACTAACCTGTAGCCCATACCTTCAGATTCAGCTATCACTACCCTTCAGTCATTTCCAACACATGGAGGGTATAGTTCTGGATACAGAGTCAGTATACTCTATCATTGCAGGTTCTGTCTCAAGAACCTGAGAATGGACTGAGAATTTCACCCAATGCTACACTGGGTCTGTCAACCTAGGTGCTTGAACTCTCTGGATTCAGGCAACATCAATCTTAATCATTTTCAAAGTGATCATAACACTGGGGTTTGTAGAGGACCCTTCTTTCTAGAACTGGATATGGGAGTATCTGGGGAATAGAGTGACTCCATGAGACAGAAATTACAATGGTTCAGCAAAACATTCAACTGGTTGACTGCAGTTAAATCATTCCATGCACACCTTATTTAATCACAAGGCCAGCCTGGTCTACACAGTCAGTCTCAAAAAAAAAAAAAAACCAAACAAACAAAAAAAAACAAGTAAACAAAAAAAAAACCTGCTGACTCAAGACAACAGGCAACAGGTGTGGCTTTTTTTTTTTTAAATTCTTTTATGTTGAAAATTTTAGAAAAAAATTCACGCTGTGTGACCTTGATCAAAACTTTCCTTTGGCTCCCCACTTGCTCACCTAAAGCCAAGACGCTTAAAAATCTGCACTGGCTCTCCTCTACAGGCTAGCTCTGACCTAACACATCAAGAACCATCCTGACCTCCAAATGACCTCATTGCAAAGACTTTCTGTTGAGGTACCTCAAGTCCTCTCTTTCCCTTTCTAATGCCCCTCCCCCCCAGTACTAACTAACATCTATGTCTTCCTAAAAAGGTATCTATATTTTATTACTGCACTTGAGAGGCCAAGGCAGGAAGACTGCTTTGGATTCAAGGTCAGCCTGGGCTAAAAAGCAAGTTCGTATCTTTAAAAAAAAGAAATGAAAAAATCATAAGGCTAGAGAGATGGCTCAGTGATTAAGAGTGGTGGTTGCTCTACCAGAGGACTGAGGTTCAGTTCCAAGCACCCATAAGGTGGCTCAACTCTGTAAGTCCAGTTCCAGAGGCTCTCACACCCTTTTCAGGTCTCTGCGCACCAGGCACGTACGTGGCACATAGCCATACACATTAAAAGAAAAAAAAAAGAAAACCAATAAAACAAAACAAAGCTGCTTCCCAAACCACTTAAATTCTAAAGATATCTCACACATTTTTAGGTTTCCAACTATGACAAAACTTACCTGCAACAAAGACTCATCAACCTCTTTATTTGAAATAAGCAGGTCAGTCTTTCTGATCCATCCAACTGCTTTACAAACAGAGAGCTGTGCTTAATTAAGTTCTGATATAGCCATATCTGTAAGAGTAAAACATAAAAATAACCCATAAAACTTGCTTGATTATTTAGATAATACTAAAAAATGTCTTTACATGGTTTCTACACTTTAATCAAAACTTGATAAAGAGTAAGGTTTTTAACTCAAAATTTTCTTAGCAGGCTTGTATATCTCCATCTTAATAACATCAATGTTAATATACACTACTACATTAGTCTCTAAACAAAGAATATATAAAGCTCATTCTACTTAAAACAAGTCATAAGCAAAAGGAAGCAATCCACCAGAACACCACACAGGGAATGTAGCACTTTCCTCAAGTTGCATGAACAATTCTTTGCCCTTCTTGTATGCAGAGCTGCAGTCTCCTTCAACATCCTTTCTGTTTCCTTTCCCTAACTCCATGCACTATTTAAGGTTTTTTTTTGTTTTATTTTTATATTATACACAGAGATTTACTAAAGGGAAATTTCTCCCACACACTCTTCACAGGAAGGCAATAACAGGGCTCCCTGTCCAAGGACAATCACATAACTGGACTGGTCAGAGGAACTGGTCACTTAGAAACAATGATGACTAACTTATGACTTCAGGAAAGCAGAATGTCCTTGTGTTCACAAGGTTTGATTGTAAACCATATGTATGTGGCAGATTCTAAATGACACTGAAACCTCAACACCCAACAAGAACTCTCTTCTATTTCCTCCACTGTATTTTTACGAAATAGATTCATATTGTTTTCTGGTTGTAAAACCTATTTAACACCGCCTGAAAGTAGATCATTCTGATCTGGAACCACCCTATCCATTTTCATGGGAACCAACATGAAATAAACCTTTCAAACTACCTAAGACATAGCTTATCTTAAATTTTGTGGCTCCTATTAACAAATAAAAATAACACATATAAAACTATAATGATAAAAAGCTAGAAGGCAGTTATAAGAACTCCAAGAATAAAGCTTTATTCTATTAACCAGGTATTTGAAGTGAATTAAAAAAAATCTCAAAGTAGTTAAGAATATTATACTATTTTCAACACTTTCTGAATTAGCTTCGGTTCTTCATTTGACAATCTTTTCTAAATTTTTTTCATTTAATTTTTATTTATGTTTTATGTGTACGTATGTGCATGAGCATATACCATGGCATGATGTGTTTACAGTTTAGAGTGACCTACAGGAGTCAGTTTTTTCCTTCCACAATATTGGTCCTAGGAATTCAACTCAGGTCATCAGGCTTTGGCACAAGTTCTTTTAACCTGCTAAGTCATTTTGCCATCCCCTGGATTTGACAAGTGATAGATGTGCCATTATTACCGAAAAAAAAATTGTACTCAATAAATATCTTATTTGCTTAATATTTGTTATTTACTAAAGACAGATGAGAAAATATTTAAAACTATTTTGCTTTTTCGTTTGTGTTTGCTTCTGTAATGCTGGCTAGTTTTTATGCCAACTTGACACAAGCTAGTGATCTGAGAGTAACCTCAATTGAGAAAATGCTTCCAAAAGATCCTACAGGGAAGCCTATAGGGCAGTTTGTTAGTTAGTGATTGATGTGGGATGGCCCAGACTATTGTGGGGGTTATTGGTCCGAAATTTCTCAGCAAATCATCAAGAGCAAGCCAATTAATGTTACCTCTTCATGGTCTCTGCATCAGCTCCTGTCTCCAGGTTCCTGCCCTGTTTGAATGCCTGACCTGACTTCCTTTAATGATGAACTGTGATATGGAAGTATAATTGAAATAAATCCTTTCCTCCCAAGATGTTTTTCATGTTTCATCAGAACAACAAAAACCCTACGATAGGATGGTCTCACACATTTGAGGTAAGCACTCTATCACTGAGCTCTTCCTCCAGAGCCCCACACTGTCCTTATATATCTTTTTTTTTTTTAAGATTTATTTATTTATTATGTATACAACATTCCTTCCATGTATGTTTGTATGCCAGAAGAGGGAACCGGATCTCATTATAGATGGTTGTGAGCCACCATGTGGTTGCTGGGAATTGAACTCAGGACCTCTGGAAGAGCAATCAGTGCTCTTAACCTCTGAGCCATCTCTCCAGCCCCCTGTCCTTATATATCTTAAGTGTCAACCAAGGATGAATGAGTATCAGTAACTTAAGAAAATAAACCAAGAAAAGTCAGAGAAACCAGAAAAAGCAAAACAAAGGCTTTCTCAGAGCAACAGCAGGCCTAGAGAGTGCTAGGAAGAAATGCATGAAGACAGGGACAGCCCGGGTTTATGAAAAGTTGCGCTAAGAATGAAGCACAGAACTGTTGCCAGGTGGAAGAGAGTAAGAGATTCAAAGAAAACCAATTAATTAAAAAAGTGTGGCAAGCTTTAATCCCAGTACTTGGGAGGCAGAGGCAAGAGGATCTTTGTGAGCTCAAAGTTAGCCTGGTTCTACAGAGCAAGTTCCAGGGCAGGTTCCAAAGCTACTAAAGAGAAACCCTGTCTCGAAAACCAAAGAAACAAAACAATAAAAAGTAAGGCAAATATTAATTTAAGAAAAGTTAAAAGTAAGATACATACAGGAAGAAAGTGCAGTCACAGCACATCACTCTCTTGGCATAGGACCACATTAAAGTAACAGTAAAACATGTATTTGTGCTGTGGTTGTGGTGCACACCTTTAATCTCAATGCTTGGTAAGCAGGGGCAGGTGGTTCTCAGGGAGTTCAAGGCCAGCCTAGTCTACAGTACAGATCAAGTTCCAGGACAGCCAGGGCTACAGACCCTGTCTTGGAAAAAAAGAGAGAGAAAGAGAGAAGGGGGAGGGGAGAAGAGAAGGAGAGAGAAATATAAATAAGGGGGGGATGGGCATAAATGTTTAAGTCTGCATTTAGTACCACTAAAAAATCCTGCTTGTTTCCAAGTGGGAATTGGGGAACTAATTAGGTGACTTTGTCACAGGAAAACTGTTCTTGTACTTATTCACGATCTCTTCTGAACTTCCTTATTTATTTTTGAGAAAGAGTCTCACTTATAGCTCAGTTAGTCAGAACTTGCCACAATCCCTAGTACTGGAATCACAGGCATTCACCATCACATCTGGTTTTAACTCATTTTTCTTTTTTTATATTGCGGGTTTAAAACAATATTTATTTTTATTTTATGTGCATTTCTGTTTTTGCCATGGGTGTCAGGTTCCCGGAACTGGACAATAATAGACAGTTGTGATATGTGGGTGCTGAGAATTGAACTTAGGTGCTTTGGAAGAGTGGCCAATGCTCTTAATCAATAAGGTCATTGGTTAAGACCTAATCTCCAGACCCTAATCTCCCCCCTACCTTTAATATGAACTGTGTTTGACGACATTTTGCTCTACTTAGGATTTCACAATCTGCACATGAACTATTTGTTTTGCATGTGCCTGGGGCTGGGCCAAAGACTCCTCTTCACTCTAAGGTTTCATATCCAGCTTCTAAAGCACTTCTGTGTATGCCTCTTTAGAACCAGATTACAGATGAGCTCTCACACACCAAGGGGCTCTGGAGAGAGACAACACCTACATGTTTTCTGCTCCTTAGAAATCTTTCCATATCCAGGAACAGGGAGCCCTAAGGCAAAGGCAGTCTGTTGAGAGGCAAGTTAGATGGTCTGCTACTGTGCCTTTACTCCTCTTCTGGATTTCAGAAAGGATTCCAGGCAGCTGCCCAGAAGCAAAGTCCAGAATGGTGGGCATATTAACTACTGTGCCCAACCCCCTTTGGTTTTTTAAATTAATTTTATATGTATGGGCCTTCTGCCTGCATATATGTCTGTATATCACATGGGGGCTTGGTGCCCTTGGATCCCCTGGGACTAGAGTTATAGACATTTGTAAGCACATGGGTGCTTGGATTTGAATTCAGGTTCTCTGGAAGAATATTTAGTGCTCTCAAACACGAAGCCATCTCTCCAGTCCCTGTTGTACCTCTCTTGATCAGCTTCAATTATACAAAGTTCTTTCATGCCCCAGCATAGCTCAAGTTCGGCTGCAAAGCTAGGACTACAGCCAAACTCTAGATAAATAGCAAAGCAGCCCCCTTTGCCTTGTACTTGCTCCATGTGGGGCTCTATCTAGCATACAGTTTTCACTGTACATCCCCTTTTAATGTGATTTGGAAATTCCAATTACATAAATAAAAATATCTAACCTAACAATTATATAAAAGTCTCATAATATTTCCTGGGGAAGATGAAACACAAGGGGTCTTTTTTGTTTGGTTAGTTTTTTCTAGTTTTTTGAGACAGGATTTCTCAGTAGTTATAGAGCCAGTCCTGAACTCACTCTGTAGACCAGGCTGGCCTTGAACTCTCAGAGATCTGCCTGCCTCTGCCTCAGTGCTGGGGATTAAATGTGTGTGCCACCACTGCCCAGCTTGTTTTTGTTTTTTTTTGTTTTTTTGTTTTTTTTTTTTGTTTTTTTTTTGCAACAGTGTCTAAGTGGTCCAGGTCGGCCTTGAACTCCTGATCCTTCCAGGCGTGAACCAGGCATTCCATTTTTTAAGAATAGTTCTTGCCCTGCCAGGCGTTGGTGGCACACGCCTTTAATCCCAGCACTCTTAAGGCAAAGGAAGGTGATATCTGTGAGTTCAAGGCCAGCCTGATCTACAGAGCTAGTTCCATAACAGCCAAGGTTACACTAAGAAACCCTATCTCAAAAAACCAAAAAAACCCCCCCAAAACAAAAAAACACAAAAACCCACTGTTCACCGAAACAATGTTCTCTATCCCTCATTAGCAGTAACAAAAAACCTGCAATATTTTAGAGATTACATTTTAAAGAGACCCTATATTTGAAGTAAAGTATCACCATATATGCACATAATCAATAATGAGGGTACACACCTCACAGCAGCTGCACAAAGACAAGAGAGGCTGACGAACAGAGGAAAGTGGGCTACACTGACTGATGAGTGTCTACAATATCCTTTTAACACTTAAAATACCATAATAGAGAAATCAATTAAAAAGTATGTTGATTTTGAAAAGTAAAATACATCAACACAAAGGTTACCTATTACAGCTGGATTTAAAAAAAAACAAAAACAAAAAACGTAGACTTGAGGAGACTTGGCTTCCTCAGACACTCACCACTTCCACATGCCCCTCCCCCCAAAAGGAGATGGAAAATAGATACATAGAACTAAGTGAAAATATCTCTATACTCACCAAACGTTTGGAGTCTTCACTCTGTTTGTAAAAGAAGAGAAGCTGCCTTACTAAGAGGGTAAGGTTGGGACCATCGGCAAGGCAGAAGGTGCCACCAGGCTGAGCTGAGTCAGCACATCGGTCAAATGCACTCCTTTGGAGGGAATACTGTAAGCAGAGGAAGTTATGTGTCAACATACTGCTCCACAGTTGTCACAGTGGAGATTAGCAATGAGTGTTTTATAGGTATGGTGACCAACAACTAAGAAATGATTACTGGACCACCAGAGTTAAAGACTAAAAAATAAGCCACAAATGAAAATTCCTAACTTGGAATGCAGTAAAGATGCAAAATGTCTACTAACAGAACTACCCACACCTTTCTTCTTTGTAATTACCACTTGTCTTAAACTTAAAATTTCCCCCAAATTCATCTATTTATAAATCTTTTTAGTAAAACAAATACAATGATTTATTAGGAAAAATACTATTTATTAACACTAAATTCTATAAAGCAAGCATGATAAATTCATTTCAGACAGATATTACTAATACAAACAATACTATATCTAAAATAACTTCTCATACAGCCTTCTATTTCCCTCTCAGTTTTACTTCCCTTCAAGTAAATCTTTTTTTATTTTTCTTCTTTTATTTGAGTCGGGATCTCTCTACATAGCCTGCCCTGGAATTCCATGTACTCCAAGACAGCCTTGAACTCACCTAGATCTGCTTGCCTCTGCCTCGCTAATGCTGGCACTAGACACGTACACCACACCTGGTTTATTTTTTCCTTTTTTTTCTTAAGAATATGGTTGTATACATTCATATGTTTTGCTTCTTTTTTAAAAAGACCTGTCTATTTATTTGTTATATATACAGTGTTCTGCCTGCATGTATGGCTGCAGCCAGAAGAGGATACCAGATCCCATTATAGATAGCAGTAAGTCACCATGTGGGTTGCTGGGAATTGAACTCAGGACCTCTGGAAGAGTAGCCAGTGCTTTTAACCTCTGGGCCATCTCTCCAGCCATGGTTAATTTCTCTTAATTTTTACATTATATTTATTTAGTTTGTGTATGCTTAGGTGATGGATGACATGTTACGTGAAGGTTGAAGAGTTGGTTGTCTCCTATCATGTTGTTGAAATTGAACTCAGGTTGTCAGCCTTAGCCACAAAGTGCCAACATCTCAACTTTAAAAACAAACTTACTTGTTGTTTTCTGTCTCTATAGCCTCGAATAAATGACTGGATTATTATTGCATTTTTCAATCTTCGCCTTTCTTCCTGAATAATGGAGGGAAAAAAAGAAGGAACAATCAGTTAGAACTGGTGAAAATGACAGTTACTAAATTTTTTTTGATAATTAGTTTTATGATCCAAATACCATAAAATTCATTCTTTTTTTTAAAAAAATTCATTCTTTTAATGAACATATGATGTGGGATGTCCCTCTGTATGCTGTGAATGTTTTATTACCACTAGTTAATAAAAAAGCTGCTCTGGCTTATGCCAGGGCTGAATATAGCTAGGCAGGAAGTCCAAACAGAGATATGCGGAGAAAGGTGGATTTAGAGGGACGCAAGCAGGGGAAGAAAAATGTGAGGTAACAAGCCACGAGCCTTGTGGTAAAATACGGAATAACAGAAACGTGTTAGTTTATACGTAGAGCTGGTCAGCAAAAAGCTCGAGCCATCAGCCAAACAATTACAATTAATATTAAGCCCCCAAATGATTATTTTGCAAGCAGTTGCAAAAACCGGTGG
Source organism: Microtus pennsylvanicus (assembly GCF_037038515.1). Taxonomy (NCBI): domain Eukaryota; kingdom Metazoa; phylum Chordata; class Mammalia; order Rodentia; family Cricetidae; genus Microtus; species Microtus pennsylvanicus. The sequence goes on from NC_134599.1 coordinate 1,812,087, forward strand.
TCAGGAGAGAAACAAGTTGAGAGAGACTGGATGGGACAGAAGAAAGACTTCCAGTTACAAACATATTTTAATAATTCATTTTATTATTGTTGTTTTTAATAATTCATTTTATTATTATTATTGGTTTTGCTGTTGTTTGAGACAGGGTCTCTATGTCCTCAAACTCACAAAGATCCTCCTGCATTCTGAGTGCTAGGATTAAAGGCATTTGAGAGCATTTTATCATCCCCCAAAAGAAACCTCTTGATGTGAGAAGTCTTTCTATATATGTGTTGCTTTTATTGGTTAATGAATAAACAAGTGCTTGGGCCTATGACAGGGAAGACTAGAACAAGGCAAGAATTCCAAGCAGAGACAGAGGAGAAAAGAAGGCAGAGTCAGTGAGACGCCATGTAGCTACCAAAGGAGACAGATACCCCCAGAACCTGACCGGGAAACCAAAAGCCTTGTGATAAAATATAAATAATAGGAATGGGTTATATAAGAGTTAGTTAATAAGAAGCCTGAGCTAATAGGCTGAGCAGTGTTTTAATTAATACAGTTTCTGTGTGATTATTTGGATTTGGGCGGCCAGGAAACAAATGAGCAGTCCCTGCCTACAATCCCTTACCTATTCTAGGAGGCAACCCTCATTCCTTGCCTAGTCCTCCAAGTCATTACTCATACACTTTTCTCAATGGATTTTCTTAGCCTGAGCAGTTGATACAATGGAATCACTCAATCTGTCTTCTCTCTGACCTTTTTCATTTGACACAGTGTTTTCAAGCTTTATACACACTGTAGTATGTGTTAGTACATCATTCCCTTTTATGGCCAAATAACATTTGATCATATACATATCTCATATTCTGTTTATCTGTACATCATCTGGTTGGCAATTGTCCTGTTTCCGTTGTGGGCTATTATGAACAATCCTGCTATAAAAACTTATGTCCACCTTTTTTGAAGGAGATAGGCTTGCATTTCCTAAGTATAAACCTAGGAATGAATTAACATTTCTATGACAATGTTTTCTAAAATGGTTACAACCATTTTGCAATCCCATCATAGATATATGAAAAAATAAACACAAAAAAATGGACACACTACAGAACTTCCTCAGACAGTGAAGAACACCAACAAGTAAACACCTTTCCTGACTGAGCATCTGAATCTCAACTGAGTGTTACTTTAACTACGCAACTGGTGATCTGTCTCAACTGGAGAGAAGAAATGCTACTGTGAGGACAGTCCTCACAGCTCAATGTCCTAGCCAAAAATGTCAAAAGTGATGAGGCTGGAAATTAATTTCTGCTATTGCTATGTCCCCTTACCAGGGATGCACAGAGAATGGCTTTAAAGTATAGGAATTTCCCTAAAATGTTAAGCTAAATCAGTTCTAGCAATTTAGTCGACCATAAATGTCATTAGTTCATGAGCTAGTTAATTTAAACTGTCAATGTGACACAACTGAAATCTCCTTGGAAGAGTCTTAATGATGAATTAAATAGAACATGTAGGCCTGTGCATATGTTGTGGGGAATTGTCTTGTTAATTGATGTAGAAAGACCCATTCCATGTGGGTGGTACCATTCCCTAGGCGGAGGATCCTGAACGGCATCAACCTCTAGTTTTTCAGTATCACCCACTCTGCCCTGTTCTCCAGTGCCCATCCATCTTAACCTCCTCAGTGAGCAGCCATGATTCTACTGTCTTAACAGCCCTAAATACCATCTTAGTCTTTGACTGTCACCCAGAACTCACCACCACAGAGCAGGGTCTTGTTTATTAACTGTTTGCTATCTGTATCAAGCAAACACAACAGAACCTGACAAACCACAAGCTCCCAAACATCTATTAAATGCAGGAATGAGCTGTTGAAATAACAAGACCCAGGGAGGTGGTGTAGACAGGCAGAACTAGCAGTTTCAGGCCAGCCTGGTCTACAGAGCAAGTTCTAGAACTGCAGGGCTACCCAGAAATAACAAGACCCATGCCAGGACTATAAAAAAGACTCAGTTTCAAAGATACAAATAATAAACAAACAAGTAAAATAACAAGACCCAAAACATATATCTAGAAAAGCAAGGTCTTATAGTATGTTATAATTAACCATTAAAGTTGTTTGAAGTTAACTATCCCCAAAAGATGTAACATCAAAATAAGATACAATAGCATACAACTGCAATTACAATAATCCAGGAGGCAGGAAAATGGAGTTTGAAACCAGCTTAACATAGCTAGGCTGGCAGGAAACAGGCATTAAAAAATGAAAACAAAACAAAACAAAAAACCCAGAATGGCATTAGCTCCTTTTATCTTTTTTATAAACTTGTGTTAACAAGTACCTTAAAGTTGAGTTTTCTCCTTATATGGGAAAATATGAACACTGTACATTAAGGCTTTCTAGATCTTCTGGAAACCTTCTTATAAACAAAAAAGGCAACCAAAACCCCATATTCTTCTCCAGCCAGAACTCAACCTTTAAGCCCATTTTATCTTTTCCTACAGTGGTTCCAGAATGAAAAACTTACTGGAAAATTTAATACAATCCAAAACCGTTGCAAAAGTTAAAACTCACAAAACATACATGCACGCACTTATAGAACAAAGTTTAAAAAAATGCCGCAGAAAAGGGTTTGTAAAGAGTAATCTACAGACTAGTCAAAACCATTACCTCTCTCTTCCGTCTTTCTTCCTGAGTGCGATGTAAAAGAGAAGCCTTTTCTTCCTAAATCCAAAAAGAGACAAGATAAGGATTATAATTCCAAGCCTGAAAACATTATCATACAAAGATTACAGAATGTTTTGGCCCAAAAGGGATTCCCAAAGATCTACTTAATACTCCCAGCCTTTTCTGACATATGAAGAATCACATGTACAAACAAAAATTGGTGAAATACAGCATATACACTGACACAAAGCACATAATATATAGAATCAAACTTCTCCAACAATATGCAAAGCAAAAGAAAACCTATAGCTTTGTCATGGAAATCTTCAAATAAAAGCCTTTATCTAGGGACTGGAGAGATGGCTCAGAGGTTAAGAGCACTGGCTGCTCTTCCAGAGGTCCTTAGTTCAATTCCTAGCAACCACATGGTGGCTCACAATCATCCACAATTAGATCTGGTGCCCTCCTCTGGCCTGTAGTCATACATGCAGGCAGAATACTGTATACATAATAAATAAATACATAGTTGGGAGTGTGCCTTTATCTAACCCATGTCCAAAGGACACACAATTTGCTTTAAACTTATTAAAGGATTCATTGTCACTAAAAGTTGTTCTTGAAATTGGCCTTTTAAACTCTTTAGACAAAAAAAAAACCCTACAAAAATAATATCTCTAATTTAAAACTGACCTTTTTCAAATTGACCTTCCCTTGTCTGTATACTCCTTCTTGACTTCCCCACACAACCAGAATATCAACAAGAAACTAACACAGGTACAACATCCATTAAACAAGCTTTCTATTAGTGAACTTCACCTATTTCCAAAGCCCACTCAGTATCCCACACAGCATTTATTGCCCTCCACCAACATTTATCCTTAACAGGTTCTGTCTTGATTTTTTTTGTCTTGATCCTGTCTACCAGCTTTGGTTTCCAACATTCTCTCATGATTCCAGCAACATTACGCAATAACAATAGATACTACATTTAATCCACAGGACCAGGTCTATCTCCATGACACCATACTTACAAAAATAACTGAATAAATACAGCGGGAAAAAAATCTTGTCTTTGCCAGGTGGTGGTGGCACATGCCTTTAATCCCAGCAGAGACGGGTAGGTATCTGTGAGTTTGAAGCCAGGCTGCTCTACAGAGCGAGTTCTAGGATAGCCAGGGTGACACAGAGAAACCCTGTCTCAAAACAAACAAACAAACAAACAAACAAACCCAAAAATCTCGTCCTCACTACAACTAGTCAATTGACAGAACAGTCTTAAGCATTAGGCAGTAACTACTGCAGATAAAACCCACTGAAACAGGCTAATACTATCATAGCCCAAAGTTGAAGAATAAGCATTTCCCTGGCCTCAATTTCATATCATAATTACCAAGGGAAAGATGACAAATCACAATGAAGAAACCTTGTAAACACCAACCCAGGAATCAGAGAAACATTACAGAAATAAAACCTCAGGAGCTGTCAACTCCAGCTCTGAACAACACAGAGGACACAATGTGACTATTCTGATAATCTTACCAAAGACTAAGTATGTGCATTTATTTGAAGAAAAGACCTTTACATCTCTATGGTGGAAAATGTATAACACTTGTGATAAACACATGAACAAAATAAATTACCTTTAGGATTACATTTTAAACCAGACAAAGGCCCATAATCCCAGCTATTTAGGAGGGTAATCTCAAGGGCAGTCTGGTAACTTAATGAGATCATCAAAAAAAAAAAAAGTTAAAAGTTTGGTGGGGACAGCTGGAGATATCTTAGCCTTTCTAACTTGTATGAAGTCTCCAGTTCAAACTCCATTACAATCAAAAGCAACCTTTATTTATTTATTTGTTTTGTGTTTGCTTGCTTGCTTTTTGAGGAAGGGTTTCTCTCTATGTAGCCCTGGCTGACCTCAATCTCAGAGACATTCTTGCTTCTGCCTCCTGCGTGCTGGGATCAAAGGTACACATCACTACATTTCGCAAAATAATTTTAAAATTATTATTATTTGGGGGAGTTCAAAATATGGCTTCTCTATGTACCCCTAACTGTCCTAGAACTCGCTCTGTAGACCAACCTAGCTTCCAACTCACAGAGATCCACCTGCCTCTGATTACTGAGTGCTGGGATAAAAGGTGTGTACTACTGCAACCTGGAAATTTAATTTTAAGGGTTTTATGAAATATCATTCTGAAGGAGCTGTCCACCTTGGGGTTTCTGTTTGTTTGCTTGTTTTCTTGTTTTGTTTTGAGATAGGGTCTCACTTGCAGACCAGGGTTGCCTTGAATTCACAGCAATCTATCTGCCTCTGTAGATTAAAGGTCTCCCATTAGGACCTAGAGCTCCTTGATTTGGCTAAACTGTCTGGCCAGCAGGTCCCAGGGATCCTCCAGTATCTACTTCCCCAGCACTAGGGTTAACTGTCTGGCCAGCAGGTCCCAGGGATCCTCCAGTATCTACTTCCCCAGCACTAGGGTTAACTGTCTGGCCAGCAGGTCCCAGGGATCCTCCAGTATCTACTTCCCCAGCACTAGGGTTAACTGTCTGGCCAGCAGGTCCCAGGGATCCTCCAGTATCTACTTCCCCAGCACTAGGATTAACTGTCTGGCCAGCAGGTCCCAGGGATCCTCCAGTATCTACTTCCCCAGCACTAGGGTTAACTGTCTGGCCAGCAGGTCCCAGGGACCCTCCAGTATCTACTTCCCCAGCACTAGGATTAACTGTCTGGCCAGCAGGTCCCAGGGATCCTCCAGTATCTACTTCCCCAGCACTAGGATTAACTGTCTGGCCAGCAGGTCCCAGGGATCCTCCAGTATCTACTTCCCCAGCACTAGGGTTAACTGTCTGGCCAGCAGGTCCCAGGGACCCTCCAGTATCTACTTCCCCAGCACTAGGGTTAACTGTCTGGCCAGCAGGTCCCAGGGATCCTCCAGTATCTACTTCCCCAGCACTAGGGTTAACTGTCTGGCCAGCAGGTCCCAGGGATCCTCCAGTATCTACTTCCCCAGCACTAGGATTAAGTTCATTCACTGCCACCATTACTAAGGATTAAATTCAGGTTCTCATTCTTACATGAGAAGCACTTTACCAACTAAGCTGTCAAGCCCCACTCCAGCTCCTAAATAATTTTTAAAAATAAAGACTGTAATATACCAGCACTTGAGAAATAGAAGGATTAGGAATAAAACTAAAACAAACAAAAACAATACATATCAGACAAATCCTACACTTCAGAAATCCTGGACAAAGAAGGGCTCTGACATCTTCCAGTGTGAAAGAAAAGCAGGTGCCTGCCTTCACAAGTCTGGAGCTGCATCTAACCAGTGTGGACACTCCATATGCTGACACTGATAAAATGTTCCTGCACATCAAGATCAGGAATGCTGCTACATAAGGAAGCAGATTTGATTTTGGATACTTTCCAATATTGGAGCACACCAGACCATGCCCTCTTGTTTAGCAAACACACAGCATGCTTTGGTCATGTGTCAACAATAGATTCCTCTAGTTTAGGGATTAGAAAAGTCTTCGAAGTCTTGGTTATTCAGTAAAGAAGCCATTGATCCAACCTATGACAGGCTGCTGCTTCTCAGAGACCAGATCAACTGTCTGCCTTAGAGAACAGAGTCTATGCAATCTGGTCCTGTCTATAGTAGACTGCAACTGTGTCATCAGAGAGGAAAGAATCTTGTTGGCTGTCTTATTTGCTTTGTCACTAGTTATCACTTCCAGCCCTAACTCAGGGAGCAGGCTACCCACTTAGCAATTTTGCATCCATAACCTTTACAGCTCAATGGGATCCAACTGAAATCTTGAAATGGCTGCAAGATAAAACCTATGAGGGTGGCTTCCGCTGGAATTGGGGTACATAATAGGACAAGTTCATTCTCTCAGTCACTACATTAAAAAAATAAAAACAAAAAAATTGCTCAGAAAGCTCAATCTACTTGTTGACTTATGTTTTTCCTTTGAAGATAACAAGTTTACAACACAGACTAAAAAGATGCCTCCAAAGAGTCAGAAATGCGAGAGATACACAACCATCCCAGTCATAATCAATACTTGTGTTTATACAACCATCTTCACCTTCAGACTTTAAAAAGTTCTATTTCCTTTAATATCTAACTGGTATCAGGGTCAGCAGTCAACAGGAATAAAAAGCACAGGCATGACCCTAATTTCCACAGTGACTCATACTAGTAAAAGTGCAATTTCACCACGCTGCTGAAAATGAACCAGTCTGTAACACAGCAGACAAAATTCCGATCAGAATCCACAAAGTAATATGCAGTTCCATCCTGTGGCTGCATCACCAAACCACCACCACTAGGTGTTAAAAATCTCAATGTGGAGGATGACATTCCCTAAAGAGCTGCAAAACTTAGCTTTGAATGATAAATTTGATCACAGAATTAATTCAGTTTTTTAGAAAGCAAGCCATAACCAAGATTCAAGACGAGAAAAAGTGGAAACAAGTATTTGTAAAAGCACAAACATGACTTGTTATAGCATAGCACTCGGAAATAATAAGTAGGGGCTAAAGTGATGGCTCCGCAGTTAGGAGCACTGGCTGCTCTTCCAGAGGCCCTGAGTTCAATTCCCAGCAACCACATGGTGGCTCACTTCTGGTGCCTTCTTCTGGCATGCAGGCATACATGCATGCAGAACACTGTATACATAATAAATAAATAAATATAAAAAAAGAAATAATATGAAAAGCAAAAGCCAAAGGGAAAAATCAGCAAAAGCATATGCACCAAATAGAAAATAAACCTTTTTTTTTTTGAGACATGGTTTCTCTGTGTAATAAACTGTCCTAGAACTCACTCCTGGCCTCAAACTCATAGAGATCTGCCTGCCTCTGCCTCCCGTGTGCTGAGATTAAGGTGTTAACTACACTGCCCAGTGAAAATAAATCTTTCAAGCACAAGAACTTCAACTTTATTTTATGGAAGAATGAAAACTTATAAAGAAATAAGAGTCTTTTCTAATACTATAAAACTTGTAGGTAGGACAAGGAATTAAGATCTTTTTTGTCTCCACTGCCTTATAAGACTTGCAAATATTTTAATCCTCCCCACCCAACAAAACCTGATTACTCAAAGGCCCACCACTGTTCCACTCTAGAAATTTGATGGCCAGAAGCAGTAATTCTTTTCTCTTAGGAGCAATGACTCCTTCCCCCTTCCTCCATTTCCTATGCACCAATTCTTTTCAGACTAGCCAACTGAATAAAATAGTGAGGTCCAACTTCAGCAATCTAGGAAAAGACAATCACCACCTTCCTTAGTATAAATATCAAATGCACTTCCTGTCTCGGTATATGTCTACTCTCCCAGAGCACACCTTCTTGATCAGGAATAAAGTCTGTTTCATCCAGATACTTCAGTTGGAATGGTGGTCTCTTTCTTTCTTCTAAGATTGATTTATCAAGTATACAGTCTTCTGTGTGTTCACCTACATGCCAGAAGAGGGCACCAGATTTCATTATAAATGGTTGTGAGTCACCATGTGGTTGCTGGGAATTGAAGGCATGACCTCTTAACTCATGAGCCATCTCTCCAGTCTGTTGGTTTCTTTCTTTACAATACTGAACTTATTTCTAATATGTGTTTAGGATATAGAAAGTCAACTAATGCAATGTATAGGGCAGATAGGAAGAAGAGGCTCTGACATAACTTCCTCAGTTTCAAAACTTAGAAATACCTATTAAATTCAAAACTACATACTTAGAAGTTTCACTTCCAGGAATTTAGTCTACAGACAGTAATGACAGTCACAAGAATATTCCTTAAGTATTATATGAATTAGAGAGAAGGGGAAAATTCTGCAAGGTCTGTAGTACACACCTATAATGTCAGCATTTAAAAAGCCGTGTCAGGAGGGTGGCTACAAATTTCAGACAATCAGGGCCTATATACAGCAAGTTTCAGACTAGTCAATAATTAAAACACACACACACACACACACACACACACACACACACACACACACACACACGCAGGACCTAAACTAATCAATGTTGAAAGCAACTTTAATGAGCATTTAAACCATCAGCAGTGGGAATATTCACTGCAGCCAATCTCAGAGCCACTCAGAAGAATGAAGTGGACCTTGCCATTCTCCCAGTTGAATTAGGGGGAAGAGACAGACAGAGGGGCTCAAGGAGCTTCAGACTGCAGTAAACAAGTAGAGGAATGTGGACACCTACATGATTAAACGCAGAGGACAGCACTGGAAGTCTGTGGAAAGTCTACAAGTCAAGTCTTGATGTGGGATTCTCCTCTGTATGCTATGAAGCACTGGTTAATGGATAAAGCTAATTTGGCCTACTGGCAGAGAAGAATTAAATAAGGTGGGAATTCCAAGCAGATACAGGAGGAAAGAAGGCAAAGTTAGAGAGATGCCATGTAGCCGCCAAAGGAGACAGATGCCCTGAAACCTTACCAGTATATCACAAGCCTCGTTGCAAAATATTAAATAATGGAAATGGGTTAATTTAAGACGTAAGAGCTAGCTAGGAATATGCTTAAGCTATTGGCAAAACAGTATTACAATTAATATAGTTTGTGTGATTATTTTGAGTCTGAGCGGTAAGGAACGAACAAATGAACAAGCGACCTCTGCTAACAAAGTCTAAAATAAAGAAATAGCTGGGAGGGAAGAGGAGGAGAGTGAAAAGATAAGTAGACAATCTTATTTCCCACTGTTTGAACTATGTAAATTAGTTATTTTCTTGCTTTTAAAATTTTTTTTAATATTTATTTATTTATTATGTATACAATATACAATATTCTGTCTGTGTGTTTGTCTGCAGGCCAGAAGAGGACACCAGACCTCATTACAGATGGTTGTGAGCCACCATGTGGTTGCCGGGAATTGAACTCAGGACCTTTGGAAGAGCAGGCAATGCTCTTAACCACTGAGCCATCTCTCCAGCCCCCGCTTTTTAAATTTTTAATGAACTCATTTATTTATTAGTTTTTTTTCAAGACAAGGTTTCTCTGTGTAACTCTGACTGTTCTCTGTAGACCAAGGTGACCTCAAACTCACAGATCTGCCTGCTATTTATTATTTTTACTCACAGAAATACTCTTGCCTCTACCTTCCAAGTACTGTCAAGCACCACCATACCTAGCCTTCACTACTCTCTTGAATTTGTTTTATCTTCATTCCCAACAGAACCACTTCCCAAAAGATGTCCTCTGAAACTCACACAAATACCACAACTTGCAAACACTCACACACTTTTAATTAGAAATTGGAAATATATATAGGTTATATGTTTGTGAACATGCATGCAAATATACTCTCCTGTGCATGCACATATGTCGACCAGATCAACTTTGGGTATCTTCCTCTACCCCTATCTTTTCTTTTCCCCTGCCCTCCCCCTTCTTTCTTTCTGTGACAGGGCCTCTCACTGAACACAGAGCTCCCTGCTTTGGTAGACTGGCTAGCCAACAAGTCCTGTGGATTCATCTGTCCGTTCTCCCCCAATTAGTAGGGTTAGTTACAGGCATGCTATAAGAACATAACTTAAAGGCCATTTCCTGTGATTTGGTTAATGGTCTCTAGACTTACTCCTGAGACACAGCTTCTCTAGCCTCTGTACTGATACCCATCAGCAAGAGAACTTGAGACTCTCAGTGGTGCTGGCCTCAGTGACCATTGAACTTCTGGTGCTGTGGCTAGACCCACAAAGAACCTCTACCAGTGCCACCCTCCCAGCTTGCTACAGCTGAAGGACTCAACAGAGGAAATGGGTCAAGCCTGCAAGTGTCTGAAGAACCCTCGCCAGAGAAAATTCCCCAGTGGGACCCTATAGCATTTCTGCCCAAACAATTGTCCCTACTTGATGAGATGTCTGTTTAACTTTTATATTAGCATGATAGTATAAGGAATGTTTGTGCAAATAAACTGAACTTATTCAAAAGACAAATCTTGTATGGACATCCCAATTGCTGAGCACCTTGTTCTCCACACATGTACCCATCACACCCAATTTTTACACTGGTTCTGGGGATCCAAACTCAGGTCTTCACACTTGTGCAGCAGGTACTTTACATACCCTCCCTGAGCCATCTCCTTAGCCCTATAAATGTTTAAAACAAGGAAAGCTCACAACAGTATGGTTTCCTCATTATCAAGAATTATAGTTTCAGGGACCAGAAAAAAGTCTCAGTGGTTAAGAGTTCTGGCTATTCTTCCAGAAGACCCTGGTTCAATTCTTAGCACCCACACAACTACTCACAATAATCCATAACTCCAACTTCAGAGGATCTGACATTCTCTTCTGGGCACCAGACACACATGTGGTAAACAAATAAACACAAGCAAAACATTCTGTCACATAAAATAAAATGTAAAAATTGTATTGTCATGCTAGGCATGGCAATGCATGTCTTTAGATCCAGCACATGGGAGACAGAGGAAAGCCTGGTAAGTAATGAATTCCAGATCAACCAAGGTTACACAGTGAGACTGCTTAAAAAAAAATTAAAAAAAATTTAAAAAAGCACACAGCTAAACTACAGACCAGTTTCCAGGGTACTTTTGACAGTTTCATCCTTTGTAGTAAATTGTTTCATAACACAAAGATGACACAGGCACCAAACTATTTGCCAGTCACTAGAGCTTACTAGCATGATTAGAAGAATTAATTAGTGTTGAAGCTACATCATAAGAAAACCATATTTATGGGGCTGGAGAGATGGCTCAGAGGTTAAGAGCATTGCCTGCTCTTCCAAACGTCCTGAGTTCAATTCCCAGCAACCACATAGTGGCTCACAACCATCTGTAATGGGGTCTGGTGCCCTCTTCTGGCCTGTGGGCATACACACAGACAGAATATTGTATACATAATAAATAAATAAATATTTAAAAAAAACATATTTAAGCTGGGTGGTGGTGGCGCAAACCTTTAATCCCAGCACTCGGGAGGCAAAGGCAGGCAGATCTCTGTAAGTTCGAGGCCAGCCTGGTCTACAAGAGCTAGTGCCAGGACAGGCTCCAAAGCTACAGAGAAACCCTGTCTCGAAAAACCAAGAAAGAAAGAAAGAAAACCATATTTAGACAAATTTAGAGCCTAATGCCCCTTTCTCATGTCCTGAGCATCCAACCACAGGTACAGACAGCAGAATTCACAGCAAGGAGACTGCATACTTCTGTGCCATACTGGACTGTGAACAGACCAGGGCTCAAGCATCCTGGTTTATAGTAGGTTCTGTTTAATTGCTTCCTCTAGACACTAACAGCTCTGCTTCACAGAAGAGTCAATGAAAGAGAATCCCGTAGAAAGGACAACTGAGGGCAACAACTGTCTAGTGTAATATACAAGGAGCAAGCATCCTCCAAAGAAAATACCCTGAGGCTCCCCTAATACTAGGAGATCCAATGCCCTCTTCTGGCTCTGCAGGCACTAAGCACATACGTGACGCACAAACATATATTTCAAGCAAAACACACATATAAGGAAATAAATAAAAATTAAAAATACAAAAAGAAACAATAGTCCTTACAAGAAAAAAATACTGGGACTGGAAAGATACTCAGTGATTAAGAGCACCTTTCTTGGCAGGCGGATCTCTGTAAGTTCCAGGCCAGCCAGATCTACAGAGTGTGTTCCAGGACAGCCAGGACTACAGAGAGAGCTTGTCTTGAAAAATTTTAAGATAAATAAAATAAAAGCACTTGTTCTCAAAGAGGGAGTTTTCTGTCCCACCAGGTCCCCCAGCCATTTAGTCCCAGAGAAAATCACAGAGGTCTATATTAGTCATAAACTGATTGACCCATTAGCTCAGGCTTCTTATTAACTCTTATAACTTATAGTAACCCATTACTCTTATCTATGTTAGCCACGTGGCTTGGTACCTTATTCAGTGGGGTGGTCACATCTTGCTTTTTCTGTGGCTGGGAAAGAACTGTGTTCTCTTCCCAGAATTCTCCTAATCTTGTAGCCCTGCCTCTACTTCCTGCCTGGCTACTGGTCAATCAGCATTTATTTAAATATAATTGACAGAATATAAAACATTGTCCCATACCAGAGCCCAAGTTTGGTTCTTGTTCTCAGTACCTTCATGCTTCATTACCATCCAGAACCCCAGTGCCATAGGATCTAAAATCTTCTAACCTGCATAGTCATGAAGCACATACATAATGCACATACAACATACATTTAGGAAAACACTTATACACACAAAATTTTTTTAAAGGGCTGGAGAGTTGGCTCAGAGATTAAGAGCACTGACTGCTCTTCCAAAGGTCCTGAATTCAATTCCCAGCACCCACATGGTGGCTCACAAGCACCATTAATGAGATCTGGTGCCCTCTTTTGGCCCGCAGGGACATATACATACAGGCAGAACAGTGTATACATAATAAATAAATCCTTTTAAAAAAAATCTAAAGTCTTTAAAAAAATAATAGACAGGCTGTACATAACAAGGGGGCTGGAATACACAGGCAGCAAAAACAATAGAGACCCTGCCTCAAACTAAGGTAGATAGGTACCTTCTAACTTCCACACATCCACTGTGGTATACACAACTATCCCGTAAATATATGCTCCGTTGTGGAACTTTTCTTGGAGAGACTGAACAAATGTCTATTCACTGCAGATTGGGCACCAACAACAGACCAAAGAAACAATTTCACCGAAGTCTAACTTGATGAACCAATTAGTTTACTGGATTACTTACAGAGTATGGACAGTTAAAGACAGCTGCATCACTAAAAACCTCGTCCCATCATGGACCCTCACAAAACTGGCATCCCTGGAGCTTTCCGCAGGACATGTAGACCACAGAACAAGTTGAACAATCTCCTTACTGTTTATATACCCTTCAACAGGAAGGAACCCTGTGAATCTTAACAGGTTTCAGAGTTGTGAGTTGTTTATTTTCCATGTCTCTGACCCTCCCTCTAGTACAGTAATATTTTATTTAGGACATTGCTACACAACCCTACACATACACCCAAAATAAATAAATAAAATTATAAAATAAAACAATTCTGTACAGCAAACAAAACCATCAACAAAAAGAGGCAACAGCATACAGAAAGAAATATTTGACGAAGAGTTAATGATCAGAATATATACACTCAAGGAAAAAAAAAAACAAAATATATTGGTTTTTCAGCACTGGGTTTCTTTGTGTAACAGCCCTGGCTATCCTGGAACTCTCTCTGTAGACCAGAATGGCCTTGAACTCACAGAGATTTGATCTGCCTCTGCCTCCTGACAACAACAACAAAAACATACAGATGGCAGCCAGATGTGGTGATGCACATTTAAACAATCCTAGCACTTGCTTTTAATTTCAGCATAGAGGAATCAGGAGTTTAAGGTCCACCTGGGCTATATATCAGAACCTGTTTCAAAAAACCAGAGACTGGAGATAAGGCTCAGTCGAACAGTTGACCATGCTCAAAGCTCTGGGTTTGGTCCCCAACGTTGTGAAAAACAGTAAGAATAAAAAAGGTACTTATTGGTATTTACCCCAATTCAAAACTTATATACACACAAATGTTTACAGTGGCTTTATTCGTAACTGACCAAAATTTGAAAGCAATCATGAGTCATTATATAACACAGCTGAGTAAGACAAATAATATTAAATAGAAGAGTTATCAAGCCACAAAAGACAAGCAGATTGCTAAGTGCAAGAACCCAATTTGCAGGGTCAGGTGGGGTGGTTCACATGAGCAGCTTAAAGAAGAATTGCTGCAAGTTTTAGGTGAGCCTAGGCTGCATAGGGAGAGCTTGTCTTAAAAAAACAAAAAACAAACAAAACAAGACAATATGCAAACGTCAAACCACAGAAAATATTTAATAACAATACCAGAAACAAAACTATAGTAAATAGTAAGAAGTGAGAAGGAATATTTAAAAACTTTATGTTTTCACCCATTTTTCTATAAACCTCAAACCACTTTTTAAAAATATGCCTTTATATATGTATATAAAATACCATTAATTAACACAAAATAAAATGCAGGCTGGTATGATGACTCAGTGGGTAAAGGTACTATAGCCAAACTTAACACCCTGAGTTTGATCCCTGGGACCTACACAGTGGAAGAACAGTTCTGACTTGCCTAAGATATTCTCTAACCTTCACAGGAGTGATATGGCACTCATACCCACAAATGTGGATACTCATCTTGAAAACTCATAAATAAATAGATATATAGATAAAACAAATAAATAAATAAGGCTAGCAAGGCATGAAAAGATATGGGGGACCTTAAAACACATATAAAAGTGAAAGAAGTCATTCTCAAAGGCTGTGTTTATTTTTATTTTATTTTTTTATTTGAGACAGGGTTTCTCCGTAGCTTTTTGGTTCCTATCCTGGAACTAGCTCTTCTAGACCAGGCTGGCCTCGAACTCACAGAGATTCGCCTACCTCTGCTTCCCGAGTGCTGAGATTAAAGGCACGTGCCACCACCGCCCGCCTAAGGCTGTGTTTTATATAATTCCAACACCGACATTCTGGAAAAAGCAACATTACTATGTAGACAGAAAAAGATCAGACGTTTTTAGGGGTAAGGAGAATTAGGGCAGTGGCTAGGCAAAGAACAATGGGGTTCAAAGGCAATGGGAACTATTCTGTATGATGCTTGGTTAGGGTTAGATCATTATAGCAGTCATTTGTCAGAGTACTGTGGACTTGAGTTAACACAGGAAAAAAACTCATCAAGACATAGGAACTCTACCACCTGCTCCACTGTCTGTAGCCTAAAGCTGCTCTAAAGGATAAAGCAATGAACAAACACTGAAGTGATTATAATTTTATTGCCACTATTAGATTAAGTAGCTATGGAAAACCGCAAAGGTGATGTTAAACTTGCAAAGGTAATGTTAAAGTCATTCCTCTTAACTACAACTCTTTTAAATATACATCCATCCTCATCTTCAATCTGAAAGTAGTTCCAAAGTATATACATTTGTTTTTTCCAGGCTTTCCCCTGTATTTTTACACCCTGTCTCCCCTCTCTTTGCTTTGTCCCATTCTGTAAAACTTGGTCAAAATGCCCTACCACCCAAATCTTCCTTAGGCTTCAAATTCTTTTTTCCTGTCATCCAATCTTCTGGTCTTTTACAAAGAGGCACTGCACCACTCCCTCCATTTCTCATCAAATTGCAAGTCTTGACTTCAGCTCCTGCTACCAGAAGGGGCACACTTTCCAGTCACCAGTTTTCCAGTTCCAAATCTAGACTATGGTGTTATCTGGAGGCACCATTCAGCACCTCTGGCCCACTCCTCAGATGTGAGTCTCTTTAGATCTCCAAGGTGTATAGGTCTATCTGTAATCCTTCCTGTCCAAAGCTGAGTCAGCAACTAAGCCATCAGTTCACTGACATCACCCATACCTATATGTCTATCCAGAATTCCTCTGGTTCCACACATGCCTGAACCTCACATTAACTTCAGCATTCGTTTCTCAAGCCCTATTCTGTAAATCTTTTAGCTTGGCCACACACCTAGAATAATCTGTGCCGAACGATTCCCTCTCCTTGTTCCTCAGAAGTTGGAACTCAGCTTACAAATGGAAATCATGACCCAGTCAAGCAGATTTCCTCTCCAGCAGGAACGGAGATCAAGGCAGTCAACCAGGAAGTCATACATGGCCACTGGCTGGCTAGAATGAAACAAATGGACAGAACCTATGTACAGATCAAGAATGCAGCTCAGGGAGGATGGCTGAGCTAAACTATCTTGGTACTGGTAACATGGAAACTTAGGTCAGTTTTTGGCTTATACGTT
The DNA here is from genome assembly GCF_037038515.1 of Microtus pennsylvanicus. Taxonomy (NCBI): domain Eukaryota; kingdom Metazoa; phylum Chordata; class Mammalia; order Rodentia; family Cricetidae; genus Microtus; species Microtus pennsylvanicus. The sequence continues at coordinate 1,828,518 of NC_134599.1, forward strand.
CTATGAAAGAAATATCATCATGTCTCTCACAGTTTGTTTGCTTGCTTTTTTGCACTAGTTTCAGTGTACTAGCAATCAAATGACTACTAAGATAGTCTACACACACACACACACACACACACACACACACACAGCTGCCAAATAAACTGTGCCATCAGAATGTATCCTGATTTCAGAACACTGACTCATAGCTGGGTGTATTGCTACATTACTATTGATAATTCCAGCAACTGGAAGGCAGAGGCAGGAGGATTGTACTTAAGCTTGAAGCCTACCTGGGTTATCCTCAGGCCATTCAGGGTTATAAATATAACAAAATATATGTAGATGGTAGAATTGAAGCAGTGGAACCCAGCAAACAACTACTTCAAACCCTTTCAATTATCCCTTCAAACTCCTCTTACTTCTTCCCACCTTTCTAGACCAAGCCAACCAATTCTGCATTTCTCTTATCAGCCTGAGGGAAATAAAAACCAGTCATTAGTACAACACTCTTTAACTTTTCAAGGTTTAAGTCTTACCTCCCCAACAAGACTCATCAAGTCTTGGACTTTTCCAGCATAAACCCTTTACAGATAATAAACATAAAAATATTCATTTAACTTTTTAAAAAGGAAAAGACCTATTCAATTTTAAAAAATCCAATTTTCCACTAAGCACAGGTAGGGGAAGATTGCAAATAAAATTTTAACATGAAAAAGTAAACCTACCAGAATGCCAAAATTCCAAAGACTCTCAATACCACATGTTGGTAAGGATATGAGCCACTGGTGCCCTCAGACTCTGCTGGGGGCAGGATAGTGGGCACAGCAGCTAAGGAAATAAACAGGCAACGCACACCAGCACCATTCACCAAAGCACATACAAAAAGCACACATAAAAACCAGAACGAATTGGGCGGTTAAGAGCATTGCCTGCTCTTCCAAAGGTTCTGAGTTCAATTCCCGGCAACCACATGGTGGCTCACAACCACCTGTAATGAGGTCTGGTGCTCTCTTCTGGCCTGCAGACATACACAGACAGAATATTGTGTACATAATATATAAATAAATAAATAAATAGAAAACCAGAACGAATTAACTGTGTTTTCCTGGACCAATGGGGACACAATGGAATGGGAGGATCTATCAAAAACAGTCCTAGCCAGTGGTGGTTACTGCCTTTAGCCCAGCATTCGGGGAGGCCGAGGCAGGTTGATCACTGAGTTTGAGGCCAACCTGGTCTACAAAGTGAGTTCCAGGGCAGCCAGAGCTAAAACAGTGAAACCCTGTCTCAAAAAAACAAACAAACCACAACAATGCCTAGCTGATGAAGAGGCAAGGCTGATCAAGCTGCACCCATTTCATCTGACCTCATTGGCACCAAGTTCAACAACAGTTAAAACTGACCTGTGGTAACTGGGTGGTGGTGGCACACGCCTTTAATGGGGGGGGGGCAGAGGTAGGTGGATCTCTGTGAGTTTAGGGCTAGCACGGTCTACAAGAGTTAGTTCCAGGACAACTAGGACTAGTACAGAGAGAAACCCTGTGTGTGGGGGACGGGGGAAGTATGACCTGTGTGTGGTTAACACAAGTCGGAAAAGCAGTCACCTTCCATAAGAACTACTACGGCTAGAAATGCCAGGAATAGTTTTTATCAGAAATAAGGGGTGATCCTTTACATATGGGTGTGTCCACATAAAAATCCTTTGAGCTGGAGCAATGGTCCACAACAATAATAATAAATTTCGGAAAGAATTTACATTAAGGAGTTAGGGAGATGGCTGGGCAGTTACCATCACTTGCTGCACTCGTAGAGGGCCTGGATTTGGGTCCTAGTACCTACATGGCGGCTCACAATTGTCCTTAACTCTAGTTCCAGGGGATCCACAGCCCTCTTCTGACCTCTGCTGGAACTAAGCAAGCCTGTGGTGCACATACATATATGACAGCATACACATATTTCTTTTTTAATAAAACTTTAAAAACTTGCTTAAAATTTAAAAAAAAAATCCTCTTAACGAAACTCTAGGGATTCTGTCTAGGTTCCGGACTCAGCCTAGAACTCGATTGGCTGCCCTCCTCCTTCAGACCGTCCAGAATGCTAGGCAGTGTCATTCCGCCTTCACCAGACTTCCCAGGTCTCAGGCAGGCACAACTCTGGAAAGCCCTGAGTGGGACAGGCTAAATCAAGACGCCTGCTCCGAAGACCTTGTCCTACTTGTCCCCCCTACACACACACACACTTCAGAGGCACGAGGGACTCTTCCCTGGGCTGTTCCAGAGAGCGGCACACTCTAAGCTTGTGATGAGCGGGTATGTCACGTTTACAGCTCGTAAAGAGTTCTTTTTGAAAGGACGGAGTGGGGGACAACGACCTTGTGTCGCACAGCTGGACAGCTAACCGTGTAACGCCCAGGCCAGAGACTGCCGGTGCACGTGTATTTCCAGGTCAAACCTGCGGCCCCTGGCCCGGCGCGGCGAGGTCGCGATGAATGACCCACCCGGTCGCTCTCTCCACGGCTCGGCAGCGCTCCTCGGGACCTGTCAGGACAGCGCCCCGGCAGCGCCCAGCCCGAGCTCGCTCCGCGGCGGCCCGCCGAGCACCACCGCCCGGGTGCTGACAGGCCGGCGTTCGCCTCCAGCTCGGGTTCGGTTAACACCTCGGGCCGCACCGCCTCACCTTCCTGCTCGCGCCCCCGAGAGACACCTTGGGCCTCGTCTTGAAGTCTCCTTCGAAGCTGAACATCTTCGCCGCCTATCCCATCTGCGCGGCCCGGCAGGCTGCGGAGCGGCCGGGGGCGGGCCCGGCGGGCTGGGCGGGGCCCGGCAGGGTCGCGGCCTCGCAGTCCCGCGCCGCCCCGCCTGCGGCTCTGCGCTCTCCGCCCTGCCCGCGGGCGCGAGCGCGGCGACGCTAGAGGCCGGCCTGTCCGCGCCGCTTCCTCCACGGCGCGCCACCGCCGAGCGAGGGGCGCCCCGACTCGCGCCTGCACCGCGCTGCCGTCGGAACCAAGATGGTGACCGCCTGCACTGCGCGCGCGGCCCCGGGAACGTGCGCGGCCCTGTCATCGATAGCGCGGCGCTCCTCCCGGCAGCCCCCGCGAGCGTCAGCGCCGGCGCTAGCCATCAATAGCACGGCGCTCCTCCCGGCAGCCCCCGGGCTCGCTTGCGTGCGCGGCCCCGCGGGGTGCACCACACTTCCGTGCGTGCGTCACGCCGTCAGCCGAGCCCCCAAGCGACAACAACGGGGTCGCGCACGTTCCGGAGACTGAAAGCCCGGGAAGAAGGCCACACGCGCCTTCCAGCTAGGTGTGCGGGACTAGGTTACTAACGCTGAGACTCTGCACCATAACTCAGACACGAATAATATATGACATAACAAAAGAGCTGGGCGGTGGTGGCGCACGCCTTTAATCACAGCACTCGGGAGGCAGAGGCAGGAGGATCTCTGTGAGTTCGAGACCAGCCTCGTCTACAGAGTTCCAGGACAGACTCCAACCCTGTCTCGAAAAAACAAAACAAAGCAAAAAAAAAGTAAAAGAACAAAAGTAAAATGCACAGCAACACAAATTATACCACACTACATAATACATGAATATATAGTTAGTATACACATAAGTATGTTTAAGATATAGTCTCTTACAGATACACAAATATACACCAACATAACGAGGAAAAAAATTATACACCAGCATACTATATATATATCACACAATATGAATATCTAGTATACATAAATGCATGTATAAGTTATCACATAGATACACAACACACAAAATACCCTAACATATCCATACATTTATATACATGAACATATATCTAATATATGCATGCACATGTATAAAAACATCATAGACTATTACATATGCACAAACATAACTATACACAGAGCAATATAGATGAATCTACATCATATACAACATAAATATACACATACATGTCACAAAGCTCCATAAATATATATCATGTACATATGTATATACACATGTACATATGCATAAAACTCTATGCAATACATAGAGTTTGATAAACATACAAAACATAAATACATGCCATGGTATATATGAAATATATATCGTATCCACATGTTTGTACTATATGATAGTATGTATATCATATAGTATATGTCTGTGTGCATACAAATGTAAGTTATGTGTATTGTATATGCATGACATAAATAATAGAATATACACATACATAAATATATCTCATATAATACATATACCATGCACACATGATTGAGAATGTTATCTTTTTGGATTTTTTCTTCAAAAGATTTATTTTTTTAAATATTTATTTATTATGTATACAATATTCTGCCTCCATGTATGCCCACACACCAGAGGAAGGCGCCAGATCTCATTACAGATGGTTGCTGGGAATTGAACTCAGGACCTCTGGAAGAGCAGCCAGTGCCCTTAAACACTGAGCCATCTCTCCAGCCCCCAAAAGACTTATTTATGTTATGTGTATGAGTATTTTGCCTGCATGAGTGTCTATGTACCACATGTGTGCCTGGTGTGTGCCAGAAGGGGGCACTGGCTCTCATGGAAGCATGTAGGTGCTGGTAGCTGAACTCAGGTCCTCTGCAACAAGTGCTCATAATTGACGAGCCATCTCTCCAGTCTAGTTTATTTATTTATGGTTTGTTTTTGAAATAAGGTCTCACTGTACAGCCCTGGCTGGTCTGGAACTCACAGAGATCCTCCTTCCACTGCCTTCCAGTGCTGGGATTAGAGGTGTGCATACCACGATAGGCAAGCCCTTTTTAAATTAAAAATAAAGCAATACATCTTCGCATATTTAGTGTCCATGGAGGGGAGAGGCAGACACCCGTGGTGTTCATGTGGAGGCTGGGGCACGGATTGCCAATGCTGATTCTCTTCATCCACCGTATGGGCACCAGGAATGAAACTCAGTCACTCTTGGTGGCAAGTGCCTTTACCTTTCACCTGCTGCACCATCTCACCAGCTCTAACTTACTTCCTACCCCGTCCATGTGTACGCATACATGAAAGACGAGGGACAGCTTGCAAGAGTCTGTTCTCTACTGCTATGAGGGTTCAAGAAGTTAGTTGAGTTTAGTCACCAAGCTTGATGGCAAGCACTTTTCTCTCTAGACCGTCTTACAAGCTTAGTGCTATACTGGCAACAGCACTAAGTAAGAGGGCCCCAAATAGTGTTTGAATGCATAATGACTAAAAGGCCATGGGAAGAGATGGGTCAAACTCCTATAGATACACACTCCTACTAACCAGATGAAGACTCGCACCACCACATACTGTAAGGAGGCCATGCAAACAGACCTCTCCTTCTGTTGAGAACACAGAATGAACGCAGAACTGCCTGCAAAACGCTTTGGTGTTTTTTCTAATAAATATGTGAACACAGTCTTACCACATGAGCCAGCAACTACTCCCTTATGCATTTGTCCAAGCCTGAGGAGGGCTATGACATAAACCACATCTAAATATGGCACACGCAGCAGCTTTGTGATTGCCCAAATCTGGGAACAACCAAAACATCAGAAAGAAAGTAACTATTGCACAACATCTTGGATGGCCCTTGAGGACAGGATGTCACACTGACCAAAAACACCAGTCCCCAAAGGTCACTCTGGCACTGAGATTCCATTTAGAACCAAGCCATGGTGAGAGAGCTGGGGACAGGGCAGAAGAGAACTCAATGGTCTCTGGTGCAGGAAAATCTTTAGATGTGATAGTGTTTGCACAAAAATGTGTTTGTGACAAGGTGACCCACACCTATTTGGGGAAGGCTTTGCATGTGTTGTTATCTTGTTTGTGGTGGTAATATCATAAGGTATATGTTCAAAATAATAAGTGGGATTTACTAAACACACATCTCCCCCTTATACATCTTTTCGGTTACCTACACTCAGTTATGATTTTAAAATATTAAATGAAAAATTCCAGATATAAACAACTCACAAGTTTTGAATTGTGCACCCACCTAAATGATGGGATGAAATTGTGCTGTTCCTCCTAGAATCTGAATGATGCCCTCATCTAATATACACATTGCATTTGCTACTCTCCCATTAGTAATCATCTTTGTTACTGTATCAGTTTTCATAGAATCTTAGGACTTGTGAAGTTGTCAAGTGCCTTCTTCCAAGGAAAACGTGCAAGCCTATCAAGTATGTGTGGGGAAAACACAGTATATTTATGGTTCAGTACTATCCATGCTTTCAGAGTTCCAGTGGGGAACTGAGGACACAGCCTTATGGATTCAGGGACCACAGCTTGAGGAGATTATACATCAATTGTACAGAAAACAACCAATAACTATATAAACACGATGTCACCCTAATTTGGATATTGGGCCATGCTGATTTAAAATGTAATCACACTCAGAAACTAGATTTCCAAACCTGATATCTGAAACACATGTGTAACGTTTTTGTGTCTGTGAATGTGCACAGGCATGAATGGTGTGTGTGTGTGTGTGTTTATGTGTGTGCCTAGAACAAGCGTGGCTGTTGTTTCTCAGGCACCTAGACCTTGTCCTTTGAGACAGGATCTCTCACAGCCTGGAACTAGACTGGTTGCCGCCTCCTTACTCATCCTCCCCAGAACTGAGACTAAAACTCATTCCACTCAGCCAGGCAATGGTGACATATACCTTTAATCCCAGCACTCAGGGTAGCAGAGGCAAGAGGATCTCCGTGGGTTCGAGGCCAGCCTGGTCTACAGAGTGAGTTCCAGGACATCTGGAGATACACAGAGAAACCCTGTCTTGAAAAAACAAAAACAAGCTGGGCGATGGTGGCGCATGCCTTTAATCCCAGCACTCGGGAGGCAGAGGCAGGCGGATCTCTGTGAGTTCGAGGCCAGCCTGGTCTACAGAGCTAGTTCCAGGACAGGCTCCAAAGCCACAGAGAAACCCTGTCTCGAAAAACCAAAAAAAAAAAAAAAAAAAAAACAAGCAAGCAAACAAACAAACAAAAACTCTTTCCACTCAGGTCCTCCAATTCTGTGGCAAACAGTATTCCTGCAACTGTCTGTGGATGTGTATAAGGGACTCAAAATAACAAATTTTAAATGCAGCCTAAAATAATAACTACTACCCTGCATGGCAGGTGTGGTGTGTGTAGACTATGGGGATGGTTTATTTTATGTGTCCAGAAACTAAGGGATGTCCAGATGGCTAGTAAAGCATTATTTTTAGTTGTGTCTGTGAGGGCGTTTCCAGGAAAGATTAGCATTTGAACAGGACTGACGAAAGATCTGCTCACTTCTGCCGGCCAGCATTCTCCAGTTACTGCTGGTCTGACAATAGGGTGAGGGAGGGTATTTCGGGTTAGCTCTCAAGGCAGGAAGCCTTCTCCTGTCACCATCCTGTCAGCCACATCTTGGAGCTCCTGATTCATGGGTACGGGTGGGGGTGGGGTGCGAGGAGGAGGGCTGTATCAGCCTCCGGCCTCCGGCCCAGGCTGAATCACACCACCTGTTCCTTGGGGTCTCTGGATTACAGATGCCAGGGATGACCTTTCCCAGTATCCATAGCATAATCACTTTCCTGAGATCAGGTTGTACCCTTCCCTAATTACTCCATATTGTGTAAACGTGGGTTTGGTTTTGTTTTTCAGATGTGCCTTTTTACAAGCAGCTTTTGACCCCAGATTGACGGTGGAGGATGACTGTGGTCTGGGTAGATGCACAAGCCCCGCCATCTGCCTGATCACTTCTCATGTAGCATGGACTGATAAATGAATTATTCCTGGGAGTAGAAAAAAAAATCATCTTATAAATTTATGGGAGTGAGTTAAGAACTGTAGGGGCACATGGGTGCTTTAAGCTCATATCAGAGAAATCAGGCCTAAGAACACCCCCCATGCCAGACTGCAGAAAACGTATAACTCCCTCACCTGGACCCCACAAAGTGGACACCTAGAGCTGAGACGGCACAGGTCTGCGAGTCTGACTCCTGGTGTGGGTCAAAGATCAACAGGCAGAAACCTCCCAGTTATCCCTGGAGTTCAGTTTGGTTCAGCCCTCCACTGTTGGTGCAGCCTCCTCAATGGCTGTCTGCTGCTCCACCTGCTTCCTCGTCTGGACTTGAAACCACTGTTCTTGCTCTGGATCTGCTTTTGCCCTTTCGTCTCTGCAGCTGGTTGTACCTTCAGTCTCAACCCTGACTCTCCTGTGGGTCAGTTTCTACAGCAATACCTTCTTTCCCGCAACTGGTTCAGGGTCCTAAGTGATATCAATACGGACTATTGGCGTTTCTCACTCCAATTTAAGTAAAACTATTGTGGGCTTTTTGAGGTTGGATTTAGGGTCTGATTCATGCTAGATAAGGGACCTATCACAAACCCGTGTAGGGGTGCACAACTTTAATCCTAACACTCAAACGGTCTCTGTGAGTTCGAGGCCAGTCTGATCTACAAAGTGAATTCCAAGACAACCCAGGGTTACAGAGAGACCTTGTCTCAAAACAAAATAAAATTAAAAACAAAACCTGTCACAGAGTGAAAGCCCCAACTTTTATGATGTTTGGAAGTCTGTGAGACTGGGTGCTTTGAATGAGAAATATCTCTCAGAGGCCAGCTAGTGTTCACCTGAGTGTTTTGCCTGCACGCGTGTCTGTGTCAAACTGTGTTAAACTGGATAACACCAGTTGTGTACTCAGTTGGTAGCATTGTCTGCAGAGTTTTAGGAGGTGGGGGCCTTGGTGGAGGAAGCATCTCCCTAGAGGTGGGCTTTGAAAGTATATTTTCAAAAAGGAAAAGAAATGTTGACACTCCTGTGTTCATTGCAGCATTTTCCAAACTACAGGGAAAGATTAATGTTCATCAGTAGATGAGAGAAATAAGGTAAGATTCAACTATTTTTTTGTTTGGTTTTCTTTCTCTGCTTCTTCTTCTTCTTTTCTTCTTCTTTTTCTTTCTTCTTCCTTCTTTCTTCTTCTTCTTTTTTGAGACAGGGTTTCTCTGTTTAACCCTAGCTCTGTAGATCAGGCTGGCCAGGAACTCAAAGATATACCTGCCTCTGCCTCTGTCTCCTGAGTGCTAGGATTAGAAGTGTACATCACCATCACCCACACCATTCAACCTTTAAGAAGAGAAAATTCTTCCATTTGCAGCAACATAGAGGACACCACACGAAGTGAAGTAAGTCAGACAGAGAGAAGAACTGCGTGCACTCACTGCCATGAATCAGCTGGCTAGGTTCCTTTCGCTCCTCTCGATGGAAGTCCTAGAGAGCCAAGGAGAAGCTCTTCAAGTGCTAGTTTCTAGAAGCTTTCATTTCCTCCTGTTGCAGACAGCAGTGAACTGTGGCAGTAAAGTCACACAGCAGCAGCAGCAGCAGCAGCAGCAGCAGCAGCAGCAGCAGCAGCAGCAGCAGCAGCAAGCGGAGCCCTCTAGTATTCCTGCATTGGCCTCAGGGATGGTACCCTTGGCTAGAGGTGGGAGATTGAGACCCTTGGTCTGAAAACTCGACAATTTTCTTGGATCTTTCCAGTGACTGAGCCTACAGGTTTTTCTTCCAGCCTTCCTGCTTTCTTTAATGGGCTCGCTGCTCCGGCTGCTGTCCAACAGTTCAGCTGTTCCCTTAGCCGCATCTTTTACAACCCGGCGGCGACCGCTGTCGGTCGGTACGGTTGAACACAGGCTCGCTCCTCTGCACTTGGGAGGCTGGGTGCCAGCTGAGACTCCCACTGTTGCTCAGGAACAAAGTACCAGGGGTCGTCAGGATCACTCAAGCGTGGGCAGCCATGGCTGAACCGCCACCAGCTGGGTTCAGGCTCCCAGGCAGCAATGGATAGTATTGGACCCACAATTGGTGCCAAGTGGGATCAAGCTTATGCGTTGAGGTCTTGGTTACAGCTGTGAGGTCATCAACTGTCATGCTGTTGTGGCGTTCACCACACTTTATCGGCTGTCATCGTGGTCTTTGCCACCACAGCTTTCTGCTGCTTCATCCCTCATAGTCCCAGCTCAGCCCACACTGCTGAAAGCCCACAAGAAAGACGCCACTGGAGAGGCGTCTTCATTGGACCTGGTTTGGAAAACGATGGACAATAGCATGAGAGCGTGTCGCCCAGCCAACTCGTGGATTTAGAAATTTCTGAGCCTTAAAGAACCTCTCTCCGTGGTGCAACGTTTCAACTCTGAGGAAATTACTATACCATAGCCAGTCAAGCTGTGCCCAATCACCTGTCCCCTGGAGGTGTCAAAATCCCACAAACAGCCATTAAGGTGGTTTGGATGAGAATGGCCTCCATAGGTTTGTGTATTTAAAGGCTTGGTCCCAAGTTTGTGCAACTGTTGGAAAAGATTAGGAAGTTTGGTCCTAAGGGCTGTGTCGCTGTTGGCTAGCTTTGAGATGTCAAAAGATCCATGCCATTCCCGGTGGCCTTCCTGCCTCCTACCTGTGGCTCTAATGTGAGCTCTCGACTATTGCCCCAGCCACCTGCTCCCATGCCTTCTCTCAACCTCTGGAACCTTAAGTCTAATTTTTATGTTTCCTTGGTCATGGTGTTTTATCACAGCTATAGAAAGTACCTAATACACAAGTGGGACATTGCCATGCCAGACCTGTGTATTTAGGGGGGAGGGGCAAGATGGGGGAGTGACTATGGAAGATTTTGAGACTTTGGACTAGGAAAACAATTGAGCTTAATGGACCATCTGAGTAGGAACTTGGCAGATGGAAGCACTGTTAGCTGAGAGGGCTGACGAGGCCCAGCTCAAAGGCTCCAGAGAGAGGAAAGGACTTTAACAGCAACAGGGCTAGAGACCATTCCTGTGAGGTTTTGACAGAGCCTGGCTCCATTCTTCATCTGGCTTAAGAAATTTGCCAGAGGAAGCCGGATGGTGGTGGCGCACACCTTTAATCCCCTCACTCAGGAGGCAGAGGCAGGCGGATCTCTATGAGTTCGAGGAACAAGAGCAAGTTCCAGGACAGGCTCCAAAGCAAAAAAAAAAAAAAAAAAAAAAAAAGAAACAAAGAAAAGAAAAAAATCGCAGAGACTAATAGTGGATTAATTTCTTTAATGGAGAAGATCTCAAACACAAGGGGCTGGAGAGATAGTACAGTAAGTAGTTAAGAGCACTGGCTGCTCTTCCAGAGAACCAGGGTTCGATTCCCAGCACCCACATGTTGACTCACAACCATCTGTAACTCCAGTTTCAGTGGATCTATGCAGTGCCCTCTTCTGGCCTCTGTGGGTACTGGATGAATGTGGTACACAGACATAACAAGCAAAATACCCATAAAATAAAATAATAAAGGAAAAATATTTACAAAAAAAAGAAATAAAAAAAAACCTAAAATGTACCAAAGAGTACCAGGAAATTTAATGTTGGAGCCCAAGCCTTTGCTGAAAGAGATCTGGAGATTAAGGTGAGGCCTGGTCTACTTGGGAATAAAGGGAAGGGTACCCTCTGGGCAAGACCCCACCCAGCTAAGCTTCCAGCTTGTAAAATAAAAAGGGCTAGGGAATGTTCTGCTCCTAAAAAGCAACAGCATGCGACAAATCAAAGCCGATACAAACGTGATTCAAGGGTGCCAAGGTTCCCCCAAGCTGATGGTTGAACTTGGCCTCGTCATTCATGAGGTTCTGGCTTCAAAGTCATGAATGATACACAAATAGAGGGGTTGTGGAATCTTGCTCAGTGGTTAAGGAGAGCTTGCGAGGCCAGGCAATGTGTAGCAGGGCAGTCCCTTGCACAAAGGCCCCAGAGGGTGAGAGGACCTGAGAGGCCTGGGTGCAAATTGTAAAACGTAAAGGATAGATTTTACTGGAGATTCCAAGATGCTGTTCAGCGTCATGGGATATCTGCCAAGGAGAACTGCAGACAAAGAGTGGGACCAACCCAAGGGAGAGAAGTGTGTCACAGTCAGCAAAGCTGGAAGGGAAGCGCCATCTAGGCTCTTTGGACAAAGATGGGACTATAGGACTTGGAGTTTGCCCTGCAAGGGTTTAGCCGAGTCATACGTGATGGAAGCACGCATGCGCATTTGAGTGGGTCACGGGGGGGGGGGGGGGCTTTAACATTCAGGCATCTCCGCGCCCAGAGCCCATCTGCATGTGCTCACCTGTAGAATCCGGAAGTGCAGCCTTATCTGTGGCTGAGTAATTACAGATATGGCCATAAGACTATGGAGTAGAATGCGGTGGTTTGAACAAGAATGGCCCCCGTAGGTTCATATATTTAAATGCCTGCTCTGCAGTTGATAGTTCTGTTTGGGAAGGATTAGGAGTCATGGCTATCATGGTGGAGAAGAGCGGCAGCAGGCAAGCATGGTGAACTGAGAGCTCACATCTTAAATTGAAAGCAGGAAACAGAAAGAGACATGTCAAACTGAGAATGTTGCACGGCTTTGGAAACCTCAAAGTCAACCCCCAGTGACAGATTTCTTCTGGCAAGGCCACACCTCCTAAGCTTAACCAAACAGCACCACCAACTGGTGACCAAGTATTCAAATGCTTTAGAATACGGGGACATCGCATTCAAACTACCACATCTACTGATACTATTTTTCTGCATTGTCTTCAACATCATTTTAATCATTTAAAGAGACTAGCCAATGACAAGTGTGTTTGGCAGCCATTCCATACGTGGGAACAGATAACCCGAGCACCAGTGCCCGATACTGCCTCCCCATCTTTGAGTACAGGACCAACAAGGAGCAAGGCACTACATTAAACTTAGAGCACACAGCACTCTGAGAAGCTGTGCGCAGGCGTCCACTAGAGTCACCCAGAAGTAATTAGGTACTGGAGTGTATAAACAACGGCAGGGCATCAAAGCCACCGCAGGAGCTCGGGAGTCCTGCAAGGGTCCGCAAATGTTACAGACTCTCACTTGCTTCTCCCTGATGGCAATCCTAGGTGGTAATGAGGACCACCACCTTTTACAAAGAACCAAAGCTCAGAAAGAAAGTCAAGCAAGAGGTTTCCTAGCTTGGAAGCACAGCATTCAGGACTGGGGCCAATTCCTCTGGAGTTCCAGAGCCCAGCGTTTTCCTCAAGGTGCAGCTCTGTGAACCCACCAGAAACCTGGGTTCAATTTCTGGCGGTGGAGATGAGGCTTTTCCTCAAAGATGCCCATGAAATTTTTTTTGTTTACTCGGGTAGGGGGTACTATAAAACATACTGATTGTCTTTAGACAGTATTGAAAATAACACTTCACTTAAGTACTTTCTGGTAGTTAAACATCGGGTGGCAGAGTCTGCCAAAGAGTGAGGACATTTTATTTAAAATTACACTGGCGTAAGACCATCAAAGTATCCTTAACATTTTCATTAAATTGAGATACAGAAGAGTTAGGGCAGTAAATCTCTTCTGATACAAGGAGTTCATGTAAGAGCCAAGGAAGAGGTAGCAGTGGGAGCTAAAAGAGCCACGAGCTGAAGAAATCTAGAAATATCCAAGACTTTGGGGAAAGTGTTTTGTGTGTGTCCAGGTCATGCATGCGGTGGGCATCCAGGTCATGTGGTGGGCCAATGGTGACTGAGCAAGGTCTCAGCGGTCCAGGCCTCCTGAGGCCCTGGCTATGCACCGTGAGGTGAACAGTGCCAGGCACAGCGGCTCTTTGAGATTTGACTCAAGGGCAAGTAGATTAGTGACTCAGACAGTGACAAGAGGGTGTTGTTTACTGTTTCCAGAGACCATAATGGCACAGGGCAATGCGGCAATGGGAAGGAAGGAAGCAAAGGGAGGGGCCAAACTGCTTCTCTCTTTTTTTTTTTTTCTTTTCGAGACAGGGTTTCTCTGTGGTTTTGGAGCCTGCCCTGGAACTAGCTCTTGTAGACCAGGCTGGTCTCGAACTCACAGAGATCCGCCTGCCTCTGCCTCCCGAGTGCTGGGATTAAAGGCGTGCGCCACCACCGCCCGGCCAAACTGCTTCTCATTATGGTTTCTTGGGAAGGAATGTGACACGCTGACCAGTTCTGATGCAAACGGGAAAGCAGTTGCCCAGAAAGTGAGACCCCGATGGGGGAGTCTGAGAGAAGAGGGGACCCTCCAGGGTCATAATAACCAACCGGTTAGAGCATTAAAGGCAGAAAAAAAAAAGACTGAGGATAACACAGCATGAAAGACTTGGAGTTGTCTTAGTCAGTAACCTTAGTCAGGTACTATTGCTGTGATAAAACACCATGACCAAAAGCAAGTTGAGGAGGAAAGGATTTATTTGGTTTCTATTTCCATATCATAGTCCATCACTGAAGGAAGTCGGGGCAGGAACTCAAACAGGGCAGGAACTGACGTAGAGGCCATGAAGAGGTGCAGCTTACTGGCTTCCCCATTATGGCTTGCTCCACCTGCTTTCTTTTCTTTTTCTTTCTTTCTTTTTTTTCTTTTCAAGACAGGGTTTTCAAGACAGCTCTACCTGTCCCGGAACTAGCTCTGTAGACCAGGCTGGCCTCATACTCACAGAGATTCACCTGCTTCTGCCTCCTAAGTGCTGGGTTTAAAGGCGTGTGCCACCACCGCCCAACGCTCAGCCTGCTTTTGAATAGGATCCAGAACCACCAGCCCAGCTATGGCACCAACCACAATGGGCTGGGCCTTTCTCCATCAACCACTAATTAGAAGAATGACCTGCAGGCATGTTTGACTACAGTCTGATCTTCTGGAGGCATTTTCCCAATTGAGGTTCAAGCCTCAGGCACCACTGTGAATGCATCAGGTGTCCCTGGGTCCTGCCCTTTGAGTGTTCCCCAAGATGATAACCTGTTTCTAATTTGTTAAGGAGGCCAGTTTAATGCTTGACAGTTTGTGTATATAGTTAATGTTTGATTGAAAGTGAGACCCCAGCCGGGCGGTGGTGGTGCACGCCTTTAAACCCAGCACTCGAGAGGCAGGCGGATCTCTGTGAGTTCGAGACCAGCCTGGTCTACAAGAGCTAGTTCCAGGACAGGCTCCAAAACCACAGAGAAACCCTGTCTCAAAAAAAAAAAAAAAAAAAGAAAGAAAGAAAAAGAAAGAAAGTGAGACCCCAGCCCTCTGACATCCCTATATCCAAGGAGTCAGGGATGATTGGAAGTGTCACCCCAACTCCTGGCATTCATCCTTGGGGTGCCAATGGAGTACCAATGGAACAGAAAGCTCCATCTCAAGCCCCCTCCCCCTGGGAGTTGCCTTGGTCTGGATTCCCCCTCCAGAAAAGCCCGCCAAGCGCTGACCCCTCCGCAGGGAGGATCAGGACCACTCCCACAGGCTATTTAGGCTGCTACCAAGAAAAAGAACACATGGTCTTTGGGTTTTATGTACCCCCTCCTCCGCCATACTTTCCCGGCCACCTGGGAGCTGCAGTAAACATGGGCATTGATTTGGTCTAATTTGGTCTGATTGGAATTATTTGCATTGGCAGAGAGGCTCATCTTAAAAATATTCCTAACAGTTAAATCTTTTTTTTTTTCAGTTAAATCTTAAGTACATGGATCTGGTAAACATTTAAAACATGCCCACAGACTTTCTAACATCCCCAAGGATGAGGCCTAGTGCTTTCCTGAAACAGGGATTCAGTTTAAGAACCTGTTATCTAAGGAGCGGAAGAACCACAGATTTAGTAGTGTTCAATCATTATCATGCAGGTTGCAGATCTGTGTGCTTCTTCTCTGGGTTCCTTGCCCTGGAGAATATGCAGTGTGTGAGAACCTGAGAGCCAGGAGGTGATTCTAGGGGTTGTGTGACAGAAAACTGTTAGGACCCACTAAGTCAAGTCTAGGCACAAACTACGGCTACTCAGAATCATGGCAGCTTGTCTGGTCTTCACAAGGACCCTGCTATGAGGCTGGATGACTCTTCCTGCCAGTTGACTGTCACATGGGCACAGGAGCTCCAGCTGCCTGGATCTGGGGGCTCGACCACCTTCACAGGCACCCACTCTCCACGCAGGGACAAGAACACTATGAGCTACGGGGATGCTTTGGCTAGAAGCAGGATGCCAAGCTTTTGTGTTCGGACTTTTGCCAAAATTTGTCTCATATTCACTAGAAACACACAACCATGGGAAGATAAGGAAGTAAAGCCTTCGAGGTCTGGGAGGAGAAAACAGAATCATCCCACATCCAGAGACCCAAACAGGCCTACACGAACCCACTGTGATGTCAGAGACCCACACAGGCCTATATGTACAACTGTGAGTATCAGAGACCCACACAGGCCTATATGAACCACTGTGAGTGTCAGAGACCCACACAGACCTATATGTACCCACTGTGAGTGTCAGAGACCCACACAGACCTATATGTACAACTGTGAGTGTCAGAGACCCACACAGGCCTATATGAACCACTGTGAGTGTCAGAGACCCACACAGGCCTATATGAACCACTGTGATATCAGAGACCCACACAGACCTATATGTACAACTGTGAGTGTCAGAGACCCACACAGACCTATATGTACCCACTGTGAATGTTGAACCACAGACTGACTGCTTAACTAGGGAAGATACGCCCTAACTAACAGCACCAACACCCTAGAAACTTCTCAGTCAGTAGGAAGGAATCCTAACGGAATTCTCACTAGTAAATGCCATTGATAAACTATCTAGAAAGCCAGGGCCAGGATTGATTTTTTTCCAGTTTATAATTAAATACTTTAGATACACAATGATTAGAAAGATAAAATAAAACTTTTATAAAAAGAATATGAACTCTGACTTGAAAACTCAATACTGTATAAGTAAATCTTTATGTAATATTGACAGTTAATAGTTTTAGATGGCCAACCTAGGTCCAGTAATCACGCCCTGGAATCTAGGTTTATAGTCTCGTCTACACAGAAAGCAGTGCAATCATAAACTTGCTGTCACCTGTCACCAGACACAAGTCTCCTCACCCATCTGAGGCTCATCTCCCCAACTACACTTGTTCAGCAAGTTTGTGATCGCAGTTTTCCTGACGGAATGTGATTGCTTTGATCTGCTGCTGAGCTACAGAGACAGACACACGTATCAGTGCTGAACAGAACAAAGATTGATGACCGGGGGCCTACTCAGGCCCTCAATTTACAGATGAGAACATGCGGGCAAAAAGAAGCAGGCACAATCACCCAGGCAGTGGAGGTTCCCACCCTTCTCCCACACAGCAATATCCTGATGACTCTCTTGTGCTCCTAGAATCATCTTCCTCCCAACCCCCCACTCCCCACCCCCGACTCTTCAGGGCTGGGAGGCAGACCCAGTACCCTGCCCTGGCTACTCCTCCACCCACTGCAGTCTCTAGTTTCTTTATTCTGTTACAAGCCCCATGCTGCTGGCTAGAGTTCTGGGTCCGCTCTGCTCTTCAGGTCTGGTAGTGGTCCTCTTTGCGGAGGGCGTCTGGCCTAGGTCCAGTATCCCTGATTCTCTGTCTTAGTTGTCGATCTGGAAGTGAGTAGAAACTGGTCACATCACTTAATTTTTTTTTCCTAAATAACTTTTCTCTTAGATTAAATTTTTAGGCTAGCAGGCAAAGTTATGGATTTTGTTATGATTTTTACCTATCCAGTAGTCTCCTTTGTTCTTATCCCCCGCTCCCACATGGCTGCCCCACCCTTCTGCCCTACGCCTGCTGGTTCCCTTTCTCCACTTCTGGTTCCACTTTACATGAATTCTGTTATCCTATTTCCCTTGCTTATCCTTTTGTGGCTTTTCTTACACCTCATGTCCCCTTTCCACCACTGTCACGTACACACTTAACTCTAAATCCCACATACTGTAGAAAACATAAGTGTTTGTCTTTTTGAGTCTGGCTTTTTTTTATTTAACACAGTGCTCTCTCCAGTTCAGTCTATTTTCCTACAAATGCCAAGATTTCATTTTTTTTAAAACCATTGAAAAACTCCATTGTGTCTGTATACTATATTTTCTTCTAATGAATGTCCGTTCGTGTGCGGATGGACAAATAGGCTGTCGCATTTCCTGGACATCATGAATAGGTACAGCAGCAAACATGAACGCACAAGTCCCTCTGTAGTATGACCTAGAACCCTTGGTGTATGTACCCTCAAAATGGAATAGACCATTACGTTTTGAGGTGTGTGAGTGCTTTTGTTGTTGTTGTTTGTTTTTCAAGACAAGGTGTCTCTGTGTAGTCTTGACTGTCCTTCAACTCACTCAGTAAACCAGGCTGGCCTCACACTCACAGACATCTACCTGACTCTGCCTCCCGAGTATTGGGATTAAAGGCGTGTACCACCACTACCTGGCACTGTGCGTGTATTTTAAAGGTTTATTTTATATGAGCTGGTAATCTCAGGTAATCCAAACTGGTTTTGAATTTATTGTCCTGCCTCTACCTCTCCAGTGCTGGGATGACAGGTATGTACCACCACACCAGGTTTATCTGGGTTAACCCAAAGCTTTATGCATGCTAGGCCACTCCACTACCAAATGAGCTATGACCTCCCACCCCATTTTTTGTTTTCTTACTTATTTTAAAAGTTTATTTGTGTGTTTACATGATATGCATGCACACATGCACACATGTGTGGTGGTCAAAGGACAACTTGCAGGAGTTGGTCCTCTCTATTCACCAAATGCATCTCAGGGATGAAACCCAGATAATTAGGCTTCCTGATGGATACCTCTACCTGCTGAACCATTTCACCAGCCCTGTTTTTCTTTTAAGATTTATTTTTACTTTTGTGTATGAGTATTTCACCTTCATATATGTCTGCATCTGTATCGCATGCATGCCTGGAGAATGTGGAGGCCAGAAGAGGGCATCATATCCCCGGAAGTGGAGTTACAGATTGTTGTGAACCTTAATGTGGGTATTGTAAATTGAACCTGGGTCCTCTACAAGAACAGCAAGTGCTCTTAACCGCTGAGCCATTTCTCCAGCCCCATCGTCCATCAGCCCTGTTTTCTTGATAACAGCCATTCTAAGAGGGATTTAGAGGTGGGGATATACTCTCAAAGAGGCTTTAATTTGAATTTCTTTGGTGGATAAAGATGTTGAACATTTTTTTCAAATATTTATTAGCTATTTGTAATTCTTCTTCTTCTTCTTCTTCTTCTTCTTCTTCTTCTTCTTCTTCTTCTTCTTCTTCTTCTTCTTCTTCTTCTTTTAGTTTTTTTCGAGACGGGTTTCTCTGTAGCTTTTGAGCCGGTTCTGGAACTAGCTCTTGTAGACCAGGCTGGCCTGGAACTCACAGAGATCCGTCTGCCTCTGCCTCCCGAATGCTGGGATTAAAGGCTAGCGCCACCACCGCCCGGCTGTAATTCTTCTTGTTTTGTTTGTTTGTTTGGTTGTTTTTTTTTGTTATTGTTGCTGTTTTTTTCCCAGACAGGGTTTCTCTATGTAGACTTGGATGTCCTGGAGCTCACTCTATAGACCAGGCTGGCTTCAAACTCACAGGGATCCGCCTGCCTCTGGTTCTTGAGTGCTGGGATCAAAGGCATGTGCCACCACTGTACAGCTGGATTTCTTCTTTTAAGAACCATCTATTCAGTTATTTATTAGTTGGATGACTTCATGTTTAAATTTTGCAGTTCTTTTTATGGTCTGCATGTTAATCCCCTCTCTGGCGTGGAGTTTGCAAAAGTTTTCTCCCATTCTGTAGGATGTCTTTTCACGATGGTGGTCGTCTCCTTTGCTGTACAGATGGTTTTGACTTTATGGGATCTCACTTCTCAATTCTAGGGACTGTGCCTCTGCTGCCGTGTTTTCCAGAAGGTTCTTGCCTGCACCTGTATCTTGAAGTGTCTCTCCTCAGTTTTCCTCTAGCAATTTGAACGTTTCAGACCTTACATGAAGATCCTTAATGTATTTTGAATTGATTTTTGTGCAGAGTGGGAGATCTGGATCTAGTTTCATTTTTCCACATGTAGATACTCCATTTCCCCAACACCATTTGTTGTACAGACTGTCTTCGCGCCTCCCCCCCACACACACACAATGTATGGATTTTTTTGAGTGGGGAGTGTTCTGCTTTTGTCTGAGACAGGGTCTCTCTAGTACTAAGTCCTGAATCTCCTAATTCACTGAGCAGATCAGGCTGTCCCTGAACTCGCAGAGATCTGCCTGCCTCTGTGTGCCACCAACCCAATTCCAGTGCATGCGTTTGACAGCTTCGTCAACTTTAGGTGGCTCTAGCTGTGAGGTTCGCTTCTAGTATTCTCTTTTGTCCCATCAGCCTCCATGTGGTATCTGGGTCAGTACCATGTTGTTTTTGTTACTTTGGCTCTAATATGATTTGAGACAGGGTACTCTGATATCTCCAGCATTGCTCTTACTGCTTATGATGGATGTTTTGGGTATTTGGGGTCTTTTGTGTTCCCATATGAATTTTAGGACTTTCCCCTAGTTCTGTGAGGAATATCACTGGGATTGTGCTAGGGATTGTGTTGAAAATGTTCATCACTTTTGATTTGCTGTGAGCAGGAAAAGGATTTCCATCTTCTGGTGTCTCCATCCATTTCCTTTCTCAGTATGTTGAAGTTTTCAGTGTTGAAGTTCTATCTCCCTGGTAAGGTTATTCTTGGATGTTTTATTTCTTTTAAAGATATCGTGAGTGTAAGTTCCTTGATTTCTTTCCTGGCAAGAGCATTGTTGATATCTAAAAGACTGGTGATTCTGTGTGCCGATTTTTAGTCTGCTTTACTAAGTGTGCACTGGAGCTGAGCGTTTCTTATTTTTCTTTTGTTTTTTAGAGACAGAGTTTCTCTGTGGAACAGCACTGGTTGTCCTGAAACTCACTCTGTAGACCAGGCTGGCCTCGAACTCACAGAGATCCATGTGCCTCTGCCTTCCAAGTTCTGGGATTAAAAACATAACCACCACTATTCAAATAAGGGTTTCTTAAATAACTTTTATATATGAGACCCTATCTTTGGGAGCTGGAGAGATGGGTCAGGAGTTAAGAGCACTGGCTGCTCTTCCAGAGGATCCAGGTTCAATTCCTAAAATCTACTTGCTGACTCATGATCATTTGGGCCCCATCAGGTATAGCAGGCTACTCTTCCAGGAACTGTAACATGGGACTTGGATTGTGTGGAATCATGGTCAGCACTCGGTCATGCTAGCTTGATCAGAACATAGAAGAATGCCAAGTGAAGCCGCTCCTGTGAGTAAAATGAGTTGTTGGATTCTGGCTCTGAACACACGGCCTGCAGTATCTGTCAGAGAGGGGAGACCTGCTCCAACAGAAGGTGTGCTACACTGGAAGGCCACCTATCCAGGGGGTAGAGAGGGTGACAGCCAGGTGGATGCGAGGACACTGCTGCAGCCTGAACCTGTCTTGATTTCATCTCATCTACAGGGCTGAGTGTTTTATTGGTCTTCATGAAAGGCATGATTTATGCTTTAAGACTGCTGGAAAGGCTCAAGCTTTTAAAAATAATTTCTGAAAATGAATTTCTTTTTAGGGTCAGTGACATGATCGCTGTGCTCAGGAGGACTCGTGGTCCTGCTGATGACCAGGTGTCTTCGTCTTCCTTCAAGATTCATGACTTCTTTCGCATCTTGAGAGTGCACACGCCTCTTCTGATTTTATGCATTGGTGCCCTATTCCCCACTTCCCTCCGAGCTGCTCATCTCTAGCAGGTTGGCAATAGATATTTGCTGATGCAATTACAAGGACCTAGAAATATCTCACCAAGCTGAACATGGGGTTCACACCTGTAATCATAGCCCCTCAGGAAGCCAAGCAGGATGTATTTGAGGTGGGAGGGGCTCATAATCTTGTCTGTGCCTTAATGGCCAACCTCTTGCTGTGTTACCTGCCATTCCAGTGCTGGGTGCATGGTTCCTCACAGTGGCTGGTGTTGGAGAGGAGAGTCTTCCTTGCTGTTTCTCTCCTCTGTCCCATCCCTCATCCCCAAACACTCTCTTCATAGCTGGGAAGCATTGAGGATGCTCAGGAGGCAGGTTGGTATTTCAAAGCAGGGGTGTGGAGCCAGCCATGAACTAACAAGCAGAGATCCTAAATTGTCTCGTATGAATTAGACCCTACATTAAGGGATGTACTTTTCCACAGAACTGCTTCATCAATAAACAAAGAAAGGAATGATTAAAATCATGAACCAGAGTCTCTCCTTGTCTCCATGGTAACCCAACAGGATCTTGGAGTGATCAGTGAACCAGGCAGATGACACCACCTTGATAGCACTCAAAATGGAGCCTGAACCCCACTGACTTCTCACACCTGTCACCTGTACAACGTGTGTTCAAGGACAAAGGAGCCGGTCTCTTCGAAAGCAAGTCATTGGAAAGATTTGCTGTACAGTACGTTGCTGTAGTTAATAATGATACATCAAAATTGTTTAGTAATGGGGCTAGAGAGACAGCTCACCAGTTAAGAGCATGCACTGCTCTTACAGAAGACCTGAATTTGGTTCCCAGCACCAATGTCAGACAGCTCACAATCCCCTGTAATTCCAGCTCCAGTGGATCCAATGCTCTCTTTTGGCCTCGGAGGGCACTGTTTCTCTCTCTCTCTCTCTCTCTCTCTCTCTCTCTCTCTCTCTCTCTCTCTCTCTCACACACACACACACACAGACAGACAGACAGAATAAATAAATAAATAATAGAAATCTTGTTGAGCATAGTGACACAAACCTTTAATCCCAGCACTCTAGAGGCAAAGGCAAGCAGATCTCTCTATAATCTGAGACTAGTCTGGTCTCCTTAGTGAATTCCAGTATAGTCAAAAATGAACAAAAAGAAATCTTTTTTTTTTCAGAAATCTTTAAAAAACAAAGATAATCTTAAAAAATTCAGTGATGTCTTTTCCTGACAAATGTAGATACAAAAATCCTCAATAAAATACTTGAGAATAGAATTTAAGAATACATTAAGATCACATATCAGGACTGTAGCACAATTAATAAAAACCCAGAGACAGACATTGAGGTTAAACTTGAAGGTCAGAAAAGCAAAACAGGGGGCTGGAGAGATGGCTCAGCAGTTAAGAGAAGTGACTGCTCTTCCAGAGGTCCTGAGTTCAATTCCCAGCAACCACATGGTGGCTCACAACCATCTGTGCCCTCTTCTGGTCTGCAGGCAAACATGCAGGCAGAACATTGTATACATAAAAAAAAATAAATCTTTAAAAAAAAACCACCACCACCACCAACAACAACAACAAAAACCAGATGTGGAGGGCTAGAGAGATGGTTCAGTAGTTAAGAGCACTGGCTGCTCTTCCAGATGGCCCAGGTTCATTCCTGGCACCCCCACGGCAGCTCCATTTGACAAGGGCTCTCCAGTACCTTCTGCCCTTCTGGGGCACCATGATATGTAGTTACACAGTTATACATAAAAGCCAAGCACCTATACAAATACAAATTTAAAAAATCCAGATACAGTAACACTCATAAGCTGTTCCAGCCTGCCTACAGGGAGATGGGAGGTGGACACAGGAGTTTTGGGCTACTGTAACATGGCAGAATGACAGAAGGTAAGGCTGTCTGGGAGGCCTGCTTCACAAGACTACCTTCAGAGTCTGGGTGAGAAGCCACAGAGCAGTGAAGGGAACCTAGGACGGCTCCGATCTGAGGGCAAAGGCTCACACGCGTGCTGTTCCAGCCAGGTCTCTTATTGTTCTGCCTCTATTCTAATTCTCCTGTCCTAATTCTAATTCTACCCAGCTTCTCCTATTTAAAAAACAAGAAAAAGAAAAGCAGAACAGCCAGCCACTGGCTCTTACCTCTACCTCAGTCTGAAATGGCGATCCGGCCTCCAGGAATCTCAGAGCAAGACTGTCTACAGTCTGCCCCACACTCTTTTACTTTATTATCTTCACGCAAACTTTATTTATTAAAATACAAATGAAATATCACTGCATAGGACCAGGTTGTTTTAATTCTAGAAATGTAGGGTTGATTCAGCATGAACCAATACATAATGCAGCACGTGTGTACGTGATAGTAATTACATGATCATCTCACAAATGCAGAAAAGGCCTTGGACCAAGTTCAACATCTCTTCATGATAAGATCCCTGATATCAATAATGCATTTGTCAATAAAAAATAAATAAATCATGGAATTCTCACTATATATATATATATATTTGGTTTTTCGAGACAGGGTTTCTCTGTGGCTTTGGAGCCTGTCCTGGAACTAGCTCTGTAGACCAGACTGGGCTCGAACTCACAGAGATCTGCCTGCCTCTGCCTCCCGAGTGCTAGGCTCACTATATTTTTAAAAGAAATAAAACATCCAGGAATAACCTTACCAGGGAGATAGAACTTCAACACTGAAAACTTCAACATACTGAGAAAGGAAATGGATGGAGACACCAGAAGATGGAAATCCTTCTCCTGCTCACAGCAAATCAAAAGTGATGAACATTTTCAACACAATCCCTAGCACAATCCCAGTGATATTCCTCACAGAACTAGGGGAAAGTCCTAAAATTCATATGGGAACACAAAAGACCCCAAATACCCAAAACATCCATCATAAGCAGTAAGAGCAATGCTGGAGATATCAGAGTACCCTGTCTCAAATCATATTAGAGCCAAAGTAACAAAAACAACATGGTACTGACCCAGATACCACATGGAGGCTGATGGGACAAAAGAGAATACTAGAAGCGAACCTCACAGCTAGAGCCACCTAAAGTTGACGAAGCTGTCAAACGCATGCACTGGAATTGGGTTGGTGGCACACAGAGGCAGGCAGATCTCTGCGAGTTCAGGGACAGCCTGATCTGCTCAGTGAATTAGGAGATTCAGGACTTAGTACTAGAGAGACCCTGTCTCAGACAAAAGCAGAACACTCCCCACTCAAAAAAAATCCATACATTGTGTGGGGGGGGTGAAGACAGTCTGTACAACAAATGGTGTTGGGGAAATGGAGTGTCTACATATGGAAAAATGAAACTAGATCCAGATCTCCCACTCTGCGCAAAAAAATCAATTCAAAATACATTAAAGATCTTCATGTAAGGTCTGAAACGTTCAAATTGCTAGAGGAAAACTGAGGAGAGACACTTCAAGATACAGGTGCAGGCAAGAACCTTCTGGAAAACACGGCAGCAGAGGCACAGTCCCTAGAATTGAGAAGTGAGATCCCATAAAGTCAAAACCATTCTGTACAGCAAAGGAGACGACCACCATCGTGAAAAGACAGCCTACAGAATGGGAGAAAACCTTTGCAAACTCCATGCCAGAGAGGGGATTAACATGCAGACCATATAAAGAACTGCAAAATTTAAACATGAAGTCATCGAACTAATAAATTAACTGAATAGATGGTTCTTAAAAGAAGAAATCCAGCTGGGGGCTGGAGAGACACTCAGAGGTTAGGAGTTGCTCTTCCAGAGGTCCTGAGTTCAATTCCCAGCGACCACATGGTGTCTCACAGCTGTCTATAATGAGTTCTCGTGCCCTCTTCTGGCATACAGGTAGAACACTACATACATAATAAATAAATAAATAATCTTTTAAAAAAAGAAATCTAGCTGAGCAGTAGTGTGACATGCCCTTAATCCCAGCACTCAGGAAGCAGAGACAGGCTGATCCCTGTGAGCTTGAGGCCAGCCTGGTCTACAGAGTGAGTTCCAGGCCAGCCAAGGCTACACAGAGAAGCCCTGTCTCAAGCTAGAATGGACTAACATTCTTCTCGGGTCCGCAGTGGGAAAGGTGGGACCCCTCAGCCTTAGCTCCTGAGAGTCTGACCTCCTGCTTTGCACAGCAGAGTGTTGCATGCTGGGAAGATCTGTTCAGAGTGTCTGGGACTGAGGACCAAACCCTGTTGTGGGAGACTGCTCATTCAATTCCCGGCCGCCCAGACCCGAAATAATCACTGAACTATATTAATTGTAACATTGCTCAGCCAGTGACTCTAGTGCATTCCTGGCTAGCTCTGCACTGCAATGGGCCCAAAGCAGCTTCTTTATTAACCAATGGTATTCACAGTATACAGAGGGCAATCTCACATCAAAACCCCTTTCTTCTTAGGAAATATTGCAGCTGTCTGTGCAAGCTGGAGGGGAAGGGCCTAGATGGTCCCGACCTGTCACCTGACTGTAGGCCTACACTATCAGCAATGACACGGAGGCCCCAAGGACGCCTGTGACTGGCTTCTGGGCTTTATTCCATTATCACCTTGAGTCATTTGAAGCCCAGAAACCAGCATGTGGGAGATGGTCTAACAAGTCGGGCACTGACTGCTTCAGCAGAGGAGCCAGCCACTTCTAGGATAGGCAGGTGGCCCCTGGGCCTAGGTTTTGTAGGCAAATGTCTTGCTCTCCAGCTAACCCTAACCTTCACATGTGTGCCTCATGCCCACTCACTTTCTTGTAAACCAGTGGTTCTCAATCTTCCTAATGCTGTGACCCTTTAATACAGTTCCTTACGTTATGGTGATCCCAACCATAAAATTACTACTTCATAACTATAATTTTTCTATTGCTATGAATCATAATGTAAATATTTTTAGAGAAAGAGGTTTGCCAATGGGGTTTTGACACAAAGATTCAAAGTTGACTTTTGAGATATTTTGTTTTTAAGTGTGTGTGTGTATGGATATGCCCTCAGAAACCAGAAAAGGGCTTTGGGTCTCTGGAACTGGAGCTATAGACAGTTGTGAGTCACACAAAATAAATGCTAGGAACCAAACTCTGGTCCTCTAAAAGGGCAGTAAAGTCTTCTAATTTCTGTCCCGATTTTCTCATTCATTTATTTTTGTATGAGACAGTTTCATGAAGTTCAGGGTGGCCTCAGCTCACTATGAGCTGACGATGACATTCTACTCCTGATCCTCTTGTCCAGCTCCCAGGAGCTGCAGTTACAGGCATGTACTAGGGTACCAGGCTTATTCTAATTTTGAGAATTGTCTCAGTTGTCATTTTGAAGGTTGGTGTCAGCCAGAAAGTGCCAGGTCTCTAGCTCCATATGGGGACTATCAGGGATATCAGGGTGCTGTTCTGAGAACTCAAAAAACTTAAAACCCAACAAACAAAAACAAGTAAGAAGAAATACAAATAGCTAATAAATATTTGAAAAAAAATGTTCAATACCCTTATCCAACAAAGAAATTCAAATTAGAGCTGCTTTGAGAGTATATCCCCACCTCTAACTCCCACTCAGTAATCAAGAAAACAGGGCTGATGGACGATGGGGCTGGAGAAATGGCTCAGTGGTTAAGAGCACTTGCTGTTCTTGCAGAGGACCCAGGTTCAGTTTACAATACCCACATTATGGTCCACAATCATCTGTAACTCCAATTTGAGGGATATGATGCTCTCTTCTGGCCTCCACATTCTCCAGGCATGCATGTGGTATACATACATACATACATACATACATACATACACAAATACATAAAGGTGAAAAATTCATACACATAAAATAAAAGTAACTCTATTTTAAATACAAATACTGTTTTATTGTTGACAATCACATAAATATGTCACTGATAAAATTCATATGCAAAAAGTTAATAACATCTTAAATAGATTCTGAGGCATTTTTTCTTCTTTTTTTAAAATTATTTTTATTGAGCTATATATTTTTCTCCACTCTCCTCCCTTCCTCTCCCTTCCCCTTTTGCCCTCCCTGTGGTCTCCACGCTCCTAATTTGCTCAGCAGATCTTGTCTTTTTCTACTTCCTGTGTAGGTTAGATCCATGTATGTCTCTCTTAGGGTCTCTTTGTCTATGTTCTCTGGGATTGTGAATTGTAGGCTGTTTTTTTTCTTTTTTGCTTTATGTCTAAAAACCACTTATGACTCTTTCTGGGTCTGGGTTACTTCACTCAATATGATATTTTCTAGATCCATCCATTTGCCTGCAAATTTCAAAATGTCATCATTTTTTCTGCTGTGTAATACTCCATTGTATCAAATTTTCCTTATCCATTCTTCTGCCAAGGGGCATTTAGGTTGTTTCCAGGTTCTGGCTATGACAAACAATGCTGCTATGAACATAGTTGAGCACATGTCCCTGTAGTATGATTGAGCATCCTTTGAGTATATACCCAAAAGTGGTATTGCTGGGTCTTGTTTCCTAATTTCTGGGAAATTGAAAAATAAATCTTAAGAAAGGAAGAAAAACAGGGCTGGTGAGATGGCTCAGCAGGTAGAGAGGTACATGTCAGGAGCCCTGATTATCTGGAGCTGATCCCTGAGATGAATACAGTGGAAAGAGAGGCCCAACTCTTGCATGTTGTCCATTGACCACCACATATATGTGCATACGTACCATGTAAACACACGAACTAAACTTTAAAAATAAATTTAAAAAACAGTGTGGGGGGTCATAGCTCTCAGGAGCTAAGACTAAAGGTGTCTCAGATTTTCCTCTGTAAGTTCAAGGAGACTGTTTGGTTGTCTAGTCTAGCTTTTAGAAGCCACCAGACTTCAGATAACTCCTTCCTCTGCCACATGGGTGTGCACTACAAGTGTGTGCTTCATTGAAAACATTTCAGAGGCAGTGCTTTAGTTTGTTTCTGTTGCTGTGATAAAAATAATCTGTTTGAAAGCAACTTAGGTGAGTGTCTTAGTTAGGTTCTCCTGCCGTGATCAACACCACAGTTTACAGCTGTAGATCATCATGAAGGGAGGTCAGGGCAGGAAAGTGGAGGAAGGACTGAGGCAGAGCTCATGGAGTCTGACTTACTGGTTTTCTCCCCATGGTTTACCCAGACAGATTTCTTATGTCATCCAGGGTCACCTGTATTAATCAGGACAATGCCCCGCAGACTTGCCTACAAGCCAATCTGATGGAGCCATTTTCTTCACTGAGGTTTCCTTTTTTCAAATGATTCTATCTTGTGTTGAGTTGACAAAAACCCAACCAGGAAAATTGGTCACTTACTTGTCAACTTGACACACCAACACAGTACGGTTAAGCCTTCAATTTCCTTTTCTTGTTTATTGCTTAGATCCTGTGTCAATATTAATATCACTATGTAAAATATGAATAAAAGTTCCACAATCTCTTAAAAAAAAATCTCAGTACTTAAAATTTTAAAGTCTCTTTAAAATATTTAGTCTTTTTCTTAAAAAAAAGATTTATTTATTATGTATACAACTTTCTGCCTCCATTTATACCCACATGCCAGAGGAGGGCGCCAGATCTCTTTACAGATGGTTTGGAGCCACCATGTGGTTGCTGGGAACTGAACTCAGGACCTCTTGAAGAGCAGACAGTGCTCTTAACTACTGAGCCATCTCTCCAGCCCCCTAAAATATTTAGTCTTTTAAGGAGAACTTTGTGGAGCCTGTCCTTTCCTTCTGCTTGTACGTGGATTCTAGGCATTGAATTCAGGTCTCCAGGCTTTTGAGGCAAGAGGCAAGTGCCTTCACCCACTGAACCGTCTCACCAGCGCTTTCCTTCTTTCTTCTTCTTCTTCTTCTTCTTCTTCTTCTTCTTCTTCTTCTTCTTCTTCTTCTTCTTCTTCTTCTTCTTCTTCTTCTTCTTCTTCTTCTTTCTTCTATTTTTCAAGACCAGGTTTCTCCATGTAGCTCCGGCTGTCCTGGAACTTGCTCTGTAGACCAGGCTGGCCTCAAACTCACAGACTTCTGAGTGCTGGGATTAAAGGTGTGAGCCACCACTGCTTATTTAAAAAACAACAACAACAAAACTCTTTTTTTTTTTTTTTTGGTTTTTCGAGACAGGGTTTCTCTGTGGTTTTGGAGCCTGTCCTGGAACTAGCTCTTGTAGACCAGGCTGGTCTCGAACTCACAGAGATCCACCTGTCTCTGCCTCCCAAGTGCTGGAATTAAAGGCGTGCGCCACCACCGCCTGGCCCAACAAAACTCTTATAACACCCTTTTGAGTGTGTAATGATATATCTTTACTAATAACCTGACTAGATTTAGAGCCATCTAGGAAACATGCCTCTAGGATGTCTACCAGGGTGTTTCTAGAGAGACTTTACTGAGGGAGGAAGACACCCCCCCCCAAACATGAACATCACCATTCCATGGGCTGGGGTCCCAGACAGAATAAGAAATGAGATAGCTCAATGAGTAAAGACACTTGCTGCCAAGTCTAATGCCATGAATCTGATCCCTAGAACCCACATGGTGGTGGAAGGAGAGATCTGATTCCCCATAAAAACTGTCCTGGGTGGTGGTGGTGCACACCTTTAATCCCAGCACCTGAGAGGTGGAGGCAGGTGGTTCTCTGTGAGTTTGAGGCCAGCCTGGTCTACAGCGAGTGCTAAAGCTATATAAAGACGGACTCAAGAAAAGCAAAACAAAGGTAAGTTGTCCTCTTATTTTCACAGTGTATCATTGTGTGTGTGTGTGCGCGCGCACACACACACAGAGTAAATTGGAAAAAATGGGGGAAAGGAGAAGGCCTAGAGTACCTACATCCATCTGCCCCCTGACTGCAGATGCAGTGTGACCAGCTCCTGTTGTTATGACTTCCCCACCATTTTGAACTGTCTCCTTAAACTGAACCAGAATCAACCCTACCTTTCTCCTTAAGCTCCTTCTTATCAGGCGTTCAATCACAGGACAAGGAAGGCAGCTAATATAGAGGGTTAGCGTATGGAAGAAGGCTGGAAATGCAGACTCGCAGCTCCTCTGGGAGACACGGCAAATGGAGGCCTATATTTCCCATGCAAACCCTCGATTCAGATAAAACCCAGAGCCATCCCACCAGGCAGGTCTTCCCACAATTCCCTTTCTCTCCTGCTGACCTCCTTGACTCCTTCTCCCTGGAATAACCAATTTGCATCCACATGATACACACATGCCACCCCCACTCTGCACTGCCCAGTCCTTGGCTCCCCTCTTTTCATTGCTGTGTCTCCCCAGCGCCCAGTGATTCAGACTCTACTAGGCCCATTATGTCCACGTTCCTCTCCTCCCTGGAGAGAGGTGTACTGTCCTCATGGCTGTGGGCCCTGACATCACACAGGCACCACAGACCCCAATAATGGAATTTGGTTTCTGCTAATCCTTTCCTGTCCTGGACTGTCTTCTGAGGACAGGAATCATCTCCCAGCCCCTTGCAGGGACAGCACATCTCCTCCACGATTGCCTTTTTTCCTTGCCCTTGATTTCTAGCACCCTGTGGGCTCAAACCTGCCTGCCCTAGTTTAGCACCATGGCTCCTAGATACAGGCCTTGTTTTAAGACCCACACTATCTGCAGGACTCATTTCTGATGACTTTCTGTGATTTGAAGAATGAGATTGGCAAGCCATGTTCTTCTCATCATGAGACCCAGAGCCCTGGACACCACTGTTTAGGTCTCCTTGCCTGTGGTTCTCAGGAGAGGACTGACCAGGCTGGCCAGTCAGGGGACCCTGTTCCTACTCAACATGTCCTCCTGACCTACAACAAGGCCAGCACCCAAGTGTGGTGAGCTATATTAGGAGTCTTGTAGCCGAATGGGAGGCTAATTCCTGTATCTCCCACTGGTGCCCAGGGCCCTGAGTGAAAGGCAATGAATCCGAATGACTGCTACCCAAAATAGTCAGGGGAAAACAAAATGCCATTAAGTAACTTTATTTTAGTTCCAGAGCGATGGCTCAAGTTAAGGGCATTTGCTGATCTTTTAGAGGGCCTGGGTTCAGTTCCCAGCTCCCATAGTATAGTGACTCACAATCATTTGTAATTCCAGTTCTAGAAGACCTGATACCCTTTTCTGGCCTCCTAGGGCACTGCGTGGATATGGCACACAGACATACATGCAGACAAAAATATCCATTACATATAAAATAAAAATATACTTTTAGAAAAAAAAACACTTTATTTTAAAATGACTCTCCCCATGCAGGCACTCTTCCTCAGACCCCCAGAGGCTGCATACTAGATGCACACAGCCCTGTGGCCAAGCTCCATCTGCCCCTACAAGGTGATCCAGAGTCCAGAGACATATATGCTTCACCCGTGCCTCTGACTGTCTGGAAGAAGATGATTGAATGACCCTTTCTTAGTTGGACTTTGGGCATCTTCCTTTATATGAAATAAATCAGACTCCTTAATGAACAAAGGCCCCCGTGATTGCCAAAGCCATGAATTAGTTTGTGCGCTACCTGCGGGATCACAAAAGTACAGTCGTTACAATTAATGGATCCGATCTTAATCGCGAGGGCCTCCGCATCAGGTGCTAACACAGTCCATTCTGGCATCCTTATCGCTCTTTAATGATAATTGATGTACCTGGGAAGAATGTCAGCTGCATCATTTCCCACAGGTGCTCTCCCCGCCTGGTTCCCATCCTGCTGGCCATCGAGGATGACGAGCAACGTGGTTTTGATGAAATCCAAATTTATTAGGGTTATTAAAAGTCATTAATTATTTGGCATCCTCTGGATTTCATTTGCTTCATTCTTAATGAAAATTGACAGCTTTATATTTTTAGGTGTAAAAAGTTGAATTTTGCTTTAAATACTTCCTGTCCTAGCTGCAGGGCCTGGGACTCCCCTATCTTTCCCAAGTTTCTGTTCTGACCTTGCTCCCCAAGTATTGATCAGAAACGAGTTCTGTTTCAGACAAACAGGTCATTTGTCTTCCCTGAGCTCCCCTCCACAGCCCCTGTGGAGACGCCCCCACCAATCCCAAGGACGGCGATCTGGGTCCAGAATGGGCACTGAGGACTCCAAAGAACAGACAGAGCTAGAGACCAGAAGATCCTGCAGCCTGAAATGAGCCCCACATTCTCTTCTCCTCCCACAGGTGGGGAGGACCTGAGTGATCGTCTGGGCTCAGCCTTGTGTGTGGCCACTTCAGCCAGACTTGGCAAGTGAAGGTGTGAGTGTTCTTAGGAGGGGGCCTGGCTGAACACTCCTCCAAACAGAAAACAACAATTTGGGGACCTCAAACCCCTACAGAACCAGAGTGGGACAGAACTTCCGTGGGAATCCTTTCCAGAGGACAGGCAGCCACAGGCGGGCGCAGGCGGGCGCAGGCAGGCACTGCTTCCCCTTCCTAACGCAAAGGCGCCATTGCATTCCGTGTTGTGTTCCAGGAAGAGGGCTAGTAACGGAAGGCATCCACCTCCGGTAGGAGGGCATGCTACTCCAGGGCTTCGGCTCAGTTTCTGTGAGGTTCGCTTGATGTCTGGGACAGGCCAGCACAGCTCCACCCAGCTCCACTGTGCCTGCTTCTCCCTTAGACAGAAAGTTTAGGCACAGTGCGAATTATGGGAGGAATGTCACTACATCCGTCATCCTCCCTCAGGAGTGGTGGCAATTTGAAGAGTTTTAGCACTCTGAAGGTCAAGATTAAGAACTGAGTAATTAATTACCACTGATTTAGAGATAACATTGTGCCAATTAATCAGCTGCTCAATGGGAAGAATTGACAATTAATTGACGGTTCCCTTCCAGCCTGGCAGTGCTTTTGGAGTCCCAGTGAGAAAGAGATGAGAGCTCTAAATTGAAAGGTTATGAGGGTCTCTTCCTAGCTCAAAGTGGAAAAAAATAAAAATAAAGCAAGCCATTCGCAGACACCATTTTGGGACATACCTGCCGCAAATCAGTTCCCCTGAATGGTCAAGTTTCCATACAATGGAAATGAAGATGGCCTCTTAGTGACTGACCACCACATATCTATTTTATTCTTTAAGCAACATTGGCTCTCTTGACAAGAACCCTAATTGTGAACCCCTCATCTTCCAGAGGGCGAAGATGCTCCGAGGAGCAGTTAAAATGGCATCTCTTGTCAGATCGTCTCTGAAGGACCCAAAGCAATCAGGTTTCATCATCTCTCCTCTCTCTCTCTCTCTCTCTCTCTCTCTCTCTCTCTCTCTCTCTCCCCCCCCTCTCTCTTTTCCTTTATTTCTTTCTCTCCTTGTTAATAAATTCTTATGTGGCTATTTCCTGTGTTTATATGTCTGACCTGCCGCCACCGCCGCCGACTGTAGACTGCTGGGACCCGCCGGAGTTTGCTGCCAGGCGGGGGACCCCAGGGATATTTTTTAAGAATAAGACTATCTGAACAGGACTGAGGCTGCTCACTGTTCTAAGGGCCAAACACAATGTCAGGAGGACTTCAGCCAGCTGTTGGGCTAGATGATACACTCCCGACCCCCCTAGAAGGACAGAATGGAAAGGCCAACCTGGGAGGAAGAGGCTGCAGGACTCAGTCAGGTCACGAGCAATGGACAAAGCTGCCTGTCTAGAACACTAGCAAATACGGTGAGTCTAAGCAGAGGGGAAAAGGCATTCTAGAAGACATGTGAGGTGGGATGGATGAGGAAAAACTTAACGGGTGGGGAAGATCTTGGCTACTCCTTTATCCTCTAGAGTTGCCTCTGTTCCCAGATTGTCCGGCATCATCTGTGACCTCTATGTCCCTGACCTCAACTCTCTGGAAGCTCCTCTGTTCCCAGCCTCGCTGGTCCTCCCATTTTGGTCCAGATATTTCTGTTCTTTGTTCACGCTGAGGAAGAGAGGCACTGGAGCACAGCACTGGATGTCGGGAGACTTTTCAAAGGATCCTTCTAGAAGTGTCAGCTGGTAAGGCTCTAACCCCAAAGACCACCCACACTGGACCCACTACCATCATGGCGCCACTTCTAGGACGTCAGCAAGAGGTAGCCAGGGAAGGAGCATTCCCTCCGCTGCGGCTCAAACAAACTAGAAGGAAAATGAAAGAGGAAGAGTCTAACTGCCCCCGCAGCTAACAGACTTCCTCCAGTCTTCGGGCCCTAAATGAATCCTACCCCCTGGTGCCAGCAGTCAGCTTCTCCCGAAGGCATTTTCACTTGAATTCTTGCTCATTTCCTTTGACGGGTGCAGAAAACCCAGCTAAGTTACTGCAGGAGGATAGAGGAGGAAAAGTAGACAAGACACTAATACTCTCGACGGTGGGGCAGCCACAGAAAGGTGCTCACTGTACCTCTGTGGGGTCTATCTTCTTACCCAGTCCTCGGTCACTAGGTTTTGTCTCCACGAGTTCCCTGGGAGGGCTACAAGGACTGAGCCTCTCTTGCCTACAAAGGGACCAAAAGTGGAGGCTGGTGTAAGAACACACAGGAGAGCCTGGGAAAAGGCCACATTTAGTCAAGCTAAGATCAGGAACCCAGAGGTCAGCATCTTTGTGAAGGAAGCTCGGTCCACAATGGTCAGGACCAGAGGTGCTGACGCATCTAGGGGGGAAGCTGAATGGGAAAAGAATGAAAAGAAAGACTGGCTTAGACTGTGACCCTGAGCATTCCTTGGTCCCCTACAGGCTCCTAGAAAGACCACTGCGCACAGAGCCTGGAGATCCGCTATCCTTGATGAAGGGATATTTGGGCATTTATGAGGATGCTGCCTGCTACAGGTACCAGAAAGCTGAGAGACCCTTCTCATGTCACAAGGAGTCCAGGACAGTGACCTAGGATAGGTACAGCATCTCAAAAGTGTGCCAGAGATGCAGGCCCTATCCATCTCTGTCACTTCCTAATGGAAAAGGAATTTCTGTGTCAGGCTGGCAGAAGTTTCTGGACTTTGTGCCTATATTCTGATCTCATCTCACGACTTAGAACTTGAACTTCCCTAGATGCGATCCCTGTGCTATGGGCATTCATTGAATGAGTTTTGAACTGAGTTACACAGCCTGAACGGTCCCGGACATCATGCTTATCCCATTGGACAGAGAGAGTCACATGACCACTTGAACTTTTCCCACTGGTCAGAGTGGTGTCATTTCTCCCTACATCACTGCTACCTCCACTACAGGTGAGCTCAGAGTACACTGGTGTTATATTTGGCCATTTCCCAGTTAATACACAAGGCCTAGGCCTAGAGAGCAATGTGAGATACACGTCTAGTAAAAAGGAGACTGGGTAGAACAAGGGGGCCAACATGCTGCCAGCTTGTCATCAGGCAGGGAGTACCTGGGGCATGCCCACGAGGAAGGGTGACCTGGAAATCATGGTTCCCCACAGGGACACCCAGTTTCTAGACCAAAATGTTCTTTAAGTAAATTGTAGATGGCGGCTGTTCCATCATTTCTCTTAATTAGCAAACCGATTTATTTCACAGCTGGGAGTCCAAACGAGAAATCCGTCATTGTGAGTTCTGGGCCCAGTCTCCAAGCCAGGCAGGGGGTAGAGGGGGCAGATGCCGCCCTCTCCTACTACTGAGGGTGCTTAAGCTCCCTGGGGGTAGACAGTCCAGCGTCCCTGTCCCCGTGTAAGAAGCCCAGCAGCATCTCTGAGCCTATGCAGTGGCAGCCCTGCAATAAAGCAGCTCCTCAAATGCTGCTGGAGCCTGTCCATAGGGAGGAGATCATGAAAAGGACTGCCCAAATGGGCAAGGATAATACAGTTAATGCATTACTGCTTTTATTATTTTATCATCTTTCATTAATTGCTGGCAGCGTGCCTGAGGGAGTTGGTTCTATGGAAAGGGCTTTTAGTTAAATGCCTAAATGAAACGACCACTTAGAACCTGGGAACAAGGTTGAACCAAGGTTCACTCGACTTCAGTAAATCTTTCCTAAAGGGGTACAGGGAGGTGAAGAGAGGCTTTTTTTTTCAGGGACAACCAAGCCCTGCAAGGTTTGGACACCCCGAGTTGTTCAAAACCCACGATCTCAAAAGTCTGAAGCACAAAAGTAAGAGTCAAAATTTTAAAAGCCTCCTCTGCCTTGAGTGGCTGTGCGCTCAGCATGTGACCTTGAACAAGGGACTTGCCTTCTCAGCCTGGGTCTCTTCAGTGGCACCTGACTCAGCAAACACTTCCCCTGGCCCCAAGCTAATTACCTGGCGATTTAAGGGTCACCACTCATTGTTACTAGAGGGAGGAGGGGTGTGACAGGCTGCAGGCTGATGGGGACAGCTCCAGGCCTCAGGTTCCACTCGGCTTTCCATCTCCTCTGCAGACTGCAAAGTGCCTTGGGATGAGGCAGACAGGTGAGGTACAGGTACCCTCCAGGCCTCTTGTGACCCTGGCATTTTGTGGCTTCTCACACTGGCCCACAAAGAATACAGAGACTATGTCACCTAGCTCAGCACTCCATACCAACTCTTCACACTCCCCAAGCAATCCCAGCTCATTCACAGCTAGTCCCCTCGTTATGTGCCCCTGTTGTGCCCATGATGTGGTCATGGTAGACCCTTACTGTGTGCCTATGGTGTGCGCCTGCTTAGCCCATGGTGTACCCTTCTGTACCCATGATGTACCCCTGCTGTGCCCATGGAAATCAAAGGACAGCCTGTAGGAGATGGTTTTCTCCTACCATGTAAGTGTCCTTACCCCTGCCCCATCGAACATCAGGCTTGGCAGCAAATGCCTTTAGCCCCTGAGCCATCTTGCCGGCCCCCATTTTTAATTTTAAAAGGAACTACCAAACACTTAGGAGACTAAGGAAGGAAAACTGTGAGTTAGAGGCCAGTCTGGGCTATGTAGCAAGAACAAATCTCAAACACACAAAAACAAACAAAACACCCTAAAGAATTTAAAACAGAACCAAAAGACTCTTAAAGGAAGCAGCGAGCTTATTCCAGCACAGCTGTGCCCACGTTCCCACCAGCCCTGGATAGCTTTATTTCTCCGCATTCTCCTCCTCTCTTGCCATTACTGCAGGTTTGCAGGTTTTCAAAACCATTCTAATAAGTGATTGTCTCTGATAAGTGATCGTCTCTGATAAGTGATCACCTCTGATAAGTGATCATCTCTGATAAGTGATCACCTCTGATAAGTGATCGTCTATGATAAGTGATCATCTCTGATAAGTGATCACCTCTGATAAGTGATCATCTCTGATAAGTGATCACCTCTGATAAGTGATCACCTCTGATAAGTGATCGTCTCTGATAAGTGATCACCTCTGATAAGTGATCACCTCTGATAAGTGATCACCTCTGATAAGTGATCGTCTCTGATAAGTGATCACCTCTGATAAGTGATCACCTCTGATAAGTGATCGTCTCTGATAAGTGATCATCTCTGATAAGTGATCACCTCTGATAAGTGATCACCTCTGATAAGCAGACACGCCGCTGCCTGCATCCGCACGTCAGTGGGTGGTTCGATACCCCTCCACAGGGGACTGGAGACCTCTGGAGAAATTGACTAAACACAGTTTCTTTCTTGGGGACAAACCACGAGGTGGAAAGGAGAGCTCTCAGAATGCAGCCAGCACTTGGGAAGGAGGTCCAGTTTGTCACCTGGTCATCTAATGAGGGGAGCAGACACTGAAGGTGCTACCATGCACCTATTGTCTAGTGCTGTGTGAGAGGTCACTTCAAAGTGTACTGACAAGGGATCACTCTCCTTTCTCCTTCACACTGTGTCATTCATGATTTGCCTGGGGCAGCTCACTTGCAGGACTGTTGGCTGGGTCGGGTTAACCGGGTTAACCAGGCAGTTAACCAGGGCCTCTCAGTCAGGTTGCCTGGGCTTCCTCACAGCACGAAGCTGAACACTGGTAACAGGAACTCTAGAGAACAGAAGCCAGCAGAGAACAGAAGCCACCAACTCATAAAATGCAGCTTACGGAGGAAGGGTCTGTTTGCTTCCCAGGGTGAGGATACAGTCCACCATGGGAAGGAAGGGACGTGGCTGGAGCAGCTCTCAGTGTGGTGGTAGCAGTGTGAGGCTGCTTGCTCACATCAGGGCAGATGGGAAACAAAGCAGAAAGAGAAACCCTGGTTCCTAAGGTTGAAGGATGTAGGGCCCTGGTCTCCCTTATTCCCATGGTGCATTCGCGGGGACAGTTTATGATCAACTAACTAAGCTTCCTGTGTGTTTCTGTGCTGTCTGCCCCACCTGGTGGTTAGCTGTAGGGCACTCACTCCATTGTTAATATGGTAATTTCCCACCTGCCTGGGCGGAAATCCTTGTGCTGCAGTTAGGTAGAGAAGGACTTCCCAAAGGCTGAATAAAGTGGCATTCGGCTGAACTCCTTTCGAATGACCCTGGTCTCTCTGTGTCTTCTTTTCATTCTCCAGGCCCTTGCCCGACTCGCCTTTGGTACAGTGCCGCGCGAACTGTACCGAGGGTGTAACACCAAATCGGGTGTTACAGAAGGACACTCTCTGAGCTGAGGGCTCTGCTTCTTCACATGTATCCCACAGACTACTGTGGAGGGAAACTTCCTCTGAGATTTGTGAGGTTAGTGGGGGTCTCAGAATTTCCAAATAACAAAAGTGCCTTGATTGTTCCCAGGAGGATTTCTGTCCCCCCACCCCCATGTATGTATGCAGAGGTGTGTGTGTGTGTAGGCCAGAAAACAAACTCAGGTGTCCTCAAGTATTGTCCACCCTTTTCTTGCGGGTAGAGGATCTCTCACTGACCTGGAACTGGCCAGGTAGGTTGACTGGTTGGCTGACCAATGAATGAGTCCCAGAGATCTGTCTATCTGTCTCCCTGGTTCTAGGATAATGTGTGGCATACAGACATGCAAGGCTTTAGAATAAACAAACAGAAAACAAAACAAAATAACTTGGGTCCTGGGGATTGATCTCATGTCCTTGTGCTTGCAAAGTCAACCACTTTACCAACTGAACTATCTCCCCAGACTCCACCCTTACCCCAGCTATTTGAATAAATACCACCAAATTGTCCCCACTCCCATACCTATGCTCACATATGAGCAGTCTACAGCCAGCCAGCGTGTCCTTTATGGAAGCTACAGAGGTGAAGTCTCTTTCAGGAGACTGAGCATTTAAATGGAGTTTGTGAGCAGTGTGTTACAAACTGCTCAATGGCTCGACATAGACCCACTGCATACTTGGAACTTGGGCAATGTGCATGGCTTGCAGAGGTAGTGAATGGACTTCCACCATGTTGGACTGTGCAGAGCAAGCAGGCAGGGCCATATATACGCTAAAAATGCTGCAGCTTAAGTTTTTAAAAAGCACTTAGCATTTTAAGAGGTGCTCCTGGACAATAAAGAATTACAAATACATAATAGGACAGATTCAGACATAAAAGACCTCTAAACGGGTCACAATGTTGGATAAATGTATGAAGACTTGGAAGAGAGACTGTAAAGAATATAGAGAGTTGGGGAAAATATAAAACAAAGTCTTTTTTAAAAAGATTTATTTATTATGTATACAGTATTCTGCCCACATATACCCCTATAGGTCAGAAGAGGGCACCATATCTCATTACAGATGGTTGTGAGCCACCATGTGCTTGCTGGGAATTGAACTCAGGACCTTTGGAAGAACAGCCAGTGAGTGCTCTTAACCTCTGAGCCATCTCTCCAGCCCCCCAAACAAAGTCTTTAAAGAGACAGAGTACAGACAGTCATACATAAAAGGAGCAAAGAAAAAAATAAGCCACATAAAGATGTAGAATATAGAGAATTTGGATTATGTATTTTATTGTGTTTTATTTGAAATTTTTGACTGTGAAGGAGTAAGTACAGACAGATATTTCATTTATGGGCTGCTAAGCTGAATCAGCATATATATTTTAAAGGTACCTTGATTTCAGAATTTGGGTTTAAGCATATGTTGCTTTGGAAAAGAGGTTCTTCTTTTGTTTCCACAGAGGATGAGAACCTGTGAATTCATTCTGGGATAATATGGTTTGATGCACCAAGACCCCATGAATGGTCACTGTGAACACCCCTAAAAAATTACTTCACCCAACAAAAAACAGGAAGCATTATGGAGAGAACTACACCCATATTCCCAAATATTGTCTATACATGTTTCTTTACATTTAAAGGGGGATAAGCTATAAAGATTTGCATTGGTATGGATCTTGGTTTATTGATACAAATTTAAGGTCAATTTTGTTTTATGTATATTTCTGCTCTTGATTAAGGTATTGTGATTGTGCAGTTCATTTAAAAATGTCATGTATAATTAAGAAATATAGGTTAATAGATAATCATCTATAATAGTCAAGCTTGTAGTCATGTTAGTTAGGTTTTCTAGATATATAGAGATATATTTCAATTAGGTAGATATTCTTCAAACCTTTCAAAGTCTACAGAATATGGCATTTAAAATGTTTAAAAACTTAGGACTTTTCATGACAATGAGACACATCTCTTCCTGGCAGCACCAATAACTTCAAGAGGAAGATGGACATCGAAGAGGCTCCTTATGGAGTTTGTTAGCCACCTGGGCAAGAAACTGCTCTTGCCTGGATTGA
Source organism: Microtus pennsylvanicus (assembly GCF_037038515.1). Classification (NCBI taxonomy): domain Eukaryota; kingdom Metazoa; phylum Chordata; class Mammalia; order Rodentia; family Cricetidae; genus Microtus; species Microtus pennsylvanicus. Next base: position 1,869,424 of record NC_134599.1, read on the forward strand.
TGAACTGGACATGCAGGACCCACAGAGAAATGACTGCTGAACTTGCCTAAAGGTGAGACCATCCTTCAGGGTTCCTGCTTCATGAAAGAGTCTGCAAGACATCCTACAGGATACAGAAGAAAGTGACTCGCAAACTGTCAAGATAGGCAGAGCTGTCTTTGAAATTTCCTGCTTCATGGAAAAGTCTGCCAGATACTATGGGCCTGTTGGCTGAAGATTGGATGCCCCAACAATACAGAAGAACTTTGGATAACTGTTCAGGTAGCAAGATGTCTCTGTCAATTCTAGAGTTTTGGAAGTTGCTTACAATGTACTTTCTGTTTACCTAGGTAATATTATATCCTTCTGATGTCTTTGATGGAGTTGAAGGGTTGATAGTTATAATTTTTCTTAGTTATGATAAAAGATAAAGTATATATAAATATTGTAACTGTAATTCTTACTTGATACCTAATTTGCTATATGTAATTTACTATGTTAAAGTTAAAACCTTCTTTTTTATTTAAACAGAAAAGGGGAGGTGATGTGGGATTCCCCTCTGTATGCTGTGAATACCATTGGGCCTGCACAGGGAGTAGAGGTAGGCAGGAAAAACTAAACTGAATGCTGGGAGGAAGAAGGGTAGAGTCAAGGAGAAGCCATGGTAGCCCCCACTGGAGACAGACACTGGATGGAACTTTACCTGGTAAGCCATAGCCACATGGTGATACACAGGTTAATAGAGATGGGTTAGTTTAGGATATGAGTTAGCCAGAAATATGCTTAAGCTATTAGCCAAGCAGTATTGCAAATAGTATGGTTTCTGTGTGATTATTTTGGGGCTGAGCAGACAGGAACCAACCAGCAGCTCCCCCCCCCAACAAATAACGACCACCTACTTCAAGGACCCCACATAGGACTGGAATTGCACAAGAGCCTTAGGGTAAGAGTCATTGCCGATGCCAGGTGCCAAGTCAAGAACTGCAGTGTTACTGGATCTTGACCCAGAAACCTAGGAGGTAATGTTCTCAAGTGTCCAGTCTTTGAAGCTGGAAACTGGGACAGGCTCATTTGTGTGTAGGACGCTGATTGCCAACAGTTAATCACCAAGGGTAAGTGGAAGAAATCATTCCTGCTCATTTGCAAATGGAAATCAAATGAGGACTGTGGCGAACACCAGCGCTTTCATTTCCAAATGCAGTTTTGCTGACCTTGGGTTGCCTGGCAGGTGCAACTGAGTCCAAACTTCTGCTTCGGGCACATCTGGGAAAGCTCAGGATGTTCCCAGCATTCCTGCTCATCTCAGGGCACACCTATTTAGTCCACAAAGCATGAGCCATCTTCAGATGTTGTGAATTCATGCACACACACAAATAGCCACATTTCCCTTCTTTATTGCTCTGCAGAAACACACTTCACCTTGCTTGAAGGGCCCCAGCAAATCACGCTGAAACCCTTCCAAAAGCCAAGGGATACACTGATAAAACCCCTTGTTGAAATGCAAGCCTCAAGAAACTTTTTATCGCTAATATGCTCATATACTGGGGAGTATATATAGTATGTTTATGGGGGCTTTCTCCCCTCCATTCCCAATTGTGGGATGTTTTCCATTTATAGGGCAATTTGATAATACTGCATTTTATGCCCTCAAAGGCATGCGCACTGAGTCTTGAAGTAATAGCCCTGTGTATGCAATGTGTAATGGATTTCTCTCCTCTCTGTGGGATTCATTACCATGATTTATGGCTGTTTTAATGTACACAGCCTTCTCAAACAACTTAGAGTTGATTGTTCTGGAACTAGACTTGGGTCCAAGATTGCTCTGGAGCAGGGCCATTGTGCAAAAAGTTATCGGTGTCCCTGAGGTAAACAACCTTGGACCAAAGGCTTCAGATTTGCCATGAATGATGACCAGCCCCACATTCACGCCAGGAGCCATTGGGAACTGTTTCTGGCCTGGACTTCCTATGCTAGGCTTGAGTGGCACAGTAGCACCCAGGTGGAGGGCTGTGAACTCTTACTAGCTTTCTTGCACTCATTAAGTATTGTCATGGAAGATTTGGAAAGTGACAGGAGAGCTGCAGGCTGACCATCCACCGTCACCACTGGAGACAGCCGTGTAGTACTCGGGGCATAGGAGCAACCTTTGTGGTGTTAGCACTCTACCTGCTGAGCCACATCCATAGGCCCTGTGGCATTAGTTTTAAGATTCCTAACTTAATCAGGAATGATTTAGTGCCAGGCAGTGGTAATACATGACCTTAATCCCAGCACACAGCTCTGAGTTCCAGGCCAGCCTGGTGTAGAGAGTGAGTTCCAGGACAGCCAGGGCTACACAGAGAAAGCCTGTCTCCAAAACAAAATCTCTCTCTGTCTCTGTTTCTCTCTCTCTCTCTCTCTCTCTCTCTCTCTCTCTCTCTCTCTCTCTCTCTCACACACACACACACACACACACACACACACACGAATAAATAAATAAATAAAACATATGGTTTAGTATATTGTCACAGTGTATGGCCAGAATAAATATACCTCCAGAAAAAGTCTTTCTCAGAAGGCAGGAATCAGAGACTAGAAACGATAGAGACAGGCTCAAGAGGCCCCTTTGCTATGTAAATAGGATCAGTGTGTCTGTGTGGGCTTCTGCTGGACAGCACTGGCCTCCAGCCCAGAAGGCTCCAAAAGGTGCAGAGGGGCTTCAGAGCTCACTGAAGGGAAGGAAACCCTGTGAAAGGTAGAGAAGTTTGGAGAAGAACAAAAGGGACATCCTCAGACCAAGGGCTTCAGACTATCATGGCCAGGAGATGACCAACTGTGTGTAAAACCTTTCCAGAAACAAGTGACCACTGGTTTCCAGAGGACAGGACCTGGTGCTAGGGACCTCTCCTTCCTTAGAAAACTGCACTCAAAGTTGGGCATAGTGGTGCACACCAGTTATTCCAGCACTCAAGAGGCTGAGGCAGAATGGTTGCCTATGAGTCTAAGGTTAGCCTGGTCTCGAGATGCCTCAGTGGGTAAAGCTACTTTACTGTGCAAGCCTGGCAACCTGGGTTCAATTCCTAAAACTCACGTAGATGTTGAAAGAGAGAACTGACTTCACAAAATTGTTCTCTAACCTTCACATGCACACACACACACACACACACACACACACACACACACACAAAACTAAAAATAAAATAAAAATAAATCTTTAAAAAGGTTTTCACGGGGGCTGGAGAGATGGCTCAGTGGTTAAGAGCATTACCCACTCTTCCAAAGGTCCTGAGTTCAATTCCCAGCAACCACATGGTGGCTCATAACCATCTGTAATGGGGTCTGGTGCCCTCTTCTGGCCTGCAGGTATACACACAGACGGAATATTGTATACATAATAAATAAATATTTTAAAAAAGGTTTTCACTGGGTGGTGGCAGTGCAAGCTTTTAATCCCAGTACTCAGGAGGCGGAGGCAGGTGGATCTCTGTGAGTTCAAGGCCAGCCTGGTCTATAATAGAGCTAGATCCGGGACAGGCTCCAAAGCTACAGAGAAACCCTGTCTCATAAAACCAAATAAATACAAATAAAATAAAAAGGTTTTCTTAGCATGTTCATCACAAACTATACTACCCGTGGTTTGAAACATACTGTTCAGTGACTTTTAGCATAGTCGCACTTAGGAAACTAACTTTGAATGCTCATACCCCTAAAGAGATCCCCCAGGGCCCATTGGCAGTTCACCCTTACCTTCTGCCAATAAACTCTCTCCTTACCTTAGCCCCATGCAATCACGAGTCTGTTTTTTGTGTCAAGAGTTGCTTTGGGGAACATTTCACACACCTGGAATCCTGCACTACCATGTCCTTTGTGACTGGTGTCTTCTGCCTACCAGAAGGCTTTCAAGGCTCCCATGGGCAGTGCATTGTCCTTTCACATCTGTATGGAGGAACCACGCTACGTGCTGCGGGCCACACACCACCTGAGAACATGACCTGAGGCATTTCAGTCACTGGGCAGTTGAGCCATTTCCACTCGTGGGGTGTTTCTGTCTATTTGTGTGTGAGTTCCATGCGGGTTTGTGTTTTCATTGTTCTCAGATGTGTAATTAGGAGTGGGCTTCCTGGGTCGTATGGCTTGCTTAACTTTTTGAGAAATTGATAGCAGCCCTCAACATGGCTGTACATTCAGAGCCCCGTGATACCGTGCAAGGAGCCCGATCCAGCTCCTGAGCAGCTTCCTGCAGTCTGGCAGGTGAGGAGTGATGCATGGCGTGGCTCTGATTTGCATTTTCCTATGGACTCAAGTGCTGTGGACTGCACTTTCAGCTTAGAACTGTCCTGTAGGCAAATCAGGGAGGCTTGGTTATAATTACAAAACAGAACGTAAGCATAAAACTGGAACCTGTTAAAATGACAGCTAAGGAAACCCAGAAGATAAAGAAGAGAGATGTAAAAAGACACTCGAGCAAACTAAAGCCCCCCTCTCTTCTTGGGGAGGCAAGAAGAGGAGAATGAAATATGTTCATATAAATAACAGTACCAGGAAATGAGGAGAGAAGTGGGAGGAGGCACCTGCAGGCCTGAAGTTCATGCTGCATTTTGTGTGGGGAAGCACATTGCTTAGATCAGTCCACTACAGCATAAGTTACGTGTGATGCATATAGTATGTTATATGCTTTATTTTACATTTGAGAAAGTATCTCACTAGGAAGCCCTGGCTGGTCTCAAACTTGCTGTATAGATCAGGCTGACCTCAAACTCACAGCAATCCTCTTGCCTCAGCTTTATTATGTATTTACATGACCTCATAATTACTTATAACAGCACGGGTAGAACTAAAGCCATAGGCTGGTAAGAGTGGAGAGGATCAGGAGAAAAGTTTTCATTTCACTAAAAATGTACACAGTTCACAGTATTGAGCTTTTGTATTCACATGCCAACTTGTATGCTACAGATGGGTGTATGTGTGTGAGAGAGAGTATGTATGAGTGTGTGTGTATGTGTGTGAGAGTATGTGTGTGTAAGAGTGTGTGTAAATATGTGTGTGCATGTGTGTCTGTATGTGTGTGAGAGAGTGTGTGTAAATGTGTGTGTATGTGTGTGAGAGTATGTGTGTGTAAGAGTGTGTGTAAATATGTGTGTGCATGTGTGTCTGTATGTGTGTGAGAGAGTGTGTGTAAATGTGTGTGTGCATGTGTGTCTGTATGTGTGTGAGAGAGTGTGTGTAAATGTGTGTGCGCATGTGTGTGTGTATGTGTGTGAGACAGTGTGTGTAAATGTGTGTGTATGTGTGTGAGAGTATGGGCAAATTTGTGTGTTAGTGTGTGTATATGTGAGTGTGTGTGTATGTATGTGTGTGTAAATGTGTGTGTATGTGTGTGTGTGAGAGTATGTGTGTATGTGTGTGTGAGAGTGTGTGTGTAAATGTGTGTGTGCATGTGTGTCTGTATGTGTGTGAGAGACTGTGTGTAAATGTGTGTGTGCATGTGTGTCTGTATGTGTGTGAGAGAGTGTGTAAATGTGTGTGTGCATGTGTGTGAGAGAGTGTGTGTAAATGTGTGTATGTGTGTGAGAGTATGTGTGTATGTGTGTGTGAGAGAGTATGGGTAAATTTTTGTGTTAGTGTGTGTATATGTGTGTGTGTGTGTGTGTGTGTGTGTGTGTGTGTGTATGAGTGCGTGTGTGCTAAAGAAACCTGGAAGAATGTATAAGAGTTGGGTGGGGAGAGTGCAGGGTGTAAGGAAGATCTTAACTCATTATAGATCACAAAACTACTTAGGTAATTTGCTCATAGTTTTGGTTTCCTTTCTGCTTGCTTGTTTTTTTTCTTTTAAAAAAATTTATTTATTTTTATTTTATGTGCACTGGGGTTTTGCCATGGGTATTGGGTTCCCTGGAACTGGAATTACAGACAGTTGTGAGCTGCCATGTGGGTGCTAGGAGTTGAATCCAGGACCTCTAGAAGAGCAGTCAGTGCTCTTAACCACTGAGCCATCTCTCCAGCCCCTTCTTTGCTTGTTTCTGTTTTATTGGGGCAGGACCTTGTTCTACAGCACAGGCTGACCTGAATTTCATCATCCTCCTGCCTCAGTTTCCCAAGTATGGTAACCATACATGCTCCCCAACATCCTGCTTGTCCATGTGTGTGTATAGATGCTCGTGGAGGCCAGAGGTCAACCCTGAGTGTCTTCCTCAGTCCTCCTCACTTTGTATTTTGAGACAGGATCTCTTATTGAACCTGGAACTCATCAACTGTCTAGAGTAGCTGGCCAGCAAATGATAGGAATCTTCCTATCACTCTTAGATTACAAGCACACAGCCTACACTTGGCCTTTTACACGGGTACAGAAGACCAAACTCAGGCCCTTCTCTTGTGTGGCAATCACTTTACCAACTGGTCCATCTCCTCACCTTCATTTTTAAATGAGAAATCAGTTCCACATTCCTAAAAGTGCCCCCTACAAAAGAGGGAGTTTCTTCTGTTTCTCTCCCACCACAGGGTCTCTCTGTACAGCTCTGGCTGTGCTGGAATACACTCTGTAGACCAGGCTGGCCTTAAACTGGGGGATCAGCCTGTCTTGGCCTCCTGAGTACTGGGGTTAAAAGCATGCACCACCACCACCCAGCTCTCCTGTTTTTTTTCCCCCCTAAAGCTTCTTTCTAAATGTTCTCTCCACTGTCTCTCAGCACATGACTACAGTGTCTTCTAAAGTGTTATCCTACTGGGTAGCATGTCGTACATGGACTTCCCATGTCCGTGTCCCCTGGCCTTTAAGAGTCTTGGTGTCAGTCAGGTGGTGGTGGCACACGCCTTTAATCCCAGCACTCGGAAGGCAGAGGCAGAGATGAATCTCTGTGAGTTTGAGGCCAGCCTGGTATACAAGAGCTAGTTCCAGGACAGGCTCTAAAGCTACAGAGAAACCCTATTTCAAAAAACAAAACAAAACAAAAAAAGTCTTGGTGTCTTTAAAGCCATGACTGCTCAGAATATGCCAATATGACCTGGGCTGGGGGCAAGGGGAAATGCCTCAAAGAACATGTAGTTGCCAGTCAGGGACACTGGCTGACTGTTCAGCTATGAGTGAGTGAGCCAAGAAAACTGTGCAAGTGTTTAACAGTCTCACAGTGGCAAAGACATTTTTAGCACAGCAGAAAGTCCAGGAGCGACAAATGAAAAAAATTGATACATTTTGATTAAATAAAAGCATAACATTTTGTAAAGAAAACGCTCAAATCTAACCAGCAGAGCAGAAATAAATTGAAAATGGATATCCATAACATATGCGGAATGCTGAAAGCTAATCTTCTCAATTTGCAAAGAGCTCCTAAAAATCAATAGGAAAATACCCAATAATCCAAGAGAAAAATCCAGCCAATGACATAAATAGATGACTCGGAGGAGAAGAAATACCAATGAGCTTTGTTTTTGTTTTGATTTCTTTTCAGGCAGAGTCTTACTACATAGCCCTAGCTAGCCTCAAATTTGCTATGTAGTACAGACTGGCCTCTAACTTGTAGCGATTCTTCTGCCTTTGCTTCCCAAGTACTGTGATTAGGATTACATATATGTGTCACCATGTCCAGTTTCAAATGGCTTATACATAAGGCCCCTATCTTCACAAGAGACAATTGCAAATTAAGAGCAAATTAAAATACTATTTCTCATCTGCCAGACCGGCAATGGCTATCAAATTCAAGGTGAGTGAGCAGCAAGGCCCTCTCACACTGTAGAGAAGAGGAAGCAGATGTGAAAGGCAGTTTAGAGGCATCGGCTTTTCAAGTGAGCATACCCCAAGACTTGGTGCAAGCAGCCTTATAAATGTGCACACACAGAGATGTTGTCGTAGGGCACAGCATCAGTGTGGCTCAGGAATCGGCTCCTCCTCTTGGTGTGGCATAAGTCATACACTTATATGTGGGGTCTGCAGTGTGATCACTGTTGTACCAGGGACCGTAACAGAGTACACTTGGGACACTGATTGTCCACCTCCCTCAGGAGGTCATGGCCATGATGGGACTACACAGCAGGGTCCCTGCACCCCATCACTGGCCTCTGACGGGAGAGTCACAGAGACGTCAGCCAGGCACACCTGCCTTCAGACCCAGCTCAAGTTTTCTTTTGTGATCCAAGGTCATTGTGAGTTCACTCACAAAACAAACAAACAAGCAAACAAACACCTACTAAACGCCAAAACTTTTGTCAAAGTTCTCTCCTACAAGAAACGGGAATTTTTGTTCACTTCAGCAAATGGATGAATTATGAATATGATCATGAGTGTAGTATTCCCTTTCCTGCTGCTGTGACAGAGTGTCCTGACCAACACAGCTCAGGGGAGGAGGAACTCATTCGGGCTTAACAGTTCCAGAAGAGTCCATCACGGTGGAAGGGTATGGCCACAGGCAGGCATGGCAGCTGGAACAAGATGTGATAAGTCACACCCTCAACCATCCCCATGAAGGAGAGATAGCAAAGTGGAAGGGGGTCTCCAAGCCTGTCCCCGGTGATATACTTCCTCCAGCAAGGCTGTACCACCTAAACCTCCCCACATGGTGCTGCCAACTGTTCAAATATCCATGCATATGGGGAATAGTTCTCCTTCAAACCACTATACCAGGCCTGGGGGCATGTGTAATCTGCCTCTGGGGTAGAGCTTGGTAGAGGCAGGAGGGTCAGTAGTTCAAGGCCAATCTCAGCTACATAGTGAAATTTTTGTTTTTTGTTTTTTGTTTTTGTTTTTAGAGACAGGCTCTCTCTACGTAGCCCTGGCTGTTCTGAAACTCACTATGCAGACCAGGTTGACTTCAGACCCACAGAGACTACCTCTACCTCTTGAGTGCTGGTATTAAAGGTGTGCACCAGCCCATCTGGCTACATCGTGATCTTGAGGCCATCCCAAGTTACATGAGACCCTGTCTCAAAAAAGGGGGGAAATGAATAAAATAATACAGATTTCTCATGAATTGAGTAGGGAGACTTAGGATAGAGTCAGAAGGTGACAGGAAGTGGAAGGACTAGGTGGTAGAAATGCAGGCATGGTCCCTGCTGCCCGATACCACCACTATTCTAGGATGAATCCTGAATTGTCCGTTTTCGCCTTTCACCCCCTCCAGGTAGCATACATGTGGAAGCAGCCTTTGGATAAGCTGAGGTGGTGTGGTGTGATCCCTTCGGCCTCTGTGGTGGGAGATGCAGGTTTGCAACGGGGACTTCGCAGGCAGCACCAAACACCTACTACAGCACTGGGGCCCTTTGGTTCCGTTAGTCAGTAACCAGGCAATGAGCACCAGGATGGCCTTCCCCAGCCCTCCCAAGAGAAGTGACCCTAGCCCCAGCTCTGGTTCTTTATCTTTGGAACAATGCCTTGGCATCCTTCCTATGGCTAACTACATCAAGAGTGAGCTTATAACCAGAGGGGCAGCCTCAGCCGACCAATTCCTCCTCTTCCTCTGTGAACCAAGAATCTGAGAATTATCAACTAACAGGATCCTTGAACGCAAAGTCAAGATGCTGAGACATAGTTTAAGCAGAGGCTAGTTAAAGGCGTGTGTGTGTGTGTGTGTGTGTGTGTGTGTGTGTGTGTAAGCACATGTGAGCAAAGGCTATCTGTCTCCACAAAATTGGGAGAAGTCTTGTCTTCCATAACTCATTGTATCTGGGACACACATAGCCCACCTCTGTTTGGCTCCTGTCTGTGGTGTCAACAAGGGGTCGACATCTCCCTTCAGCAAGCCTGTGCAATCCAAGCAGGGAAGAGGAAGGTCTGTGCTCCTCATAGCTAGAAAGCCCCTATTAAGAGAGACACCTTCTACCCACAAGCACAACCCAGAGCAAGGGAGTGTGGGTGATCTGACCCGGCCTCGTCCTCCTGTGCATATAGGATGCAAGACCACAGAGGGCTCCAAGGCCTCAGAATATTCCTCTAGCTTGGCCCCTCGCTGATAAAGATGCTTGTCTCAGCCAAGGGCAAGGCTGGGCCCTGTGTGCAGTTCTCCAGCTGAGCCCTTTTCTACTATGTCTGCTCGAGGGTGCTGGACTGAACCCACTGACTTTGCCTCCAGCATTCAGATGTTCCTGCACCCTTCACATAGGCCTATCCCAGGTCTGCCAGGCAAACAAGGAGATCCTAAGTCCTTTGTTGCTACTTTCCATGTGCGAATACACACCTCTATTATCACAGGGCAGCTCTCTGATACATGTGAACCCCAGCTGACAGGTATTAATCAACTGGACACTGTGATAAACAGCTCTGCCTGACACATTGTCAGTGCAAGCGCCGCTGGTTTATAGCTCACTGCCTTGATGGAGGGAATATGAAATAGCAGGAGAAAAGCAAGGCAGCACCAACAGATGCTGAAGAAGGCTCCGTCGGCCTCTGCCACACAGCACCAGTCTACCCAGACACGGAATGAGAGGCAAGACCAGGGGTCTAGGTAAATTAGGCTCGCTCCTAAGTACTGAATTCTACCAGGCCTCTGAGACAAGAGAACTGGAAACTCAGAGGAGCTTCCAATGATAGGATATGATGAACACTGGGGTTATGTCCCCTAAAAATCACATACTAGAATCCTAATGACCCCGCCGGGGCCTATGAATTTAAAAATAAGGTTTTTGAAGATGTAATCAAATTAAGATGAAGTCATTAGGATGGGCCCCAACCCAGTGTGAAGGTGATATAACAGAAACAAGCTGGCCACACAGACAGACACCCAGGGATGCCGTGTGAACAGGCAAGTAGAAACTGGGTGTGTATCTACAAAATAAGGACTGCTAAGAATCACCAGCAATTAGGAGAAGCCAAGAGGGGCTGGGACAGAACCTTGCTCACAGCCCTCACAGGGAACCATCCTGAGGACACCCTGACCTTGACTCCCAGTCTCTAGAACCAAGACCATACTTTGCAGCTGTTTAAGCTGACCAACGACACGCTTCGTTACAGGATTCCCAGGAAGCTAGTAATACAATGTACATAAATCACTATGGCGAGCTGGCTCCTTGACCCTATGAGAAATATAACCAACACCAGATCTATAGACCCAAGTCACGGGGATGAAGTGCCCCCTACCAGTTAATTTAATTACAAGATAAAATAAAGTTTATTGAACAATTGCTATAACTGAGTCTTGTCACTCTTCCCTTAGCAGTTGGCCAACAGACTTCTCTCTTTTGAAACAAGGTCTTATGTAGTCCATGCTGGCCCCAAATTCACTCTGCATCATGATAGGGTCTTGAACTTCTGATCCTCCAGCCTTCACCTCCCCAACTCTGGGATTACAGGTGTGTACCACTGCTGCTGGTTTACTTGGTGCTGAGGGTGGAACCAAGGCTGTGTGCATGTAGGGCAAGAGCTTTATCAACTGAGCCACATTCCCTTGTACTTCAACTTGAGGATCTAATTCAGGAAAATTTCTGTTTCAATACCTGGGGGCAGGGTGAAGGGGTCCTTCCAGAAAGGTACAGGCTGTCTGTCTGTCTGCTCTGTACTGCAGCTGCCCAGGGATAGCGACTCTGTGACCCAGTTAAGGACTACAGCAAAGCCAAAGACGCAAGCCCGTGTCTGCATTAGTGAAGGGGGTGGCCCACGCCACTACTGACTAATGGTTTGTTTGGGGCCAGGAAAATGTCTCCCGTGAGAAAATATATTATTCTATAATTTCCTTAAAATATTAAAAGTGGAGTTGTGCTGTGGGAGCCCAGCCTGCACATATTGGCGCTGTCTGCAGGAGGACATGACTGAAGGGCTTTGCAGCTGGAGTCTGGCTTTGGGAGCTGGAGCCGGGCTCTGGGAGTTAGAGCGGGCTTCTGGGAGCTCTAGTCTGCTTTTGACTTCAGAAGGCTGTCTGGAAAGGGGGGTTTCTATTCCTCCACCCGGCAGGCCCTGCACATACTCAGCCTCCATTACCAAAGGACCTTGGAAGAATTTTGCTCTGGTGTGTCCAGACATATGAGGGTGAAAAACAAGTCACTTAAGAGTTTGGTCCCACAGAGTGGTTGCTGTGTTGGGAAGGCTTGATGAAGACCTCAGTCTGAGTGCACAGGGGACCTGGGTTTTCTCTAGGGAGATGGTTCAGCACTGGCTGCTTTCCAGAGGACCCAGGTTTAATTCCCAGCACCCATATAACAGTTCCTAGCCATCTGTAACTCAGTTCTAGATCTAGATAGACATATTACAGTCGGCTATGGGACTGACTCCATGTATCAGAAAGAAGGAACCTCAAGCCCCAGGAAGATGAGGAAACTGGGGTGAGAACCATACCAGACAGAAGAATATTGTACTTCCTTGAAGCACCCAGCCAACAAGGGAACAGAGTGGGCAGGGAACTGTGATCAGGATCATAAAAGCTACTGTTCCCCATCAAATCGCCATGTGGGTCGCTTTGCTTTTTGCTTAATATGAACAAAAAGAAGATGTCTCACTTTCACTATTTGCAGTCTGGATAATTAGTTATTTCAGAGGAAGAGTCTTATTTCTCAAACCCACAAAAAAGGTCAATGTTATCTGTGGCGTGGATCTCAGTCTCATCATCAGAGTATATGTGCAGGACAACAGGATACAGGCGAAGGCAATACACCGGGGAGGGAGGGTGTCCAAGTCACTGTTCTACGGCTGTGATGAGACACCATGACCACAGCAACTCTTAGAAAGGAAAGCATTTACTTGGGGTTGGCTTACAGGTCAGAAGTTTAGTCCACTGTTGTGGTGTGTTTGTGTGATGGGATGCAGGCAGACATGATGCTGGAGAAGTTGAGAGAGTTCCACGTCTGCGTCTGTAGGCAGCAGAAAGAAGAGAGAGACCCTGGGCCTAGTTTGAACTTTTGAAATCACAGAACCCAATCCCTGTGACACACTTCCTCCAACGAGGCCATGTTCCTTAATCTCTCCCAAGTAGCACCATTACCTAATGGTCAAACGTTCAAATACAGGAGCCTGTGGGGACCATTCTTATTCAAGTCACCCTAGGGGGCTTGGCAGTAGAGCACTGACTTCATGCACAAAACTCTTCTTCCCAAATGGAGATTTAGGGTGGTGGCTGCTCAGGTGACAGTGGAATTGGTAAGTGACAGAAATACCTCAAAGCCTCAGCACAGTTCTCGAAGCAGACAGAATCATAAGGAGGTAAGTCTGTCAGATGCCAGAGGTAGTAGGGGCCACAGAGATTCCCAGAACCCCTTCTCCCTGCTCCCTGGTCAGAAAGCAACTCCTGAGAAGCCTACAGGACTCATCTGACCAGAGACCAGAGAGGAAGCCCACCTGGGAGCCCAGTGCTTCCTCTACGGCCTTGCCCTCCATGGGTGTTCTCTTGATCCACACACGGCCAGCTTAACCATTGCAATCGTTCAGAAATGAAGTTTCATGTGTCAACAGCATGTCAACACGATGCCCACCTGACTCAGGACTGCTAAGCACTCTAGAGAGCAAGTGTCGCAATGCTCAGGAGCCCCACTGCAGCTCCACTGGCCAGGCCTGGCAGGGTCTGTTGGAGCAGCAGCGGTGGTGCCCACAGGAGAAGAACTGGAACCTCACAATTCCAGCTTTTCCGCTTGTACATCTGGAGTGACTAGCTGGCCACCTCCTTCCTGCTTATCACATCCATAATAGCAGGTCATGTTGGGCTACAGACACCACCAAGAGACACAAAATGGAATAATGGAGCCCTCATATTGATTCATTCAGCAGCAGCCAAGCTGGTCTAGAAAATACAGTAAATATGGGTGGTGCCTGCATGAACTAAAACAATCACTGGCTTATTAGCTCTTGGCATCCGGAATAGGCCTGGGATTGATGCCTGGGATTCCCTCTAATCTTATCTATTTTACAAGCGAGCCTGTCTTCCCACTTCTGTGTAAGAATTGCAGTTTTACATCAATTACATTTCAATTAGCATTGCAGATCTCTCTTTCCCTACCACTAGCAGGCCGGGCACATACCGAATGTCAATATTTTCTCTCATTTTATTATGCTAATAACATGAGGAGCCCTTGGAGCGGGGGTGCTGGGCTCCTGCTGGAGTCTGAGCTGTCCGTTTGACTCAGATGTACCATTTACAAGCAGCTCGTTTTCCCGGGCAGGCGCTTCCCACATCCACAGCCGTGCAAGGCTAATGGGCTGAAATAAAGAATGCGTCTGCCTCAGTGACCTCCTCATCCGCGGGCGGGCGTCTGGATATCGAGAAGTCCCACAGCTCTTCATCTATGCATCTCCCCACCCTGCAGCCGGCAGATGCAGAAGTGACCAAAGCCGAAAGAGCAGCAGAACCCAGTCTAGGAACTGAGCGTTGAGTCCTGCGCTTGATCTGCTCACCCTGAGGCTCTGTCCTGTGGTTTTAGTCAGTTGGACATGTGAATGCCAAGGCCGACATCCTACAGTCATGACCAGGGCCTTTCCACAAAAGAGCAAATAACATGTACTTAATATCTCTGTCCTCTGCCAGCAAGATGAGGCAGACAGTCCCCACTGAAGGAGGACTTGTATGAAAGCAAAGTTCATAACACACAAACACACACAAACACACAAACACACACACACACAAAAGCACAGGTTTTCAAGGATGTACCCTGGTGCAAAGTCCCTGTACCAGAGGGACTGTACCGGGATGGGTCTGCAAAGGCTGGCCTTGCCATGAGCTTGGGACAGCTCTTCATGGGCATCCTGCTCTGATGGAAAGGCAGGTTTGGCCACTGCTTCGGGGCTTCTGCTAGCCAACCCTCCCAGCGCTGGGATAGGCTCAGGACCTGGGCTCCCTCCTGGCCCAATGACCTGCTTCTAAGACACTGTCCCCCTGTCCCCCTGCTTGATGATTTTCCAGTTCTTCACAGAGGCCTAAACATGCTCCCGATCCATTTCTGTCCATTTCTTCCCCTCCCTTCCTGTCACCTGGACATTTCCCCTCAGTTCCTGTTCCTGCTCCAGGCTCCTGTCCTTCCCCCTCAGCCATACAGATCTTCCTCAGTTCAACCTTGTCCCACCTCTTTATCCAATTCACATTCGGTTCGCCTTCACCGCCACTCTGAGACCCCTCAATAGCAGTGGTGTGAGAAGAATTATATCTTCCAAAACCAGATGCTGAGGTCTTTACCAGGCCACCTCAGCCTGCATTGTCATTTGGAACTAGGATTGCTTTACATATGCTTAGTGAGGATGAGGTCACACCTAACCTGGACTACACAGAGACCCGTCCAAGGGGAGCAGGAGAGAAGGAGGAGGAATCCATACGCGTGGGAATGAAGCTGTGGTGCAGCGGCAGAGCACTCCATGGGCTTGTGCAAAGGCTGGGGTTCCAAACCCAGTACAGATAAAGAAAAGAAGGAGGGAAGAGGGACGGAGGGAGGGAAAGAGAGGGTCCTTATATTTTCTAGGGGCCTCTGTGGGAACCTGTGGGAACCTGTCGTGTTAGTGTTCAGTGCGGCAGTTCAGCAGTTTTGTTCATTGTTTGTTCTTAGTCTATCTTTTTTGCCCTCTACCAAATAACTGGTCCTGGGGTCTTTGGGGTTTTAGGACTTTATTCTGTCTACCACATTCATCCATTCCAATGGAAACACTGACTGTTCCTCGGCCCATGCCCCTTCCAGAGTATGGCATGGCCGGATGTCCTTCCAGAGTGTGGGCATGGCCGGATGTCCCTTCCAGAGTATGGCATGGCCGGATGTCCTTCCAGAGTATGGCATGGCCGGATGTCCTTCCAGAGTATGGCCAGAGACCTCAGCTCTCCTGCAAGGCTGATGGCCTGGGTAGAGCAAACAACTGCAGAGGAAGCTCTCACAGTGTAGGAGGTTCTTCTGTTTGTGTGTTGCTTTTATTGGTTGAATAAAGAGACTGCCTTGGCCTTTTGATAGGGCAGCCCTTAAGTGGGTGGAGTAGATAGAACAGAATGCTGGGAAGAAGGGAAGTGTGGCAGATGCCATGAATCTCCAGCCTGAGATGGATGTAGGTTAAAATCTTGCTGGTAAGCCACAGTCACGTGGTGATACACAGATTTAATAAAAATGGGTTAATCAAGATGTAAGAGTTAGCTAAAAAGAGACTAGATATAATGGGCCAGACAGTGTTTAAATAAATACAGTTTCTGTGTAATTATTTTGGATGTAAGCTAGCTCGGCGGTCAGGACAAACAAGCTCTCCCCCACCCCTGCTCCTTCTACTGCATCACAGAGTTGGGAGAATCATCTGATAGACCAGACAGGGAAAAGGAGATGCCAAAATTGAGTCTGAGGGTTTGGCAGAAGGAGTAGAAGGATAGAATCATAGTTTCCTGAGGCAGAAGAAAAGTATGTTTGGAGGAAGTAGACGCCAGCCCCCAGGTCTGGATCTGTTGACCAGGTGCTGCAAGGAGACATCAGTGATAGTGGGATGCAGGAGTCCAAAACCCTGGGGAGAGATGCAGATGCTGGACTTATCTGTATGTGAGTAAAATTTAGACACTCGAGGTCTGATCAATATCCCTCGGCACAAAGAAGAGATTTGAGGATGGAGATATCCAATCCCAGAGACAGGAAATAGGTTGGCAAAGAAGCCTGAGAAGGAGCAGCAAGGGAAATCAGAGAAAACCTGATAAAATCTGAAATGCAAGACCTAAGTAACCCACAGCATCCATTGCTAGATGCAAACTAAAAATTAATTGGCTGTTGGCAACACCGCAGGCTTTAAGCATAGGGAGAGGAATCCCAGGGTCACAGAAGGGCAGAGCTGGGTGGAATGGGTCCACAGACTATGGAAGATTGCCAGTGCCCAGAGGAGAACCACGAGGGAAAATTTAGCTTCTGAATCCCAAAATACACTCCAAAGTTACAACGTTCAAGACAAAGTGGGGCTGGCATGGGATAGACAGACAGACATCAGTAGGGCAAGCCTTATGTGTATACTCAACACTTTTCAGCAGAGTTACTAAGTCATCTACCACCAAAGGAGTGGTCAGCTCCAAACAGATGCCAGAACAACAGGATAGCCCCAGGGGAAGAAAGACAGCCTCTTTCTCGTGTTTCTGTTGTTCTTGAATGCAAGCTAAAGAGATGGCTTGGTGCTTAAGAGTATTTGCGGTTCTTGAAGAGGACCCACATTTCATCCCCAGAATCTGCATGGCAGCTTACAAGCACCTGTAACTCCAGCCCCAGGGGATCCAATGCCTTCTCTGGCCTCCACAGGCACCGGGTATACATATGGACACAGACATACATTCAGGCGAAACACTCTTACACATAAAATTAAAAAAAAATCTTTTAAAAAGATGGCTTGCATGTTAACACTGAGCAAAGGCCATGAATGGGCTTATTGTCTGAGAAGCTGTCAGGTGTTCTCACAGCTGAGAAGCGCAGGGCATCGCCAGTCACAGGGCTTACAGCCACACTGAGATAAGCATCCCACCTACTCGGCTGGCTGTCTCACTGAAGACACCTGATGGGTGCTGCTTGGATGTGGTGGGTGACTTCAGAAAACACGGCTGCAGTTTCTCTAGTTAGAGCTAGGTGTGGTATCACACACCTTTAATCCCATCCCTTGGGTGGCAGAGGCAGGCAGAGCTCTGTGAGTTCGAGGTCAGCCTGGTCTACATAGCAAGTCATACATGGCCAGTAAGGGTTAGAGAGAGAGAGATCCTATCTCAAAAACCAACAACAAAAATGTCAGAGAGGGTCAGTAACAGCACAGCAGGTATCGTGTCCATGTTCACTGCTACACACTTCAGGTGTGCAGCACATTCAGGTATGCAGCCTCTGAGCTTCCAGGGATTCTCCTACCCCCACTTCTCATCTCACTGGTGACAGGTATAATGGTCTGTACTGTCCCTTTAAGAGACAAGCCCTGCCCACTCTCCCCACCTTCCACTGAGGCAAGCAGATCTTCCTTCCACTTCCAGCCTGCACTCTCTCTCTCTGCCTAGTCTCTCTTCTGAAGTGGCTACAGTCTCTTCTCCTCTCCCCTCCTCCTCCTCCTCCTCTTCTTCCTCTCTCTCTCTCTCTCTCTCTCTCTCTCTCTCTCTCTCTCCCTCCTCCCTTTTCCTTTTACTGAATAAACTATATCCAAACTCAGTCTGCATGGTGTGCCTATCCATCTCTGTCTCTCACCTGCCGCGGCTCCTTGCTGGACCCGGCTGCAGTGTTTTATTTAAACCATTACAGCAGGAATACATGCTGCTGTGTCTGGCTTTGTGTGGGTTCTGGGGATCTGAACTCACATCATCACATGTAGGCACCAAGTCCTTTAACCATTGAGCCATCTCCCCTGCTTGTTTGTCCCTTCCCCCCTCCCTCCCTCCCTCCCTCCCTTCCTTCCTTCTTCCTTTCTTTCTAAGACAGGGTCACACTATGTAGCTTTGGTTGGCATAGAACTAGCTATGTAGACCAGGCTGATCTTGAACTCCAAGTTGGTCTGCTTCTGCCTCCCAAGTGCTGAGATTAAAGTCATGTGCTACACCTGAACTGCTAGGATTTTTGTTAAAAAATATAAAAATATGAACAACTTGTGGGCAATTATGCCTCAGTTAAAGCTATTGTGGTGGCAGGGCGTGTGGAGGCAAAGGAACATTGCCTAAGAGAAAATATAAACAGCCAGTTACATATAATGAGTGAGTGATCAGCATGTTTGGCAGCTGAGGGAGAAAACATGAGGTACCACCTTTATGTACCAGATGGTGAAACTTCTGTTAAAGGCCTTCTGGGTTTTGAGAGCTCCAGTAGGCAGGGAGTCTAACCCAAACTCACCAAAGTCAGTTCTCCTCTGTTCCACGCCAGAAGGAAAGCTATGCTTGACATTACACAGGGCCCAGGCCTGTGGGCAGGTGGAGCTGCCTTTCCAGAGCTTCCAAATCCAGGATTGAGCAGCTGCAGCCAGGCACATCCAATGATCTGTAAGCTTGAGTCTCCAGCCATGCACATCCAATGATCTGTAAGCTTGAGTCTCCAGCCAGGCACATCTATAGACCTGTAAGCATGAGTCTCCAGCCAGGCACATCTATAGACCTGTAAGCATGAGTCTCCAGCCAGGCACATCTATAGACCTGTAAGCATGAGTCTCCAGCCAGGCACATCTATAGACCTGTAAGCATGAGTCTCCAGCCAAGCACATCCAATGATCTGTAAGCATGAGTCTCCAGCCAGGCACATCTATAGACCTGCAAGCATGAGTCTCCAGATCAAATGGCCCAACCTGGCAGTGCCAGTGCCTGCTCTGATCCTCTGCTATGGGAGCCGTTTTTGAGACAAAGCTGATATTCCTTTGCTTATTCCCAGAGTGAGTCTGTGGACCACCTAATGATGGTCCTGCAAGAAGCTCTAACTCCCGAGTCAGGAAACCAGAGCCTGGCAATTTGACTTTAGAGAGGCACAGAACCCACCTCTATCCCTTGCTCAAACACAGTTGTCTGAAACATGCTTGAAGTCTTCTCTGGTCACCATCTCTGTTGCCTTCTGTGGCTTTGACTTTGTCAAGGCCGCAAGATTGTCCCTCACAAGGAAGATGATTGATTGACATGATTGACAGATGGTCTGCAAAGGCACATTTGCCCCAGGGTGAGAAGACCCAAGTTTAAGTTGACCTGGCCTTAAGATTTAGTTCCCACTGAGTCATAACAAGTCCTCAAGAAGAGAAAGACTCTTCCAGAAGTATGACCACCCTGCATGGAGGAGCCAGCACTGCCCTGGGAGGGGGCTTAAGGGACATTGGTTACTGGTAGAGACCACAATTCTTCCAGACTTGCCCAGATAGCTACCAGGGCAGAACTGAGTACCAGGCAGGGCATAAGTAATTTGTGAACACTCACAGATACTGATAAATTATGGAGACCCAAAAATGTGAGCCTATTTCCACCTTGTCTGAAGGTCAGAGAGTTTCACCCTGACCAAAGGTCAGAGAGTTGGAATGAACTTCTGCCCTCTCAAGGTTAGTGTCAACAGGTGTGGCTAATATCCAGACCTTGTATTTCAGGTATAGAGAAATAGATTTGTTTCTATCTCAAACAAGAGTCTAAAAGATCCAACTAAGTTCCTACTCCCTTAAGGAAATAATAATAGATTCCTTCCAGGGAGTGGTTTGTCTACAGAATGTTTTGGCCTCAGGTGTGAGTGTTACTTGTCCTGTTCCAGCAACAGAATGTTATAACTAAGAATGTAGCCTGCAACTTTCAACTGGTATGTTCATTTTCTTGTATCATGTTAATTCTGTTTTTTTTTTCATATTACTCCTACCTTTTGGGGTGGGGAGGGTATTTTAAGCAAATAGAAATTAAACGCAGGAGATTTCAGTATTCCCTGGAACTCCCTCCCGGTACTATCCTATGCTTCTGTTCCATTATTTTCACTTGCATCTTCGTTCACTTTACTTATTTTTAATCCCCATACGCCTACCCTAGTAAGTGGTATCTTTGGTGAAGCTGGTCTCTGATCATCAATACGTGTGTGGTCCTTCTGATGAACACCCATGGCACAGAAGAGGGAAGGAAACTGTTAATGATATTCCTCCTTGGTTCTTACACCTTTCCGATGAAACTGCCAATCAGTTAGTACGCAGATATTCAAAGGGCAGGACGGCAGCCTCTGGACCCCAGAGTGTCAGGCATCCTAGGTGACACAGGAGAACAGCAGCTGCTGGCCTACTCTTGACTCCCAATCATCGCGTTCTGGGGAGAGATCTGACCATCCTTGAGGTGGCTACAAAACACTGTCATGCTAACTGCCTTGAGGCTGGTTTTTCTCTGTTGTCCCCACTGACTTTGACCTTTTTCTTTTCAGCTCCTTGTAGACTGTGGCTTGTCCCCTACTTCACTGGGCTTCAGTAAGGATCAGAGAAAAGAGCCAGCTGCAAAAATCATTGATGACCACATCTAGCTTCTGCGTGAGCATGTTTTGTTGGAGCTCACTCCCAGAGGGAAATACTGAGGAGTTGTCTACAGGGGTGCTTGGGCACCCATACTCTATTCTGTGATGTGAATGAAGGGGTTCCTAACCATGGAGTGTATTCTCTCACACCCAGACCTCTGTTACCCAGGAATCCCTGTGGGAACCTCATCCGTAGCCTAGCCTGCTTAACCTTGGACTCAGCAATGAGAACCCCAAAATATCACTGTTTAAATATTATGTATTTATATCCTAGGATTGCTAGAACATAGTAAAAACTGGGAAACCCAAATAACAAAAATTCAGTTTTCTTATTTAAACAAAGTATATAATATACACATTGGAAAATACTGCAATAAACCTATTCTTTCACAAAATGATGGTATACTCATAGAAATGCATTCTCTTGTAGTTCAGAGGACAGAGCCCAGTGTCCTGGGGTGGACAGAGCCACCCTCTCTCCAGCTTCCAACAGCTCTTGGCTTGTTCTCGCATCAGGCCAGTCCACACATGACATCCCCCTGTGTGCACTGCTGTCTCTGTGTTTATAAGGACACTGGTCATTTGGATTAGGAACATCCTACTGACCTCAACTTCCTACAGTCATTATCTCTGAGGACCCTTTTTCCAAACAAGATCTCTGCTGGGGATACAGACCTCTACACATGAATACCGTTTTGTCCCTAAGCCAAGAGAAAGCAGGCCTGAGGTCACAAAGGTAAACAATGGAGAGCTTTGCAAAAAAGCAGTGACAGGGTGTATTCCAGGACCACCATTTTCAGGATGACCACAAAAATGAACTGGAATTAGGATACCCTAAAGAGACACCATCCATGTTGCAAGGTGTCCAGATTGATCCACCGAACAGCATGGTGAAAGAGGACAGATTTATATCACTACTGCTTTGACAGGTTCACTATCAAAAGGGAGGCAACTGATGAGATAAACAGTTTCAGGAGAGCTCAGTATTAAACTGTCATTTTGTCAATAAAACGTCATTTCATCAATATAATGTCTGTGTGCCTGAATGCTTCTGCATAGTTAATTCTGCTGATGCATTAGGGAATGTTCTACACAATATTAATCAAAAAGTAGTGTCAATAGAAGGGCAGTATGTAAGCCCAGATATAAAGATTACAAACCTCTCTGAAAGCAGTATTCCCACCAAGACACTTCTCATCTAAGAATATTTGCATTTTTTTTTGTAAAACTGCAATTTGAAAAATTAGCTGGTCAATGGAAAACAATTAGAGTAATATAGAGAAATCCCTTGGGAAATTAATTTCTACAAAACATTGTTTGATAAATTGCACTTAATATTTGGAAAGTCCTCTCAAGATAAAAATGGTCACAACCCCAATGCCTCTAGATAGTTCTACTACCTGGAACCTGACAGAGTTAAGGGGCTATTGGACACAGCCTGAAGCTGCAGGGCTTTGGACATCTCTATGAAATGTGAGTTGTTTTAGAATCTCCTGCTAGTTGGGCAGGTGTCTGGAAAGCTGCTGGAAGTACCAGATTCTCTTTGCAACTGGCCAAAGCCCCTGGCCCTTCACTGTGAGCCAAGGTACTGCTTCCCACTCTTTCTCCAGCCTCCGACTCTTGCGCTTACCCCTCCCTCTCTCTGCCTTACACTGCCTTGCTCTAGCCTTGTCCTGAGCATACCTCTGAGGCCTTGAGGGCCAGATTCCCATTCATAAAGGCCCTCATCCTGAAACCACAGTATGCAGGGGATGTGTAGTCTTCACAGGATCAACAGGAACAAGAAACGAAACTCATGGTCTGGGTTACTGAGTCCTGAACAGGTTCTGGGGAAGACTGGACCCACCAAACCTTGGGCCCAGCCTGACTGACTCAGAAACCCCCACTCTCTTAGTTAGGGTTTCTATTGCTGCTACAGTCATGACTAAAAGCAAACTGGGTTCAACGTGTTACCCCGGGAGGTCACTCTCCCCGGGCTCTGTCCTAGTGGCATAGGGGAGCATAGGGCCTGCCCCTTGATGTACAGTCCCATTCCACAATGTTGGAGATGAAGCTGGCCTTCAAGTCTGCGCCTGCGTATTTCTATGGCTTTTCAGAGTCCTCTGGATGATGACTGAGGAGACAAACCGTGCAGGAAACGGTCTTAAATCACGAGATCTGGGAGTGAGACTGTGTGATTGGGAAATTGCTTTAGAATTTTACTTATGAAAAAAAAAGCCTTCTTTTGCAGAACTCATCGGTAATGACAAGTTACTTGTTGGTTAAGAGCTTACTCATCAGTGATTGCAAGTTATTGGTTGAGGAAAGAAGAGGATCTGCATAGCCACCTGCTGAAGGTTAACAGCAGGTAACCTTCTTGGTGCTTGATTTTGGAGCCTTGTAACTAGAGGTAGTTTGGCAAAGTTGCTGTATTAGGGTTCAACACAGAACATTGCCAGGACTAAGCAAGCACTTCTCCCTAGCTATTCTTGGTCTGGTTAAATGTATATTAAAGAGACTAGGTTTGAACTTCAGCATATTTTTGCCCCTTTTTGAGGTCCGTGTGCTGTGTGTGTCCATGTCCTGGTAGGATGTACACGGACTGCCCTGTTCCTTTCCCCAAGACCATACAGACCACAAGTGGTACAGAATGGGTTACAGAACTTAATTCTAGTCTATAGATATGATATACCTGACAAAACTGATGTTAACACTTGTGTAAATTAAAGGAAAAATTTTGACACCCCCCTCCCCCCAAAAAAGCAAGCTGGGGAGGAAAGGGTTTATTTGGCTTACACTTTCAGATCAGAGTTCATTATTGGAGGAAGTGACCCTAGAGCAGCAGTCTCTGCTGCAGACCAGTGTCAGTGGCAGAGATCTGCATCTGGATTCCTGGCCCTGACACAGATTTTGCCACGGCACACTTTACTCCTCCAGCAAGGGCTTTTCCCGCTGTGTGCATCTGAGAAGAATGGCTAAAGCCCAGACAACCGTTCACAGAATCAGTAAGGCTTTCTGGTGGCTGGGAACGCGTTGAGCAGTACAGTATTTGTCTAACACCGTGAGCCTGGATTCAATCCCAGGTCACCTAGTGATTGCCTTATAGAAGCTGCCAGTTTAATCAGGACTCAGAGCTGATCTAGCTTCTGCTACCCGCGCTCCTCTAGGCCTCCAGCGCGCTGGATTGGTTTGAATAAGAACGTGAATACTTAGTCTTCAGGGAGTGGCGCTATTTGAGAATGATTAGGAGGTGTGGTCTTGTTGGAGTAGGTTTGTTGGAGGAAGTGGGTCACTGAGGGTGGCTTTGGGGTTTCAAAACCCATGCCCCACCCCCATGCACTCTCCCCTCTCCCCTCTCACTCCCCCTCTCCCCTCCCGCAGATCAGGATGTAGCTCTCTACATACCTGATGCTATGTTCCGAAGTACTATGGTGATAATGGACTAAGTCTCCGAAACTATAAGCAAGCCCCCAGAAAGATGCTTCCTTTTTTGTCTTATGACACCTGTGGAGGGGCTGGTTTTAGAGTCAGAGACACGTGGTTTTCATCTCTGCTCCTCCGCCTTACACCACCTCTACAAGCCCCAGACACAGAACCTTTCCAAGCCCCTAGATTCTGCAGGACTGCCTCTGGTCTCTCCACGGCTACTGTGATTAGGTAATTCTTTAGCTTGGACAAGATGAACCAGCAGAGGCCAATAGGACATTGTTGGAAGATTCCAGTCCTCCAGGGTCTGGCAGAGCAGTCACCTGAATTGCTCAACACTCACTTACTTGTTCAAGACCTGGTGGGGCCAATATGCAAAGTCCATCAGGATGGTCACAGCCGGAGGGCCTAAGGTTACAAACTCCCAAAAGCCGAGGAACATGAACAGAATTCAACAGACCTGGGTGCCCCTTTCAGGACACCTGTGTTTTCGGCACACAGCGACCCCACCTACCCTCACTTCCAACTGAGGGTTCCTGCCTGAAACTGGCAAGTCAGCCATCTCTGCTGAAGCCGTCTCTCTAGCCCCTCTGCTAAATATTTTTCATCAGTAAAATAAGGGTATTAGTGGATCATTTTGTTTTCTCCTGAAAATTTTCAGAGATGACACTTGACACACCTAACCTCAAAGGGCAAAGAAACACCAGGCAAGATTACCTGACACAGTCTTTTAAAACCTCTTTAGTTGGCAAGACAGATATTATCAGTTCTGTATATCACTAAGAGGCCCACGCTGGAATCTCACAGTCCTTATTAATTTAATTATCAAACCAAATTTGCAATCATTACAATCTCCTTGAAAAGAAAAATTGTATTATCAATATATTTCCCATCAAGTATTCCTAGGAGCTTACAATTATCTGTAGATATATTCACGCTCGGGAAGAGGTCCTGTGTGTTAAATATTTTATTTCCATCTGATAGCATTTATCATCTAAAAATGTTTTATAACAGTTTGGGAAAGACAAACCATATCTTTTAAGTTCTAGGCCATCAGTTAAAAGGAAGGTAATTTTGATATATTTAAGTCATACGGTAATTTTGGTGCATATTTTTTGATTGGGTTGGAGCTGAGCAAGTGCCCACCCCCCCCGGCGGTGATATAATTAGGAAAGATTCACTAACTAAAAATAAGTGGGGCTCGGACATCATTTAAGATGACGAAAAGGCGACAGTGACGCTGATGTCGAGCATATTAATAAAATGTGCCCTAAATTGCTCTTTAACTAAATCAATAACCCCAGTAGGGGCTTAGCTCTCTGGTGTGCAGAGGGCAGCTCCTGGGAGAGCACAGTCATGCCCTGCAGGCCACCTCAACACAGTGAACGCTAATTGAGACCTTCATCCCCTCTTTGTGATTATAAGCCCTAGAGTATCTGGTGGGAACCAGATGGTGTCTGCTCAACTCAGAGAATCTTTGTCCCGTTGACCAGAAAGAACATCAGGACTTGCTTGGCGGGTTGTTTAAATATAATGCATTATTTTAAATAGCTTGATATGCAACTATTAGATGTGTAGGTCAGTGCTTCTCAGTGCAAAGTTCAAGAAGCAACAGAGCCAGGCCTAATGGCGCACACCTTTAATCTCAGCATTTGGGAGGCAGAGGCAGGCAGATCTCTGCGAGTCTGAGGCCAGATTGATCTACAGAGTGAGTTCTAGGACAGTCAAGGTATATAATGAGACCTTGTCTCGAAAAAAGAAAAAGAAGCCGCAACCAAGTAAATAAACTGCAGGAAAATTATTGCAGATAAATCTATTGTAACTTACTTATTTTAATTTTTAGATTCATTTATTATATATATATATATATGTATATATATGTATATATATATATATATATATATATATATATTTCCTGCTTGGATTCCCTGGAACTGGAGAGTTGTGAATGAAACCAGGATCCCCAGGAAGAGCAGCCAGCGCTCTAAACCACTGAGCTCTACAATAGATTTATAATGAGCACAAAAGGTACAAGAATCACAAATTCTCATAGATTTTAACTACAAAAAAAAAGCCAGACTAAAAAACAAAAAAAGACCAAATAAGGCTGAGAACCAGTTAACACTGGTCTGCACCCTCTGGACCGCATGGAACAAAAATGATATTCTGGGGCTGGAAAGATGGCTCAGCAGGTGCCTGCTGCCGAGCCTAACAGTTGAGCTGTAATCTCTGGGTTGCACATGACGGAAGAAGATAACTGATTCCTAGAAGTTGTCAAGTTGTCCTCTGACCTCCACGCATGGGCTGCACCCCACCCACCCACTCCCACACTAAGTAAACAAATAAGTGCATATGTACATAGAATGTTTTTAAAAAGAATGCTGCTCCATTCTACTCTGTGGAAGATTAGGTGCTATTATTAGGAGCTCTCAGCCTAACCCCTAAGGACGTGAGCCCTTTTCTCACTTCCCAGGCCCTGGTACATACAGTCCTGGGCTTAGGCTGTGAACCTCAGGACCATCAAAGCCTGTCCTCTGTCCAAACTCTGAGACAAAGAAAGGTGTTCTTGTCAAAGAGATTAATTTGACCTTTACAGATTCCTTGTGAAACAGTAGCTCAGGTCTAAGTCCCAGTGCTGGGGAGGCTAAAACAGGAGGACTGTTGCTAGTTCAAGGCCAGCCTGAGCTACTAAAGAGTCGCAGTCCCGCCTGGGCAACAACCAGCTAAAACCTTGTCTCAAAAACAAAACAAAGCAAAACAAAACAAAAAAAAAAAAGAAAAGAAAAAGAATTCTTCGTAAATTTCACCAAGAGAGTTCAGAGGTCATAAAAGGTAGGGCCTCACTATGGCCAAAGGGGCTTCCAATACACAAAGGTTATCCTTGAGACCCTTGCCAAATACACACAAACACCTACCTCACTCACCTCATGATGTTTTACACACGTTTACAATTTTGTGTTAGGCAGCATTCACAGGTATCTTTGGCTGCAAGTTGGACACGCCTCTACAGAAAACAGAAAGCCAATCAACGAATGATCCACACAGAGCCCCTGGGTTATGTGCCAAGCCCTCAGCTCTGCACACATTCCGGAATTTTGAATCCTAGAACCTAAAGACCAAACCACAAAGAACAGCCAACTGTGTGTCCAAGACAGTCAGCTTCCCGACTCTTGATTTCCAAGGCCCAGCAGCTCTGATGAAAGGCAAGGTCGAGCGGGCCTGATTTAGGGTATCATTAGCTGTTTATACAGTACCAAAGCAGCCCATGACGTATGAAAGATGACTTTCCGATCTCAGGGAATAAATCAGGTGCTGTGAGTGATTCCACTTAATACTTAGCTTTAGCCAGTAAAATATTACACCTGCTATTACTCAGGGCAAACACAGCCCCTTCCATTTGTTTATTGAGGAAACCATTTATTTGAGGACATTTAATTGCAATAGTGAAGCCTGACTTGGGGGTTAATCCCAGTTTATCGATGCAATTAAAAGCAGTGTGTGCTGTGTCTCATATTTATTATCTAGACGTAGAATGTTGACACAACCCGGTGTCGAGGTGGGTGTGCTTGAGAATATCCCCGCTGTGCGAGGTGTAAGGTAGGGTTGCTGTCACACAAACACCAAGTACTGCTCAGATCTGTGTCAGCGTTTGCATAACCTAATTGGGGAAAGATTTCTAATTTGATTTTACTTGGAGCAGTACAAGTTCAAATTGTTATATAGATCCAGTGCTGTTTGGTTTCTCGTCAATGATTCATGGGATTTTAATGCCGGTGGGCAAACACTCTCCTCGTCACCAATGTGGCAGCGTTCACAGTCACCTTGCCCTGAATCTCACCCCGTGCCCCTTCCCTGATTGCTGGGTCCAGGTCCTGTGTTACCAGCTCTCATCTAAGTCAATTCTGGAGTCTCCTCTCCCTCTCCTGGAGGCCTGCCTCCTTCAGGCACACTACATAGGTGCCGCCGAGAGAGGGATCTGGAAAGGCTGCCCCTTGCTGAGACCATCACATTCACCCAGGGAAGGCAACTGAAATGCTTCTCTGGGGCTGGATAAAGAGGTCAGTGGGTAGGGGTACTAACTACGCAGGCACCAGGGCCTGAGTTTAGATCCCACTACCACACACACACACACACACACAAAGCTAAATATGGCTGTAACAGCTGTAACCCCAGTTCTGTGGGGACAATGACAGAAAATCACTTGGACTTGCTGTCTACCAGGCTATCTCCAGGTTCAGTGAGAGACCCTGTCTCAAGAGAAACAGGCAAAGGGTGACAAAGCAGGACAGCTGATGTCCTCATCTGGCCACTTTCCGTGCACAGGAGGGTGCAACTGCACATGTGTACATACACTACATTCACACACACATACACACAAATGATGTTTTTGCTTTGTTTTGTTTTAAACGTCTCTCTGGGATTAGAGAGTTGGCATAGCAGTTAAAAGCACTAGCTGTTCTCAAAGAAGACCCAGGTTCAGCTCCCAGCCCCCACATGGCATCGTATCGTCTTCTGTGACTTCAGTCTCAGAGGATCCTATGCCTTCTTTGGCTTTTCCAGGCAACAGACCCTCACATGATGTGATATGTGTGTGTGTGTGCGCACGCGTGCAACACTCATATGCATAAAATAAAATAAATAATTTTTTTAATGTTTCCTTAGGAAGCAACCTCCAACTCGTTTTAGAAATCCAGAGCTCCACTGGGCGGTGGTGGCGCACGCCTTTAATCCCAGCACCCAGGAGGCAGAGGCAGATGGATTCTGTGAGTTCGAGGCCAGCCTGGTCTACAGAGTGAGTTCCAGAACAGCCAAGAATACATACAGAGATGCTGTCTCAAAACAAAACAAAACAAAGGAAAAAAAGGAGAAAAAGACCCCAGAGAGGGTGGGCAGTGTGCACTGCTGAATGGTATTCAGCCACAAACAGAAGGAAATTCATCCTACCCTTTGATCCAGAATGGATAAAGCCTGAAGACATTCTGGTACGTCACAGGGAGGAAGGTTCACGCACAGAATCTAGACAGACTGAGAACAGAATGTTGGTTATACTGCAAGATCCTGGTCTGAGGGAGGAGATTTCAAATTCAGTAGAATGAATGGATTCCAGAGATGTGAAATACATCATGGTGATTAGCTAAGGACAGTCTGCTTGGCATTAGTTAAGACGGAGTATCCTAAGTGCTCTCAGTACATACAAGTATGCATGCACACATGCACACATGCATTAACTGCCTTCATTGTGGTGACATTTTATAACACATATACACACCAAACTACATTGTTCGTTGCAATTTTTGTGACTTTTGTCAATTATTCCTTTAAAAACCTTATTTTCCTCTGTTGATTCTCATCTCCATTTTTCTGGTTACTTTTCAATAATCTGCATTTTGGGGTTTTACATCTTAATCTTTAATTGTATTTATGTTTAATATGTGACTTTCAGGAGTTGCATCCAATGATTGTCCTCCGTGGTCGGCTTCTAGCTTCCTCGCCTGCCTGCTCCTCCTCTCTCTCATCTCACCTGGCCTCCCACTGCGGCCTTCCCACCATCATCACTCTTGAATGACAAGGGTAACCTCCTAAAAGGCAGCTGGAGTTGGTCTTCAGGAAGAGGGCACAAGGTGTCCAGCTTACAGGTCAAAGGTCAGAGGTCACAGGACACACCCCTCCTGTGCAGAGTATACCATGAGTATTCAGCCAGTGCAGAACATACTGGGTTCAATCTCTGGCTGTAAGGGAAGCAACTTTCATTTGTGAGTTTTTTGGGTTTGGTTTTTCAAGACAGGGTTTCTCTATGTAATGGTTCTGGCTGTCCTGGAACTCACTTGTAGACCAGACTGGTCTCAAACTTACAGAGATCCACCTGTCCCTGCCTCCTGAGTGTAGGGATTAAAGGCATGTGCCACCACCATGGCCTTTGTATATGGTTTTTAAAAAATCTGGCAGAAGCTCATGGAGCAGGGGTAGTTTAAACTGGTTGGGAGTCCTCTTAAATTTATTTTTATTTTTTATTTTTTTTTAGAGACAGGATTTCCCTGTAAAACAGTTCCCTTCCAAGTGGTTCAAACCACTTGCTAGATACGCCATTTGGGAGGACATGAAGCAAACCTGTCTCTCACCTGTAAAATGTGGCTGAGTTCACACTCAGCAGTCACCTGTATCTGCCCCTCTGCCAGGAGCCGCAGAGATGGCTGAGCTGGCTCCCAACAGTGGATCATTGATGTGGGAGGTCCTTCTGAATGTGTGTTGCTCCTTTTGGTTAATGAATAAAGCTGCTTTGGCCTATGTTAGGGCAGAATATAACCAGGCTGGAAGAGATAGAGAGAGAGTAGGCGGAGTCAAGGAGACATCAGGTAGCTGCTGAAGGAGACTGCTGGTGATAAGCAGAGACATAGGTACTTTAAGAGAAGGCTTCCTAACTCAGCATGCTGTGTGAATTCTTTAAGAAAGGGCTTCCTGGTTGTATTGACAACAGGGATGGCTCTGGCTCTTTTGGGAGGTCTTACACTTAAATGGGTTTTGTGAGCAGTGTGCTACAAGTTGCTTAATGGTGACATAGACGGGTTGAGGAGCTTGGAAGAGAGTGTGACTCGCAGAGGCAGTGAATGTATCTCCACCATATTTTAAGGTCAAGGCCCAGCATTCAGGGCCAGTGTGACCAAGCTGTTTACCATTTAAAGAATGTTCCTGGTCAGAAAATGACTACAGATATGCAATAAAGACAGATTCAGACAGAAATAAACCTCTGAACAGGTCATAGTGTGTTTAAAATATGTATGTAGGCTTGAGAGAGAGAGAAGAAAAACTATAGACAGTTATAAAAAGAAATAGTTTTAAAAAATAAAACAAAGTCTTTAAAGAGACAGTAAAAGTAATATAAAAGAGCACAGATAGTCACAGATCAAAGAAGTAAAGAAAAAGCCGGGCGGTGGTGGCGCATGCCTTTAATCCCAGCACAGAGACAGGCGGATCTTTGTATGTTCGAGGCCAGCCTGGTCTACAAGAGCTAGTTCCAGGACAGGCTCCAAAGCTACAGAGAAACCTTGTCTCGAAAAAACCACAAAAAAAAAAAAAGAAGTAAAGAAAAATAAGCCAAGTAAAGATGGAATATACACAGAGAATCTGGATTATGCAATTATTGTGTTTTCTTAGAATATTTTTACTGTAGAGAAACATTTGATTCTGGGGACTGATAAGCTAAAACAACATATATATATTTTCAATATTTGAGTCTAAGGATGTGGTACTTTGGATAAGAGGTTCTGCTTTTGTTTCCAGAGAAGATGAGGACCTGTCGATTCTTTACAGGCTAATATGGCTTGATAGAACAAGACCCCTGAAAGGTCTCCGTGAACCCTAAAAATACTTTGCCCAACAAACAGCAGGAAGAAGTTTAGAGAAAACAATGCCCAGATTCCCAAAATGATTATTTAAAAATGTTTGTATTCATTTAAGGGAGGTTGATTATAAATGTTTCATGCTCGCAATAAATCTCTTTCTAAAAAGCGGGGGAGATATGATACAGAAAAGAATACATTGGTATGGATCTTGGTTTATTGATACAAATTTAAAGTCAACTTTGTTACATGTACATTTCTATTCTTGTTTAAGGTATTATGTTTATACAGTTCATTTAAAAATGTATAATTAAAAATTCTGGATTAATAGAATTATTAATTCAATAATAATAATCAAACTTGTAGTTGTATTAGGTAGGTTTTCTAGATATATAGAGATATGTTTCAGTTAGATAGATAATCTTCAACATTTCTAAGACCTACAAAGCATGGTATTTAGACTATTTTCAGAACTTAGACTTTTCTCGACAATGAGACATGTCTGCTTCTGGCAGCATCAATTACTTCAGAGAGGTTGATGGGTATCAAAGAAACCTGTTATGGAATTTGCCTTCAATGTGACAAGACTAGCCATTTGGACAAGAAACTGTTCTTGCCTGGACTGCTTCATGGTATGTTGTATGAACTGGACATGCAGGACCCATAGAAAATTGACTACAGGCTGGGTGGTGGTGGCACACACCTTTAATCCCAGGACTTGGAAAGCAGAGGCAGGTGGATCACTGTGATTTTGAGGTCAGCCTGGTCTACAGAGCAAGTTCCAGGACAGCCAAGACTATTACACAGAGAAAGCCTGTCTTGAAAAACAAAACTAAACAATTAAAACTAAATGTAAAAATGACTCCTAGGTGGGAGGTCCTTGGACTTCCCACAGGGCAGGGAACCCTGACTGCTCTTCGGGCTGATGAGGGAGGGGGAGTTGATTGGGGGAGGGGGAGGGAAATGGGAGGCGGTGACGGGGAGGAGGCAAAAATCTTTAATAAATAAATAAATAAATAAATAATAATAATAATAAATGACTCCTAGCCAGTTTAAATCACCTCTTCTCCATGATTCCAGATTTTTTTTTAAAAAAAAAAAACCAAATGAAAGTGTTTCCCTTACAGTAGATTATTTTGTAGTGGTTGAAATGCCTCTGGAGATAGTAAAATAAAAAATTCATAATGATAAAATTGAAAGCCAAAGATATAAAACCTGTGGCAAGTTAGGTAATGTGGCAAACAAGGAGACACCCAGGAGTGGACTGGCAGAGCATAAGCGGAAGATGGTCCAGTGCTGCTTTTGCATTCTGTGACACACCCAGCACAGAGAAACACCAGGCTCTGTGTTTGACTCTCCCCAAAGCACTGCTCATGCTACCCCTGATTCTGTCCCCTCATTTTAAAACACACGCATGCACACGCACACCTCCTCTTCCAACGGGCTTTCAATTCCACCAGCCCAGTCCTGTCTCTTAGAACCAGGCTGCTCACACAAAGGACCTTAAAAATTCTTTCTAACTTAGACCATGTCAAACAGTGTAGCTGTGGCCAAGAAAGCAGAAATCCTACTGCAAGGGTCGTTTGGAGCAGGGAGGGACCAATGAGATGTTGGGATGAATAGCCAGAGGCAGGAAAATGGCTCTGCTCTACTTGGAAACTGAGCTATGGCAACCAACTCTGGCCAGTGTCAGGCAACTGCTCTAATCACATTCAGCATCCAGTTGAGAAGCCGCTCCCTCTGCCTGGCCCAGCTCTAGTCCAGGGTGGAAGAGGAACTGCTGGGGGAGGCTGGGAGATGGATGGATGCGGGTGGTGGTCAGCTCGGGTGGCTGAACATACCATCCCCTTTAGGACAAACTCAGAGAGTGCTGAGAAGTGGAGCTAGGCAGAGGGACCTTTCCTAGGGGATGGAGGGAGGATTAAGGGGATGTTCACAAGTCCTTTGGGAAAACTGCCCTCCCAGGGGCCAATTGGAGACGCCTTAGAAGGATCTGCTCTCATTCAGTCAGCACTGAAGCAAGGAGCTCCCTCTCTGGGAGACCTGAGTCCACCTTCTCCTTAAAAATGTGGTTATAGAGAACACACACACACACACACACACACACACACACACACACACACACACCTACAGTTTGTGGAAGGAGCACCCAGATGCCGCAGGAAAGAGATCTAGGCCTGGAAGGAGGTCACAAACCTTCTTTTATCTGGTTTGTCAAGAAGCTTGGAGCCTACAGATTTTGAATGGTAAATCCCCCTGCCAGTCCACTGGCCCTGTGGCCAGCCGGCCAGCGCCAGAACTAAGGACAGGAAGCCATCTGTCATGGCTGTTGCTGAGGGAGAGGTGACACCTTCCTGGATCCTCAGTGGGTCTTTAGACCACCCCACCCCACCCCACCTCACCCCCGCCCGGTTTTGGGAAATAGGCCTTAGAAGCGTGGCTTTGTAGAGTCAAATTCAGGTGACAGGCCGTGCAGCTTAGACAGTTCTTCCGACTCTAGTAAAAAAGAAGCTGAGGGGATGTAAAATGTGATTCCCAACCCAAAGCAGACATTTTCCTAACTTCATTCCCCTCCGGGTGTGGAGAAAAGAGGCTATGGTCTCTGGTTTGGCAGAGGCCACACCCTGAGCCCCCGCCTCCCCCCCTCCCCCGCGCATCTGCCAAACAGGAAGATGCGCCCCATCTGCCCCCATCTCCCCGCCACATACACAGGCTGTAGGGCCACTGGGCTACCAGTTACAGGGTAGGGGGGTAGGCAGTCCGCAGAAGACCCGCATCCTAAATTACCCCTCTGCCACGTGTGCATGGTGTGTGGCGGGCTGAGGAAGCAGCGCCAGCTCAAAAGAAGTTGGAGGGACCTGCGCAGTTGAACTAGGAGGAATCTTTAACAGGGACAGCGGACTGCTGGTGGCTGGTGGTTGTGGGTCCCAGCGCTGTCGAGGGTCTTAAGGGTCTGTATGCTCCACCACAGCAAACGTAAGGGGACAGAAAGAGAAAGAGAAAAAAAGAGGAGGGTCCAACTCCGTAGCATACTTAAAAGTAGCTTTATGCGCGTGAAGCGGCGGCACGTGCTTGTGCCATGTAACCCTAAAGTAGAGGCAGGGAGATAGGCACGTTTGAGGTGAGCTAGGGTTATGTAGGGGTTGCAGGCTCGCCAGATTTTATAAGTGTGACCCTATGTAAAGAAGGGGACGAAGACGACACGAGTGGACAAGGACCATTACTACCCAGAATCCTCATCTTTCCCCTCTTTAGGGGGAACACAACCCCTCAGATGTTGAACCACCCCCTTGCTGATACCCTCTGCAGGTCCAGGACCCACTGAGCTAGCTGGTCACGTTTAAAACAAAAAAATCTCAAAGGAAGGCACTAGCAACTGGTCTTTGGGACCAAACTGTGCATGCGTGAGCAGGAGAGCACCGAGGGGCCATGAGGGCCCATCTACCCCAGGAAGGAGACCCAAGGCAGCCAGGTGTTTAAGACAGATGGGGCTGAGTAGTTAAAACCCACATTATATAGTTCTGTCGAGTATAAAACTGAATGCGTTGACCCATATATTCTAACTGGAAACGGACTCCAGTCGCTTAAAATATTGCAACGTCGATAGGACTAATTAATTGGAAATAAGAAACGAAAGAATACAATTAAACGAGAAGAGAATCATTTTCTAATTTAATAGAGGGACATTTATAAAGATCACAAGCTAAAAGGCATCGAATGATTCTATCGACATTCTATTAAATCAGCCCCGCGACCTGTGGGGAGGAGGACCCCGCGGGGCGCGGCGCCGCTTCCCAGCCTGGGTCCGCTGCACCCAAGACTTGCTTGCTGCACTCGGGCGCCTGCTTGAGAGCCAACTCGCCCGCCACCCGCTGCACGCCGCTGGACCTGGCCTTCGCTCCCGCGGCTCCGACCCGCCGCTCTGACCGCCCCGGACCTGGGGGATCCTGTCTTCCTGCCCAGGAGTCCCGGGTTCGCAGATATATTACAACAAAATTACTAATTGGGAAATGAAATTGTCAATAAAGCACACCCCCACGCGTGTACTATATCCTTAAATATTATGATGTTTTATTAGTCTCATTCCCTTACAATAATTTATTGCGATAAAACAGACACTGCAGGTCCCCTTAAATTGTCTTTTCATAATGAATAAATTTAAGCGGGCTAATTAATATATAAACTAGCCCAATTTGTCAAGTTGATTTGTATTTTAGTTAATTGTGAAAGTAATTACCACATGGTCAAATTAACAGCTTTCTGGAAATGACCAAGCCTGAGGTTTTATTTCCTTCCTGGGTGAAGAAAATTCATTTTTCCAAGCTCTTGATGTGATGAATAAAAGTCATAAATCTGGGTGATTGGTGCAGGCAGAGTCTAAATGGCTTCATATTTCATTTTAGGTTTAATAGAAATATTCATGCTCTGTTTTAATGAAATTAAATTGAAGGGGGATGGGGCCCTGGAGGCAGCCCTGGCTGGGGGCTTAAAGGGACAGCGCACATTTTCCTCTCTTCTCCCAAGGGCCAGAGCTAGAGGTCACCTCCACCTCACTGGACTTGGTCAAGTAGTAGAGAGAACTGAGGGAGACTGGGAGCCTTGCCCTCCTTGCCCAGCCCAGCACGGGTTGAGGGTACACTGGTGAGTTGTATTCTGCTAGCTGAGCTTTGCCTATTCTAGCTCCTTCTCCCCGAAAAATCAGTGACAAGGATCCGCCTCCCTTGGAGCAGAAGTGGGGTGGTCAGCATGCTGCAGACAGAACTGTCTGCCTAACAGGTCTGACTTCCTATATCCAGCCCTTCCCATTCTTCCTGGGGAGCATCCCGACAGTGGGCCCTCCGTTTCCCACGCATGCCCCCCCCCCCAGTCTCTTCCCTACCAGAAGGTGGCCTGGTCCAACTTAAATCACAGAGTACCCTCTTTTCAGATCGGTTGAGACTTAGTGTTGTCCAGGGACAGTACACAGCAGTCAGAGAAAGGAAGGAAGCATTGTGCATTTTAGGGTTCTCCAGCTCAAGGGAATGCCTCGTGGACATTCCTCCCTAAGGCAGGTCCTGACAAGTCCGGTCCCTGAGCGGTGCTCATCTGTGACTTGTTGATTCCTTTGAACAAATATGGCTTTGATGCGGTTCCAGCCAGAGTGGTTAGCTGATGAATTGACAAAAACTAATCAGCTTTATTGGGAAACAGGTTAAGGGCACGGGCGTGTCAATAACGCTCAGCCTGACCCC
This sequence comes from Microtus pennsylvanicus, assembly GCF_037038515.1. Classification (NCBI taxonomy): domain Eukaryota; kingdom Metazoa; phylum Chordata; class Mammalia; order Rodentia; family Cricetidae; genus Microtus; species Microtus pennsylvanicus. Next base: position 1,906,157 of record NC_134599.1, read on the forward strand.
CTTGGTCCATTAGCCAGGCAGGCTGATTAGTGTAAGAAGACCCTCTCGCCGTTTGAACCGAAATTGCTTTCATAAACTCACATTATTAGCAGTCGATGTGAGCAGCTAATTTAGAGAAGACATCCAGGCCCGTCACATCGATCATCGGGTTTATGTATCATTATCTCATTTACAGAATGTCGCAGTGTAATATGTGTTTTTGGCAATAGGCTTGGCCTCTAGCCGGGGGCCGTGTGCGCTCCTTTAGCTACACTGCAGGGGACCTCTAGGCAGTCTCCGCGTGAACTCGAGAACAGAGAACCACTTTGCACACACATGCACACATGGGCCCAGGCTTTCTGTGCGTGCTCACTCAGTGCACATGGACACATGCTTGGACATGCTACCTGAGCTGTCTCCAGTCTCCTGCTGGGATGATGGGGAAATGGGCGCCCTCTCCAGCGAACCCCGGGTGTAAAGCTCGGTACAGGGATGCGCACCAGCCTTGGAGTGAGATGAGAGCACGTGGTTCGATTCTGGCACCAGCATACAGAGAGCGTGGGTGGCTGCACAAGCCGCCTCCCTCTCTCATGAGAAGGCCTTGGCCACCCAGTTGCCGGGTGTCCAGGGATCCACAGTCCTGCGAAGGCCCTTCTCCGCCCTCCCTGGCTCCCGCCTGACCTGCCCTCCCCTGGGCGGGTCGTTCTCTCCCTGGCAGTCTCAGTTCCAGGCCCAGACGCGTCTGGACGCCGAGAGAGTGGGCCACCTGTTCCGTTGGGTAATTATTTTAATGTAAGGGGCCTAGAGTCACCACTTCGCGCCTCCTGCAGTGACAGACGGCAGCGGAACTGCAGAGCGCTCTCAGCCTTTCAGTGGAATTTCCCAGATGGGCCAGGGGGAGGCCAGGGCGGGTCACCAGGGGCCCTTTAACGAGTTCATTAGCCAAATTATCTTGCCCGCAGCACAGGGCCCCAGAGACTCTCAGGAGGGTCGGAGAGAGGGTGTGTCTTTCTACCTTCCTGCTGGTCTCTGCAAGAACAGTTGTGACTGGAGGAGAGAAAGGACACCCTCCCCAAGGGAGAATAAGAACACCAAAGGCAATCTGGCCTCTCTGATATGGCTGTACTCCACAGGTACGAGCCAGATTAGCAGAGGCAGTGTGGCGGAGTGGTGGAGGAGGAATTATAATAATTAGGAAACCAGGAGATTCTAACAACCGATGCACTGACGCACACTGAACCAAACCTAATGCAGAACTCATCCAGAGCCGCTGGGACTTTATTCTGCCGTTCTTAAGCAAAGGGCCTGGACTTTTTGGAGCCTTGGTTTATCCATCTACAGAATGGGGCATAGGTGCCTTTCTTCCACAGGTTTGTGAGACCACTGTCCCAAGTAAGGCAACACTTGGGAAGAGCTTCTGGGGTAACCCAGCTGGGTCCTTCTGGCAAGAGAACTTTCCTGGGATCTCTATGTCTGGGAGGTATTGGCAGTGTTGAGGTGAACCTGATCCTGTGCTGGGAAACAACCCCCACTTCCACCTGTCCCTCCCCAGCTCTGAGGCACAGCACAGGAGCACAGGAGGAAGGCTCAGCATCCCTGCTGCCCCCCTCCCTTGTCCGCACTCTGCCTCCTGCAGCCTCAGTTTCTGCCACCTCAGCAAGTAGTGAATAGACCAATTAGCCAGGACTTCCTGCCATTATCTGCTGTAGACTTGGGCATTAGTGCGCCCTGATTCACCGTAATTTCAAGTCAGAACACACTAAAAATTTCACTCACCGAGGCATTAAAATGTTCCCAGGCAACATCTGTGTTTGTGTATCTGGGTTCTTCTCTGGGTGTCTGATCCATGCCAGCATCACACAGGTCAGGGAGACAGTCCAGGTCAGGGAGACACTTTTTTTTTTTGCTCCTGTGTTAGTTTTTATATTTTTAAAGCAAGCATTATATTGTTTGCCGATGTTTGCAAACTTTGTTTCTGGGACCTCACTGTAGCTAATATCTAGCAGTGTAACTTTCTCCTTCTGCCTGACCAGGGGCAGACTGGTGGCTTAGAAAGGCTTGGGAGGGAGTGCCCGCAAGAACACAGAGAGGTTTTGTTTCCTAGACATGCTTCACAGTGGAGACTAGAAGCTGGGTTATCATGAAGTGCATTGCTCTGCACTTCGAAACATGCGGAAGGCTCACCCCGCTCTTCAGGTGGGTAGTAGTAGAGATGGGTCAGGGCTGCACAGCCCACTTGGAGCTTGCTCCTGCTCTTTGTCCTGACAAGGGTATGGAGTTCCCACATAATGAATCTGCACTAAAATCAAATGAGATCTTGGAGCAAAACCACAGGTTTCCTGGGAAGTATGTCATTTCTTCTAAGGGTGCTATTCCTGCCCCTGGCTGATTAAAAGAACTGAGGTAACCACTGTTAGCTTTGTTTCTCTTTATGACCCAGGCCCATGGTTTCTAGGATATGTAAGGGAAATTGAAAATGCTTTTGACTCCCTTTTTTTTTTTCAGTGAGGAACGGGGCCAGTGAGAATGGCGGCCAGTGAGACTGAAAGGCCTAGTGGGCTCTGGTTCCAGCTGGTCCAGGCAGCTTCAGCTAGGGAAGGAGAGCGTGAAGGATGCTTCCAGAAAAGGATGGCTGGAAATCCAGGTGTGCCCAGAGAGGCAGAGGAGGGGCTGGCAAAAAAGGAACTGGCTAGAGTTCTTGGCAAGGGCAGTTCACCTCAGGGCAGTCTTCTAAGGCACCTTGGAAAACCACCCCTTTCAGAGCTGAACTGGGGATAGGGAGTGAGGAGAGGAGTCGGAAAAGAGGTGGAGAAGAGGTCCACAGATCAAAGGGTGGTGATAAAAGAGTCGGTGCTAACTTTGGCCCTCAGGTCCTGCAAGGTCTGTGATGAGCCAGGAGAACTCACCAGCCTTCCCAATTCCCGATCTCACCTTCCAGTGACCCCAGGCTCTCCCCTGGAGTCTGTATGTCCGTCCTCAGGCTGGGGGGGGGGGTATGACACTAGCGAAATTCTAAACATTGAAGTCAGCCAGGCCTGAAGGAGGTTGGTCTGCATCCCTCCAGGTCCAGCACTCTCGGAACTTGCTCTGTGTCCTCCTGAGTTTAGACAGCCTGGGGAAACACCACCACCACCACCACCACCACCACCACCACTACCACCACCACCACCACCATCACCACCACCACCACCACAGGCTTTAGTCCAGGCTCTGGGTGAGCGTGCCACATCCTCCAGCCTCATTTTCCCCAAGGGAAGCCTTAAACTTTTGATCTGAAATTGTACCGCGCTAACTCCCATGAATGTTCCATAGGGCTGAGAAGTCAATCTTCATGGGCCTTTCTCCATGAGGCTGAGGGTCGGGGAAGGGGCTTGCTTGTTTCAATTCTGGAAACAGCCACACAAGTGGCAGGTGTGCGGAGGGAGGTACAGAGAAGGCTGGCTTCTATCCAGCCTCCCAGGCACACCTCCACGCTCCTAGCTTTCTTGTTAATGGCTATTGTATGTTGTACCTGCGGCATTCCACAGGAAGGGAAGCACATGAGTGAGTAAAAGAATCAGTGCTGGCCTGACCTGCGAACTTGGGCACTTGTAGCTCTGTCCTGAGTTCTTGTATACGTCCAGGTGTAAAAGACAGATTGTACATATTTTTTTTCTTTAAAAAAAAGGTTCTGTTTTTATGTGTCAGTTCTGTGTACGTTTGGGTCTATTTGTGGGTACACAGGGGAGTGCAGTACCCGAGGAGGCCAGAAGAGGGCGTAGTTTCCTGGGGCTGGAGGTGGTGGTGAGTGTAGGGACCCAGCTTGAATCCTGTGTAAGAGCAACAGTAAGCTCTGAACTGTGGCCCCACCGGAACCATTGATCAACCCCCCAACATCTTATTCTTTTGTGGTTGTTTATATAAATCAACACTCTCCTTTTTCAGTAATGAGAAGAGGCTCAATTGCAGGCTATATTCAGTAACTTACTTTAATGCAAGACCCCAAAAAGACATCCTGACTGGGCATGGAGAGAAAATGACTAGGAGTCAACTGATAAAGTTTACCGGCCTTCAATCCCAGCCTCCTTTGGGTAGGAGAGTTCTCCCTCCCTGCTCCCCCAAAACCTCACTGGGTCCCTAAGACTGATGGAGAAGGGAGCTACCTGGAGGTACAGGGCTGGGAACTCTGCTGGGACCAGACCTTTGATCTCTCTCTGAGCTTCTGGTAAGCTCAGTCCTAGGCTGCCCCAAAGCCAGCTGGGCTGGGCCAATAGACACTGGGAACAGGAAGAGACCCAGCATGCTCACTTCACACATTGTAAAACGCACAAAGATCCTAGTTCCAGATAACTCCCAGTGTTCTCTATACTCCTGCCGCTCAGCGAGCAATTTCCCAGGCACCTCCAACGTGCATTAATTTATTCTCAAACAGAAACAGAATATACGATCATGTTCAAACCCTTTGACTTCAGAAGTGTCTGTTTGGCCCAACCCCCACTTTGCCAGACAAAGAAATAAATCCATTAAGTCTGGCACGCAAGTCTGGCATGCAAAGTTCCCACTTGCCCAAAGAGGCTTTTGATATTGTCTCACTCCGCCCACAGATGGTGGGGGACTGGTAGGGTTATGGCCTGGTGGGTTCTCAAACTCCAGACAGTGGAAAGGGATTTAGGGGCTTTGGGAGCATATCACCTACACAGCAAATGGGCAACGAATTCCTCTATTCAGATGAATTTACTGAGAAACCTGTTCCTATACTCAGTAGACCTAACACCCCCTCATCATCAAAAATAACTCTGCTGCAGCAGGTCAGAGGGGATGCAGGTCCCCTGAGGTCTACCTCTGGGAAATTTCACCTGCAGTCATTCTCTTCCATCTTGAACAATTCCTTTTGGGATCAGTCAGCTTACTCTCATCTAGAAAAGGCTGAATCCTGGGGAAGGGGAGCAGCCCAGCATCCTTGCTTGCCTGAGTTGGAATTCCTTCATAGGAGAAGAGGCAGGGAATCTCAGTTCTTCTTTAATGCACCTTCTCCACAGAGAATGAAGATTAAAGGTGATAATTACAGAAAACACACAGAACACAGCAGGTATTCACAGAACAGAAATGCTCCCACTTAGGCGCAGGGCTGCCTTTTAATCACCCCAAAGACAGCACCTAAAGACAGCAACTTTGTAGACGTGGTGCTTTTGTGTGTGTGTGTGTGTGTGTGTGTGTGTGTGTGTGTGTGTAGCGGCTGGCCTTTGCAAAGCTGTGTAGCATTTACTCCAAGTGGCTCCTGCTCTGTTCCCGACTTTCCAGCCAGGACTGTGCACCTGGGAACCACCCTGTCATAATGGAAAAGGAATCCCACTCATTGGAACAGAATCCCTGTGTTAAGTTTCTCCAGAATAAAAAAAAAAACTCTTGAGGAGAAAAGTATAGTCTTTATATTTATCTTTCAAAAATATCTTAAAACAGCCTTGCCTGATACTTTTTGGGGGGGTTGCTTTGTTTTGAAATAGGGTTTCTCTGTGTAACAGTCTTGGCTGTCCTGGAACTAACGCTTGTAGACCAGGCTGGCCTCGAACTCACGGAGATCCGCTTGCCTCTGCCTCCTGAGTCCTGGGATTAAAGGCATACACCGCCATCACCGCCAGGCCCTTGTCTATTACTTTTAAGTTCATCCAGCACCGACTGTCTTGTCTTAGGGATTCCCTGCCCCTTCCTGACCCACTTTCGCCCCTTTATTAACCTCTCACCTGCTTGCGTAGCCAAGCTTCAGGAACCTGGAACTCCCTCCTACCTTTTCCTCCTATTTGGGGAAGATACTTGAGGATGGAGCTAGCGACAAAACCCTGTTAGTGACCGATTGATCTCCCAATCTACTTACTGATTGGTTAAACTTAGAATAAAAATAAAAATTAAAAAACCTGGAAGGAAGCTATTTATTTTAAATATTTGATGTGTGTGTAGGGTGAGGTCAGGAGGAGTCACACTCTGTATCTTGCGCAGTCGGAAGACCTCTCCTGATTTTCCTGGACGCGGCCGGCAGGAGGAGGCGAGAGCCTGAATGTGGCTCCCAGAGCCTTGGGTAGGGCGCAGTCTGAGGGTGCAGCCCTCGGCAGACTCCCGCAAAGCCTTACCCCTGAACGCCCATGAGGCGAGGCGAAGCTCCGCCAAGAGAACTTTGTCACTTAGGTCCGGCTCACTGGCACCTGAACGAACGACTTCAAGCCAACGTGGGTCTCTCACTCGAAGAATTGAAAGACTGTTCCCTCCACCCTGACAGGGGTAGGTGGACGGGGGTGGGGGGTTGGGGGGGTTGGGAGGGGTAAGCTCTTGATAAAGATTTGTGGGCGTCAAACACCATATTTATACACACCGGAAACAAACATCTGCAACGCAGGAGACTTTGCGGGGGTCGTGGGGAGGCAGATTAGAAGGTTCTACCTACAAAGGTTTGGTGACTCAAACCACCTTGAGGCGCCCAAGACTCAGGAACGGGGAGGGGGGAGAATCTGGTCTTCAGTGTGCCAAGCTCAAGGTCTCGTTTTGAACTCCCAGTGGGCATCAGGGGTAAGGAACCACCTAGTTTCCTAGTGTAGAACAGTCCACAACTCCGGCAAGAGCGCAAGAATTACTGGAGGAAGATAAGATTTTGGCCTCTGGAGGAACAAGGTGCAGGGACATTCACAGGGAACCGAGGTTACCAGCGCCCGCCACCCTCTCAGCTCCAACGAAGCAGCAAGCCTGCATTCAGCCTCCAAACTCCCAACCCATCTTTGGTTCCCCTACTACTGCTGCTCACCACCGGCTACTTAGGACCTGGGGGCGCAGGGGCGGGGCGGCAGGAGAACTGGACCGTGACAGGTGCGCCCCTCCGCCAATCGCCGGACGGACACCCCTCCCTGGGTCCCCGCTGCTCTCGCCAATCCCAGACCGCGCTGAGCTTCAAGTGTGCGGAGGGGCGCGGATCCCCACCAAGGCGCCAGCGGCCTCGGCGCTGTCGCTTGAGCGCTTGAGAGCATAGAACCGGCCTCCCCAACCGAAACTCGCAGAAGCGCTCGCGTGGGAGTTTGTGCCAGTGAGTGGAGCGCGGTCGCCGCAAGCGAGGACCGCAAGGAAGAGGCGTCTGGACCATGGTCGCTCTCGGCTGAGTTTCCGACTGCGACTTTGATTATTGGCAAATAATCGCAGTAAGAATACCGAGCCCCAGGGCTGGTCACCATCACGCTCAGTCTCCGCAAGCCTGCACGCGACCACGTCGCCCACCCTTGGGCACTTATTCTCAGCTCCAAACGAGCCGATGGAAAAATCCAAAAATTTCCGCATCGACGCCCTGCTGGCGGTGGATCCCCCGCGAGCCGCCTCCACTCAAAGCGCGCCGCTGGCCTTGGTCACTTCGCTCGCGGCCACATCATCTGGCCCCGGTCGAGGCGGCAGCGGTGGCGGGGGCACCAGTAGCGGAGCGAGTCGTAGCTGCAGCCCCGTGTCCTCGGAGGCCACCACAGCGCCCGGCGACAGGCTGCGGGCTGAGAGTCCGTCGCCCCCGCGCTTGCTGGCTGCGCACTGCGCTCTGCTGCCCAAGCCCGGATTCCTGGGCGCCGGAGGAGGCGGCGGCGCGGCGGGTGGGCCGGGCACTCCCCACCACCACGCGCACCCGGGTGCCGCCGCCGCCGCCGCCGCTGCGGCTGCTGCGGCCGCCGCTGCAGGCAGCCTGGCACTGGGGCTGCATCCGGGGGGCGCGCAGGGAGGCGCAGGCCTCCCCGCACAGGCGGCTCTCTACGGTCACCCGGTCTACGGTTACTCGGCGGCAGCGGCAGCGGCCGCGCTGGCGGGCCAGCACCCTGCGCTTTCCTACTCATACCCACAGGTGCAAGGAGCGCACCCTGCCCACCCTGCCGACCCCATCAAGCTGGGTGCCGGCACCTTCCAGCTGGACCAGTGGCTGCGCGCGTCCACCGCGGGCATGATCCTGCCCAAGATGCCGGACTTCAGCTGTGAGTACCTGCGCAGCACCCGGGCAGTTCTCTCGCGCATCCTCCTTTCCCGCACCCCCTTCCCTTCTGCCTCGGCTCTCAGCGACCTGTGCAAGTGCAGCGAAGCCGCCACGGCTTATCCCTAGGCCTGTGAGAGCCTCGAGTGGGCCGCGCGGCGTGAGAGGAGCAGCGAATTATTAAGATGGCTACGCTCAGCTCAGGCCTTGCTTTCTCTTTCTCTCTTAATGGGCAGGGGAGGTTAGAGATGTGAGACTGAAACCTAATGATTAACTTACAGGTTGGAGAAGGAAGTGCGCAGGAAGGCTAGCAAAAGAGGGCCTAGCCAAAGATGGGGCAGGTTTTAGGGTCATTGAAACTTGGTACTTATCACCGGGGAACATGAACTTGGTTAGGGGCTCCATAACTGGCTATGAAAAAACACATCACTGGATCCAGTAGCTAAGGAGAAAATGGACTCCTAGAGTCGCGGGGCTACAAGACCAGGGCCCAAGCTCTTCTCTGTTCCTTGTCAGGATTTTGCCTTTCTCTGAAGGGCCAAGGTATGTGGTGTGTGTGTGTGTGTGTGTGTGTGTGTGTGTGTGTGTGTGTGTGTGGTGGGGTCCCTACATACAGTGTCCAAGACATCTGTTATGAACAGACGCAGGGACTCTAAATAGCAAGTCTCCTCCTGGGAATTCCAGGTGCCCAACACCCTTGGGAGCTCCTTCCAAGGTGGGAGCAAAGGTCCAGCCTGCTGCGAAATCTCTGCCACCCAAGAGGGGCAACCTTTTAGGGGCCACTTCAGACATCCCTGGCACACGCTGCAGCTGCATGTGTGTAGGGCACCCTGGCTCTGACTCTTGCCCTGTGCCCCACATGGGTAGGGGCAAGCTGCCTTTCCATTCAGGCCAGAACAGAAGATGTATATGACTTTCCCCTGTCAGCCGCCCAACACCCAAACAAAGAGACCCCATTGTTTCCGTCTGAGTGGGTTTGTTTAGACTGGGGAGATGCAGGCACTGGAGGGAAAAAAAGCAAAAAAGAAAACAGAAATAAACACTTGCCAGAATTCAGATTCCTCTGCTAGAAGCAATGATTGTGACTAAACAGAGAGAGTGAGGACCCCGGAGAACTGCAGAAGTAGCAAGGTGGTGAGAGAATCCCCGCAAGCACACTTGTTTGCTCAGAGCCACCCGGGTTTTTCCCAGCTTGGCTCCAAGAAGGCCAGCCTTGTTGATCTCAGCAAAGAGGGAAGGCGAGGCTTCCATTAACCTCAGTTGGGGGCTGCAGCTCAGTTGTCTTGGAAATTGTTCCTATTCTGAAAGTCCTGGGCAGGATCTAAACCCGGGAGGAGCATAGCCTACAGCTTCAGATGGAAACCTACCCATACGGGTCCATTATGGCTGCAGTTCCTAAGCGTGAGATGCATAGGTGCCCAGAGAGGAGCTGGTCACTGGTCACCAACAGACCTCTGTGGCTTTGGGTTTCCTGATCACTCAAGTGCTCTTCTGGGGGAAAAGGATGTTTTTCCGAGGAGCCCAGGTTCACTCAGAATTCCTGCAAGTTGGACCCCTTTGTCAGCACACCCAGCCCATAGTATCTCATGGTCACTACATTAAAAGTATGGTCAGTTCTACATTAGGAAAAGAACCCAAACCCAGACCGCAGACAGGCACTAAGGAATGCAGCAGAGGGTGGCTGAATGTGTTCTATTCCTGGACTTCCCTCTCACCTGGGAAAACAGGCTTGGTTTTCTTTAATTGGTTGTTTCTACCCACTAGATGGCATTTCCCAATGATCCCTTCCGAGCCAGTGTTTTAATTAGAGTTCTAATGTATTGTCAAGTTGGGAATTCGTAGCCTTGTTTAACTAAAGCAGGGGGCGTGGACCTTCCTATAAAGCAAATTGCCCATCCCAGGGGAGCCTGAGCTCATCCCAGCCAGGGGCTGGCCTCTTTCTTTCCTTTGCTTTCTTTCTTTTATTGTCTAACACTCTTTGGACTCCTGGGAAATCAAGGGAAGTCTCGTTTTGAGGTCATAAAATTCTCTGTGATGTAACCGTGCGAAATTATGTAAATAAAGCTGGACAGATCTCCTGGAACACACAGAAAGCCAGATCCACTCACAGCTCAGCCTTTAATTTGAGTAATGAGAATCGTCCGAACAGGCTTCCGTTCCCTTTGCCCTCTGCTCTGGGAGGAGGAGGGAGCTTGTCAAGACCGACGGTGGAGACACCCTGATGAATATGCTTATTTAGGCTCCAGCTCCGGTCTTAGCCTTCTCTCTTCTCTTCTCTTCTCTTCTCTTCTCTTCTCTTCTCTTCTCTTCTTTCTCTCTCTCTCTCTCTCTCTCTCTCTCTCTCTCTCTCTCTCTCTCTCTCTCTCTCATCTTAGTGTTCATACAGGTGGCCACTGCGAGCAGTCAACAGACTCTATTTATTTAATCGAGACCCTCAAATAATGAAAAGATTGTCTATTGAGACAAGCCCTCTACTTCTGCTTGGTGTCTGAGATGTGGCTCCTCTGGTTCGTGGGGAGGAGACACTGATGTTGAAAAAGAAGCCCACGTCCTGAGGGTGGGCGCTGGAGGCTGGGCCCTGGGAGGAACCAGGACAGTGGACAAACCTACAAAGACCTCTCACCCCTTTGGTCCACAGCGCAGGCGCAGTCGAACCTCTTGGGGAAGTGCCGAAGGCCTCGCACTGCTTTCACCAGCCAGCAGCTGTTGGAACTGGAACACCAGTTCAAGCTCAACAAGTACCTGTCCAGGCCCAAGCGTTTTGAGGTGGCCACCTCGCTCATGCTCACAGAGACCCAGGTGCGCACCTGATACCCCGTCCCCTTGGGCAGCCAGTCCCCACAAAACGCCCAGGCGGGTAGTAGTTTGGGGAACTGGGTCCCCGCTTCTTGACCTTCAGGTTGGGTATTAAGTCTCAGTGGGACAGGTTCTAGGAAGACCCAGGGCGTTTTTCCACGCTGGAGGTTTGATTCAATAGGTTGGGGTAGAGGCTGAGAATCTGTATTTAACAGGTTATTCTGGGGAAGGTGACCCTCAGACCACATTCTAGGTGATTCTTTTTCTAGAAAAATGCGGACTTAGCATTTAGAGACCTGCCAGCTGCCCCGGTGTCTCGATAGACTAAGGGCATGGAGTGAAACACTCCCAGCTGTGAGTTTGGGGCACCACACCCAGCTATGGAGTTACTGAAGAATAGAGTGGATGTAGGGGCGAGGAAATCGAGAAGCCGCTACCCAGTCAGCTTCTTAGTCCTCTAGATAGTTCCTTCTAGGGTGAGGGTGGTCCGAGGGGCAGGGGTCCCGGGTGTTCACACCCTCTGCAGCCGTGATGATGCAGGTGTCGGGTTTCTCACGCCAACTTGTGCCTGCAGGTGAAGATTTGGTTCCAGAACCGCCGAATGAAATGGAAACGCAGCAAAAAAGCCAAAGAGCAGGCTGCGCAGGAGGCGGAGAAACAAAAGGGTGGCGGCGGGGGCACCGGCAAAGGCTGCGCTGAGGAGAAGGCCGAGGAAGAGCTGCTGGGGCCGCCGGTACCCGGGGACAAGGGCAGCAGCCGTCGCCTGCGGGACTTGCGAGACAGTGACCCAGATGAGGACGAGGATGATGAAGAAGACGACCACTTCCCCTACAGCAATGGCTCCGGTGCCCACGCCGCCTCGTCTGAGTGCTCATCCGAGGACGACTCTCCTCCACCAAGGCCCGGTGGGCCCGGGCACCATCCTCCGCCTCAATAGTTGCCCTAAGCGCGGCAGCAGGGACGCGCTGGACGGCCAGCCCGGCTGCAGGTTTCCAACCCCATCTGTGGCCTGCAGCCGTCTGACAGCCTGTCTCCGGACCGTGCATTCAGGTGCGGGCTCGGGTGGGCAATCCTATTTGGGCTCTTGAAGGTCAGCAAGAGAGAGAGGAGAGCTCCACTGTGAACTTTTCGTTCTTTTCAATTTAATTTCTGGTTGTGTTGGCCGGCGGTGCTTGTGAGACCATCCCTTGAGAAGTGGCTCCTGCCTGGCTCTTCCCTCATCGGAGAAGGGAAAACTTCAGTGTTAAGTGACCTAGAAACTTGAAACCTTTGGAGACACCATTCTGTTAAGAATTAAGAACAGGAAAAAAAAAGGTTTTATGCCTATGTATGGGGGATATTATGTCATAAGCATTCAGATTGCTGAAAAATCTCAGAATGGTAGTGTATTTTTGTATATTGTATTTATATATAAAGAAAGAAACGTCTACTTATGCATGCTAAATTATTATTTAGCTTCCCCATTCCCCAGGGTGGAGATGGAATGTAAAATAAATTGGTTTTGTACTGGATGAGAGTGAAAAAAAAAACCCTTTAATTTTGGAAGGTGGGGGATTGACCCCAGGGCCATGGGCAAGCTAAGCAAGTGCTGTGCCACTGGTCCACACCGCCAACCCAGGAAGAGCAAACCTCGCGGGGCCTGGCTGTTTTGGTTGTAGGGATGGCGGACAGAGTGTCTACTTAGTGATTATCAGCAAAGGGTGAAAATCAGAACAGCAAATGGATGTCAGAATCACCTCCATGCCCGGGGGGAGGGCCCCCAAGTCTGAACCTAATTCCAGAGGCTGAAGGTGCAGGAGGGGGTGGGGACCACAGGTGTGAAGTGTGGCTAAAAATATCAGAGGCCAGGTGTCAGAGTGAGCCCAGTGCCTGGCTTAAACCCTGTGCTGTTCCTGACGGAGTGATTTTGAACACTGTGTTTATTTCCCATTTGCTTGCTGGATCTTTTAGCTTCATTGGCATGGGACTATAGTATTTGAATATTTCGGAGAATAAGCCGCCAACAAGTAGGTGTCAGTGGCATTTGGGGTCCCAGGCGCTAAGCAAGCACATTTCCCGGAAAAGCACTTAATGGCGACTTGAAGCGTGTTCTCCTTTTGACCGGGGCCCCTCGGCCAGCACGACATCCCTTGAGCTAGCCAGGAACGATTTTGCTGGATCTGTACAAATGTCTTCTGAGAGGAAGCGGCAGGCGGCAAGAATGCATCCATGCCAGGGCCGCAATGGCTCTGGGTTAATAAACCTCTGCAGCGAACGCCATCAATCATCAGTCCCCGGACCATGTGCGGCACAGATGCCGGGTCCAGCTCTAGGCACATCGGTCCTCAGCATCTTGACTCTGTCTAGGGAACGCTGAGTCTTCCGGGTCTGGTTCAATCCCCCTTCCCCCCCCCCCCACCTCCCCATTCCTCCTTGGCTGTCTTGGTGGCCAGCTTTCGACTGAGACCTCTCTTGGGTCTTCCTCCGTTCCTTCACTTTCTCTGGGTGTGGGCGAGCAGCCTCCTCCCTCTTGCTTCTGCCCGCCCTCCCTCTCAGCTGCTGAGAGTTCAGAGGGGCCTGGAGTTTCATTTGGGTGATTACAGCGGGGCCAGCGGGGCACTTCTCCATCTCAGAGCCAAGCCAGATTAATATCCTCCTGGCAGCTCATTATCACCCTGGGCTCCTTCCGTAAAATTCAAGTCGGCTCAAGCCGGCGTGGGACTGGAAGCCAGGCAGGGCAGCTGCTGAGCGCCTTGCGAGCGATGGACCGGAGTCCCTGCAGCCTTCCGATCCAAACGCTCTTTGGGGCGAATTCGGACTGGGTTTACAAATGGTAAAGGGCTGAAGGAAAGGAAATGGGAAAATCTGAAAGGAGTGGATGAAAGAAAGAAAAGTACATGCTTTTTTAAAAAAGACGTATGTATCTCTTTTTAATTTCTAACGCATTGGCGAGGTTCAGCCCGAAGCAATCTCTTCGCAGTCTGGCACCACATCTGGGGGTTATTTCCCTCCGAGGATGGCCATCCCACTCTCAGAGCCTCGAGCCCTAAACACTGAGTAAACAAGAAAAGGTAGGCCTGGAACTGGGACGGAAGGGTAACAACTGACCTGGGAACTCAAGAAACCCCCACTTCATGAAAGAGACACTGCCCGGGAACAAAGGCCAGCGGAACGCTGGGGGAAGAAACAACCACAAGAACAACCCATTCCATTTCTCCCCACTAGGGTACAGCAGGACAGAGATCCTCTAGTTTGGCGGGCAGATCCGCCAGCGGCCTCAGTGTCTTAAGCCAGCAGCTTAATCGCATCGGAATTTATCTCGCTAATAAATTTAATGATCAATTCGTTCTTGTCACTGTAGCTCTTCCCCAAATCAATTATAGCAAATTTAAATATAATCACTGCCTCATCCTAGCTTACTCCGGGCACGGTGCTCATTCATTCCGCCTAAGGAACTGCCTGGAGGCCTCCTGGCGCGCGTGGAGGGCTGCGCCCCCACTCAGGGTCACCGACTTGGCTGTGCCACCCACAAGGACCGCCCTGGGCCTCTCCTCCGTCCTCACTCGAGCCTCTGTGGCCCGGGCTAGGGTGGTGGGGCTAGAAAATGGCTTTGCAGTCTCAAGGATTGGGTTCCCAGAATCACAGCCAGCTAGGTCTACACAGTGGGCATCCTGATGTCGGGAGTTCGAATTCCAAGCTTTGTGCTCACATATCCTCAGGTGACCAAGGGCGCAGCTGGCGATGCCTGGTCCCTATGATGTGGCTCTTTACAGTGCGTCTGTAGAGCGGTTCTGCAGCCCTGCCGTGTGATGTAAGGTCTGGATCCGTCTAGAGAGCCCCCCACCCAAAACTGACCAGGACTCCCATAACTCTGATGACCGATTTCTTTAGTGATCCAATAAAATAATCTACACCCTTTCCAGCCCCTGAGGGCAGTGAGAGGTTAATAGTATGGAGTCTGGAAGCCCCGAGCAACTACAAGTAGAAGAAATGGGTCTGCTCTTTTCATGTTAGCCTTCCCCAGCCCAGTGCCCAGCTTGGAGAGGAAAGTTTATAATTTTATGAGCCCCCAAAAGCGGAAAAGAGAAGCAAAAATAGGCAACTGGGAGTCCATCAGTGAAAAAACTTGAGTGCCACAAAGGACAGAGTTAACAGAAAGGTCCACCCAGGAAAGGCAGGAAACACTGCAAGCCAATGGGCTAACATGGAGAGTAAAGAGCTACAATTCAGCCACAGCAAAGGTCGAAACAACTGAAGACTCCTAAGGACTATAACAGACGCAAAGCAGGAACCGCTAGGAAGAGAAATGCCCGTCAAACCTTGAGGAAGATGCGCCCTCTACAAACACAGAAGACTTGGTATGAGGACCTGGGGAAATCTGATCCCTTGTGTGCTGGCTGGGATGGAAGGGAAGTGGTGCAGTCACCCTGGAAAGCAATGGAGAGGTGTCTTGAAAAAATCAAAACTGGGCTGAGACTACAGCTCAGCAGTAGAGGGCTTGACTAGTAAATGCGAGGCCCCCCCCCGGTTCAATCCCTATTACTACTAAACAGCAACAAAAGTAAACCAAACTACAGTGTGAGCCAGCAGGGCTAGTCTGACTATCTAAAAGAACTGACAGCAAGCTCTGAAGGAGAAATAAGCACACTCATATTTTATGGCATTATTATTCAAAAGAGGTAAGAGCTGAAAGCAAGTTAGGTATTCAAC
This sequence comes from Microtus pennsylvanicus, assembly GCF_037038515.1. Classification (NCBI taxonomy): domain Eukaryota; kingdom Metazoa; phylum Chordata; class Mammalia; order Rodentia; family Cricetidae; genus Microtus; species Microtus pennsylvanicus. Next base: position 1,921,578 of record NC_134599.1, read on the forward strand.
AGCAGGTGAATCTATGAACAAAATGTTCACTCTATGGAGGAAGGAAGGAAGGAACGAAGGAAGGAAGGAAGGAAGGAAGGAAGGAACGAAGGAAGGAAGGAAGGAAGGAAGGAAGGAAGGAAGGAAGGAAGGAAGGGCAGCTCTGCCACACGCCTCAGCATGGATGAGTCCTGGAGACTACTGCCCTGAGGAAATAAACCAGCCACAGGGAAACCATCGCTACTGGACTTCACTTGTATAGGCACCATTTAATTTTTTAAAAACTGTGTATGCACATGTCTCTGTATCATTATGTGACTGCAGGTGTCCTTGGAGGGTAGAGGGAAAAAGAGCCAGATTCTTCTGGAGCTGGGGTTACAGGCAGTTAAGTGAGGCCTTAAGTGGGTGTGGGCACCAAACTGAGATCCTCTGCAAGAGCAGAAACTGCTCTTAACCACTGAGCCATCTTTCCACACTAATGGGGTCATTTTAGGACCTCAGAAAGTGACCTGGTGGTTGACAATGGGTGAAAGGAGAGGCGGGGTGAGGGTGGGGGTCCTAGGGAGTTGTTTACAGGGATAGAACTTTTGTTTGGGAAAATGAGAAAGTTCTAGAGGTCTGGCGGCTACAAGAGGAGTTTAGTTAACATTATTGTACTGGACACTTAGAAACAGTAGTGAGGGAGAAGAGGGCATATGTTTATCACCTCAACACTACCTAGAAGTGCCGATCTGAGAAGGATCTACACAGGGGAACCACATCTAAATGATGAAGTTGGTGATGGCGATTGTGTAAGAAGCCTGTAATCCCACTAGTCTGGTGCCTCAGGCGCCGGTGTGGGCTGCAAAGCAAGACCCCATCTTAAAAAAGAAAAGAGGTGAAGACGTTCCTTTTTCACCCCCTAGCCTCTGCATTCTATACCCCACCCCCTCTGCGCGCCCCTTTCTCCCTTCTCTTATAAATTAAGCGCCAAGCAGGTCGTTCTGTCCTACAGCTTCCGAGAACTGAGTGTGGTCAGGTGCTTCTGGGTGGTTCCACGTACACCTCTCAGGGTTACCAGTTAAAGGCGCCCTGTAGACTTCCTCTATCCTCAGGGGTGCAGGGACAGTCTGAGAGAGTCCTCCGACCCTTCAGTCGAGCCCCAGGGCTAGCTAGGTAGGTGGGAACTCCAGGGAGAAGAATGGCTCTGGGAGGCGTCCTGGAGACGTTGGGAATCCCATGGAAGGGGCTGGGAGCCTTTTCAGAATCGTCGCAAGGTGTGGGTGCCAAGAGGAATGTTCCCTGCCCCCCAGTATCAAAGTCCCGCGGTACTCTGTGTCTCCTTCAATAAAACTAATCCTTCGGAGGTGTGACCTGCGCCAAGAATGCCGCAGTGTTCAGACTACAAGGGCGAATATGTTTTTCAGATTTGGATTTTATGGTCGGATTAAAGTTTATTTTCCATAATAGGACACCTAATAAAACGCATAAAGCCGGTCCGGGCTCCAGCTGGTGGCCTCGTTTAACACTTTCACTTCGTAAATCACTTTAGGGAGCACCAGGTGTGCGACGCGGGCGCGTGGAGGCAGCGGTAGCGACTCGGGTCCGCGCCCCGCATCACCACCGCCCGCGCGCGGCTCCCACCTCCCCGAATCCACATTCAGCAGGAGGTGGAGCGGCCCGGGGTCACCTGCCCGCGGGGTTTCTGGCCGCTCGGCCCCGCGTCGACCCCGCATTCCGCCGCCAGTGCACCTGCCGCCCCGCCCCTGGTACACACGGTGCTTGACAATGCGCGGCTCCGACCCATTGTCCTGGGCGGCGCAGGGGCGGGACTCAGGGTGACAACCCCCCGCGGGCGCGGCAAGGGCGGGCGTGCGGTTTACCCAGCTGGGGAGGAACAAAGGCGCGCGCTTATCTCCCCGGTCCGCGCAACCGACCCCGGGGAGAGCCGCGCGGGGTCAGGCCTGGGGCGCGGGGCGGGACCCTAGGCTGGGACCTCGAAAGGGAAGTACCTGCCCACGGGCGGGCACTGTGAAGCGGCTACCCCGGGGGAGTCCAGAGCTGCACCAGTCCCGTCTCCAGGACCTTGTTCTGCAGGGTGCTAGAACAGGACCCAGGAGCTATCTATGGCTGCAGTAACACGGAGTGCTCCGACCCTGGGTTCAATTCACCCCTAGCGGGTCCCCCTTCTTTCCATAGGTTCCTGTTACAGCCCAGAAAGAGTTCTGGGTGTTTTCAAGAAAAATAAGGAGGCAGGCCATGCAAGTGGACGAGTGGGTTCGGCGACGGGTTAGTGTTGGAAGCCTACCCAGTTTCACCAAGATGCCTGTAGGTTTTATATTTGTTATATTTTCATTTTCCTGATTAAAATGGTTCTTTCAACCATGGTATTTGTTTTTATGCCGGAATTCAAAAAATAAAAGAAAAGGAAGAAAACAACAAAATAAACAAAAAAACAGAAAGGGGTCAGGGAGTATCCGGGCTGTTATGAGCGGCGGTTTGTTCTGCTTACTGGGCTTGGGACTCCCAGGTGGTCACAGGCTGCCTGGGCTAAGCCCTGGTTTAGCTGCCTCTTGCAAACTGTGCCTCAGCCAGTGTCAGAGGCCCTTTCATGCAAACAGAGGCGCAGCTCTCAGGTCTGGCTGTCTCCAGCTCTTCAAGTCAGGGCCAACACAGACAGGAAACTTTGAGTGTTTAAAAACGACGATAATAATTTACAAAGGGAATATACATCATCTCTTCCTCACAGGGCAGCTTGTACATCCTATCCCTCGCCTTCCAGGCCACCCCGCATCTTGGTCTCTTTATTTTAGATCTTCAGGTTCATGGTCAGCCTCAGGTTAGGAACCTGTGCCACCCACTGCAAATAATCCAACCTGTGGGCCTTTCTTTTTTAAAAAAAAAATTAATTTATTTTATGAGTATTTATGTATTTGTCTGCACATATGTGTACCACTTATATGCTAGGTATTTTTAGAGCCCAGAAGAGGAACTGGAGTTTCAGAAGGTCGTGAGCTGCCAGGTAGGTGTTAGAACTCAAACCTCAGGTTCTCAGCAAGAGCAGTCAGTGCTCTTAACAGTTGAGCCATCTCCTTACCCCCTTCCAGCCTTCCACCTGGAAAGGGCATGACTCAGGGGATGGCCATTTAGTCAGTCTCTGAGCCAGCCCCTGATTTGGCCTTATTGCACCTAAGATGAGGCTGTGACTGACCAATGGGGCCCTCGTACATACATAACAACCAGAGCCTTAAAACATGACTGCCACTCTGCCTACTGAAAATACAACTGAAATGTCACAATACTTTCCCTTTTGTCTAAAATAAAGAAGGCTATTAACTAACTAATACAAGAAAAGCTATATACAATAAGTACAATAATTATATACAATATATAAGGCAATGGGCACATGGAGAGGCTGTCCAGAGAAAACCCTCCCAAGATGTCAGCAAGTGAAAGCAATACCCAATATCATGGCCAACTCCCATCTACATGAACAATTATCATGGGAAGATTTGTTGTTGTTGTTTGAAACAGAGTTCCTTTGTGTGACAGTCCAGCTGTCCGGGTACTCGCTTTGTAGGCCAGGCTGGTCTCTAACTCACTAATACTCACCTGCCTCATCCTCCCAAGTACTGGGATTAAAGGCATGAGCCACCTCCACCCAGCTAGCTAGAGCTCTCTGGAAATTACTGTAGACATACCCAGAAGTGTATCGTCTTGGTGATTCTAAATCTGTTCCAGTTGACAGTGACAAGCCCATTAGCCATCACCGGGAGAGAAGGGCGGACGAATGAGGCTCCTTAGGATTTCAGTAATGGATCTTCTCCCCACCCCACTGGCTGGAATCCATCACACAACCACACAGAATCTCTGGGGACAAGAACAGAGCTTCCCCTTTTGGTTTGCTACGGACGTGGCGGAACCCTGCAGCGTGCATGTTGGGTATAAGGATATTGAGAGACAAATTCTGTCACAGGCAATTGATCTAGATCTTCGGCTATTGTGGTAAAATGTGCATGTGTTTGTCTTTTAAAGGCTGTAAGTGGTGCCATATGGCATCTCCCTTCTCTGGACCTCCACTTTCACCACCCAAACATCACCTCTGGGGGCTGCAATCATGCTCTGAGCAGCCAAGCACCATCTGTCCTACTCCTGTGGTACTATTTCAGGAGCTTGGATCTTTCTAAAAAAATTTTAAATTTTAAAACTTTGTTTTTTTCGGGCTGGAGAGATGGCTCAGAGGTTAAGAGCACTGGCTACTCTTCCAGAGGTTCTGAGTTCATTCCCAGCAACCACATGGTGGCTCACAACCATCTGTGCTGAGATCTGGCGCCCTTCTCTGGCGTGCGGGCATACATCGAGGCAGAATGTTGTATACATAACAAATAGATAAATTAAAAATAAAACTTTGTTTTTTCAAGACAGGGTTTCCCTGTGTAGCTCCATCTGTTCTGGAACTTGCTCTGGAGATCACATCGGTCAGCCTCGGAGCTCAGAAATACCTGCCTCTGCCTCCCGAGTGCTGTGCCACCGCACACACAGCTTTTGTTTTGTTTTTTAATGTTTCATTTATTATTTTATGTGTACGTGTAAGTGTGTGCGCCATAGCACACGTGTGGAGGTTGGAGAACAAATTTGCGAGGCAGTTTTCTCCTTTCACCTTTTATTGTATGTTTGTTTGCTTTTGGTTTTTCGAGACAGGGTTTCTCTGTGGCTTTGGAGCCTGTCCTGGAACTAGCTCTATAGACCAGGCTGGCCTGGAACTCACAGAGATCCACCTGCCTCTGCTTCCTGCGTGCTGGGATTAAAGGCACACGGTACCACTGCCCACCCCTCCCCTTTTTTTAAAGACAGGGTCCTACCTCTGTCTCCTGGGTGCTGGAATTATAGGTGTGTACCACACCTGGCTCCCCTTCAACTTTCATGGGTGTTCCGGGGATGGAACTGAGGCCATTAGACTCACACAAGTAAGCATCTCTAAACTTTGGTGGCCCATCTCAGTGGCCCTGTGCTTCCTTCTTTTAAACCACTCTTAGGACCGGAAGAACAGACCTCTGAAATCTTCCTCTTTGGTTCCACAGGAACAGAAAACATCACATCCTCAAGCGGCATGCTTTTGGTATCTTTGAACTTTCAGAAAAACCTTGAGACAAGGGTCCTAGAAGCCCTAGGGGAGCCTCTCCCTGCTCTCCAGCTGCAGGTGGAGCCCAAATCCTAGCTCAGCACCCAGTACCCCAGTTGTCTACCTTCTATGGTGCCCCAATAGTCCACATCTAGAGTTTTGGAGGCCTTCTCCTCTCTATCTTCATAAAACAAAGTAATTTGCTTTTAATGACTGCTGGTGTTTTCTTTCCCAGTTCTATTGGAGCAGATAATGTCTGCAGCCTTCCCCACAGGTTAAACCACCATGACCTTCATAATCAGAGAACAGAAATAAATTATATTTGCTCATGTATGTCGCTCCGTCTCAGGGCCTGGCTGCCTTCTAATCGCAGACAGTGTGATAGTGTTTTGCTTTTATCAGGCCTCTCCCTCGCAGGTAACAAAGCACTTTATTATGCCATTAAGAGGGGGGAGTGCCTCAGCCGGCGGTTTCCACTGTGGCTGCAGTGACACTCGGACTTCCGACCCTGGGACTCTCCCACGGTGGTGCCAGGGAGAGGGTGAGCAGAGCTCCTTACCATCTGTCCAGGCCACGTGAGACATAAGGCCTTCAGAACTGGGTGATATGGACTTGAAAGGAACAGGTGCTAGTGGGCAAGTCTGCCCCCTGGACTCCAGGATGAACTGGTGCCAACTCCTGCTGTGCAGCCCAGACCCTCTTTGCCAGAGCTGTCTGACACGGGGGAAGTTGTTCTTGAGCCTGCTGTTGTAGGTTTTTGTCCTCACCTGCCTCAGCTAGGCCAGGAAGGATCTGGAATTCTGAAGGACATGGTCCTGGGGGTCACTGGGCCCCTTGTTTCTGGGTAAAGCAGCTCCTAGCAGGCCTGGAGGTGGAGCTCTGTTGAGATGTTTCTAATGGCGACAGATGGCCACATAACACCAGGACTCTCTAAGGATATGTCTGGGTTCCAAGGCAGCCCAGACCTGAACAGAACCTTCTGGACCAGTGGCTCTCAACCTTCTTAATGATGTGACCCTTTGATTCAGTGCCTCATGTTGTGGTGACCCCCAACCATAAAATTAATTTTGTTGCTACTTCATAACTATAATCTTGCTACTGTTATGAATAATAATGTAAATATTTGTGCTTAAGTGACCCCTGTGAAAGGGTCATTTGACCCATTTTAACAGTGCCTCTCAGAGAGAACAGAAGGGCCTTCGAAGGGCCACACACAAGCGATACCTGTGGTGTAGCACATCCGCAATGAGTATTGTGTTTGTGGAATGTGAACCCTGGTGCCGTTTTCCCCAGGTAATGTGGGATATTTGTACACCGTGTGAAAATGTATTGCTATGACTGAACTGGTGTAATAAAAAACTGAACGGCCAATAGCTAGGTAGGAGGTCTAGGCAGGACTTTTGGGCAGAGAGAGAACTCTGGGAAGAAGGTGGAGTCACCAGCCAGACACGGAGGAAGCAGCAGAAACAGTACAGAAAGATGAAGTGACGAGCAACAAGACAGAATGTAAATAAGATAAACGGGCTAAAGTTAGAAGAGCTGGTGGGACAAGCCTAAGCTAAGGCCGAGCTTTCATAATTAATCCGTCTCCATGTTTTTTGTGAGCTGGCAGTCCAAAGGAAGTTCAACTACAAGGTAAGGCACGGGGTGGCTGGTCCCTGTATCTTCCTCAGGCCCAGCCTCCTGTGCCAGGGTGAGGCCAGCACCTATCCACAGCTTAGTTTATCAGCGGGCCCTGTTGCTGCTAACATGGAAATGCAGGCCTGTCACCTGCTAGGCCTGCAGAAGACAGAGGGGTTCCAGCCGCACCCTCATCATGCACAGAGTTCTGGGGACCCACCACCGGGTTTCATCCATTGGGGCCAGACCCACTAATCAAATTGGAGGACAAGGACAAAATAAATCTCAACTAATCACATTGTGTCTTTGATGAGTTAACTGTTATATGTCCCAAGTGTAGCCTCACGCTCTGGATAAGAACGTACACACAGGAAGTCTGGTTTGCTGTTGCGGTCTCTGAGTCCCGCCTGGTAATTACACCTTTGGGCACAGCTGCTTGGGCTTGGATCTTTCTAGGAAATTGGTGTTTTTGCCAAGACTATGTAAAATGAAATAATAGTATTAATGATTTTGGTCCCAGTTTTCTGACACACCATTCCAAATCCTGCTCACTGAGACGCTGGAAGCCAGGCTCACCTGGGTGCTTGGGTCTTGTCATAAATGTCTGGCAGCATCCTGAGCTTTGCCTTACTCTTATTAGGAATATTTTCCTGGAGTGAGAAAAAGCACCCTGGATTATCCATCAAATTTTGAGGATTATGAAACAGATACTAGGACCATGGCTGTAGCTTGTTTGGTAAAGTGCTCACAAGTGACACTGGGTTTAATCCTCAGCACCGTATAAACCTAGCATGGTGGTTTATGCCTGGAATCCAGCAATTGGGAGGTGGAGGCAGGATCATCCTCACTTACCTATTTCAAAAAAGTAAAACAGATACTAACATAGACTCAGTGATACTCATGACGAATCAAGTAGAAGAGCTGAAGCGGCTTAGCAGGTAACACGCTTGCCACGCAAGCGTGGGGGTCTGAGTTCAATGCCCAGCACTCACATAAAAAGCCAGCTGTGATGGTGCATGTTCATATATTATCCCAGGACTAAGAAGGCAGAAACAGGATCTGGGGCTTGCTGGCCAGTCAGCCTAGGTAAATCAGTGTGTGTGTCTCAAAAACTAAGTACTGAGGTCCTGACACCCAAGGTTGCTCTTGCCCTCACCCTCTTGCACGCGCGCGCACACACACACACACACACATCACGAAGAGATAAAGAAAAGCTACAGAGACTCTCCTAGTTGCTCTTCAGTGAGAGAACCAGGCTCTGCTCTCAAACTATAGCAGAGGCCTCCTTTCTATGGGTTGGAGCCTGTCTGGTGATCTTTTGAAAGACAAACTGAAGTGCCTGGGGCCTATGAGCTGTCGGGTGTCAGGCTGTCGGCTCTCAGTAGGGCAGTGATGGAAAGAGGAGCCACTGTGGACAGAGAGACACATGCAACCCACAGGAGCTGTGAGCAGACAGCTTGCTCTTGTTCTGCTGTGGTTCCTATCTCCCATCCTGTCCATACAGATGTCACTTGCTCTCCCAAGTGCTGTCTGCTGTGGCAGGATGACCAATCCATGGACAAATCAGAACTGGTGATCTGGCACCTCTGTCAACAGGAACAGTGACGAAGGTCGGCAGAAGCAACTAAGAACAGGATCTTAGCTGATTTTCACGGAGACCACAGCCCCCACTGAACACAAGGAAGCATGCAGGGATGACTTAAAAGATTCTCAGTGTGGGAGCTGGAGAGATGGATCAGTGGCTGAGCACTTGCTGCTCTCGCACAGGACCTGGATTTGATTCTCAGCACCCACATGGTGGCTCATAACTGTAACTCCAGTTCCAGGGGATCCAGTGCCCTCTTCTGACCTCTTCAGGCACCAGGCACACATACAGTGCACATACATACATACATGCAGGCAAAACATTCATACACATAAAACAAATATTTTTTAAAAGATTCCCAGGGTGGCAGGGGTGTTCTATATAGAAGAAAAATAAACAGCAAACATGACTTTTGAGTCCCATTTTCTCCTTTTTAGGGAAAGAGGCTATAGAACTGGCTAGCCAGGAGCAGCATGCCTGGCTGCCCTTAGGACATGTGGTACTCCAGTGCACAGCCTCCAGTGCTGTGATGGTGATGGTGTTGAGGGTATGGAGGAAATGCCTGCGTTCATGGAAGGGGCAGGCTGGAAATCAGGCGTGGAGGAGGGTGACAGCTGCTCATTCAGACAACAGCATCAAAATGTATATAAACTTGCATATGCAACTGTGTATGCCAGCGTATGTAAAAGTGAACATGGCTAGCTCTGCAGGCTGTGAGCAAATAGAGAACCAAAAATAATCAATAAATAAAGGCAATGAACTGCTCTTTGCTTGGAAACCCTTCTGAGAAAGTAAAATGAAACAAACAGCCCATTATCAAGAGTCATCAAGAATCCCTTCAAAAACTGTCTGGTCGTTTTCCCTCCCTCTGACACCCTGCCAAGCTTGCTGTCTTTGCTATCCTCCCTCACAGGTGCTGGGGTAATTGCCAGCCAACAGGGAGGCTGTCAAGGAGTGACTGACATCTCCTTCCCAGGGCAGAAGGTCGGAGCAAAGCCTACTCTGAGATAGTTGCCTTCAGAAACTATACCTATGATGGTTGTGAATGAGCTGGGGACCCAGGGAAGGCTGCTGGCAGTCACATCCTCATCTGGACGTGCCAAGGCCACAATCGCTCAGCATGGACAAAGCTGCCTTCCAGCAGGACACATGCTGCATTGTCTTTGACATGCATGAGAGTCATAGGCCTGAGCGCACCCTTTAATCCGGACCTCATCACTGAGCCCAATGCCCCCTTCTCATCATCTCATGCATCTCACCATTATCCTGCTCTACCCAAGACAAATGTCCCCTTCCCATGAGCTCTACTTCCAAACAACCAACTCCCTCCCACCATTGTGCCAGTATAGCCCATAAAACAAGACATAAAGGTGAGGGAAGGCAAAGTGCCCTGCCCTGCCAGGACTGCCTTCACACGAACCTTTAACTCCTCTGTGGTTGCACACATTCCAGCAGATAAGGGATCTTTTCCGGGCAGGGTACTAATGAGGCTCTGGAGAGCACACAGCTGAGTCCTCCCATCCCAGAACCTGCACTCCCACCGCGTGTCTGACTTTACCAGACAACCTTGTCATCTGTGTCCGGCTGCTGGACCTTCCCTCATGACTTTATTCTCCTCCAGGTTCCTAGATGCTAGAGGCCCACAGGCTCTTCCCGAGGTGGAATGGGCTCTCCCTGGCCTTGCCTGCCAAAGACTCTTCAGGTCTTAGAAAACGCTGTGCGCCTCAGACCTAACGAGCCTTTCTTCACACCCCTCTCCTTCTCAGCTTCCAAATTCTGACAACTGTCCACTACTGCTGTACTGTGGTTTGTTTCCAGAGGTTTGTGTATTGGGAGCACACCCCAGGGTGGCAGTGTGTGGCCTGTGGAGCACTGACAGAGAGTCTCATGAAGGATGTCAAGTCACAGGGTGCCGCCCTGGGAAGGGACTGGCGAGAGGCTCCTGCAGTGGTAGCCTCATTCACTCTGCACTTTTCTAAGCATTTTTTGTTTTGTTGATTGGTTTTCGACACAGGGTTTCTCTGTGTAACAGTCACGACTGTTCTGAAATTCACTCTGTAGACAGGCTGGCCTCGAACTCAGAGATCTGCCTGCCTCTGCCTCTGCCTCCCGAGTGCTGGGATCAAAGGCATGCGCCACTACCACCCGGCACTCTGTATTTTTCTAATCCGCTGCTATGTTGTGCTGCAGTCAGTGGAGAAAAGCCAGAGTAAGATCAGAGAGCATCCCAGCAACCTCTTAGGCAGTGTGGATGCTAAGCGGATAGCATGGCACCCCAACAGCCCCCATCTCTTCAGGGGCTCTTGTGATTTCAGTACAGGTATCTAGCTGGAAAGCAAGTAGTAGCAGAGGAGGCTGGAAGTATCTCCACATCCGGCCTCAGGCCTAACTTGCAGGATGACCTTGGGAAGTTCCAATGGCTGTTGCTGGGTTAGAAAATTTACCACCAACCTCTGAAGAGAAGCAGGGTGTGAGGGTGGCAGGCAGGCCATTCTCCCATATCTGCCTCCACAATAAGTAGGGTTGAGCCTCGTGGTCTGGAGCCCTTATTGAGCAGAACCTGAAGGTGAGGTGTAGGTGGCACACCCAGGCACCCACAGTTCCCAGACTGATGGAGCGGCTGCCACCAGCAGATGAGTTCCTCATTCTGTCTCATGGCTCCGGCCACTATTTTGTGCAATTTCTCTTTGCACAGTTTCTGCCATGCAGCCCCCCTTCCACCCATCCTCTAGAGTCCTCGATTGACTCTATGAGACTTGGCCCCACTGGACACACCTGGCTGGTGCCTTGGGGCCCATCCTGACCCAGCCCAGTTAGCCACAGGCCGGCCAGAGAAAGGAAGCAAGCTGCCTTATGGTGTGTGCGGACAGCTCCACGGTCATAGGAATGGGCAATGGCCTCAGGAGAAGCTTGCGGGGAGTGCAGAATGGTGGTGTAAGAAAGGGAAACTGTAAGGACTAGGGTCCTGCACCTCAGTCAAGCCAGGCAGTACCCGCCCCCCGCCACAACACACACAGGGTTTCTTTCTGTAGCTTTGGCTGTCCTAGAGCTAGCTCTATAGACCAGGCTAGTTTTGAACTCACAGAGATTCACCTGTCTCTGCCTCCCAAGTCCTGGGATTAAAGGCATGAGCCACCACTGCCTGGCTACGGCTAACTTAATTTGATTTCTCAGAGTAAGCCAAGAGAACAATGGGGAGAACTAGCAGGCTCCAGAACATCTGCACCCCACTCCATCTCAGCAGCCCACTGAGATGGCAAAGAGGCAGGTCTGTATGCAAGGTGAGGTGAGGGCCTGAGAGCCACAGCCAGCTGGCTTCAACACTCAGTTCCTGGCACATGTGTCTACATGTAATCAGAACCACAAAAAGGCACACGGCTGCTGCCACTGGCAACAAGCCATACTTTCACAGCTGTGGCACACCAGAGACCCACATCTGGTTTACTGATAAACAGAAATATCTGGAATTTCAAAGGTTCCTTGTTCTGGAATATGTCAGAAGGACACAGCACACAGTAAAACTTCATGAATATAATGGTTTGCTAAAAGTAATTTACAATTCATAAATCAGAAGGATGGAGGGCGGGCTCAAGCAAAATACAAACAGAAACAATGGTGCTATCTACATTTCAGACCATGGAAATGAGAACCAATCCTCCCAACTCAACATCAGGTGGTTTGGCTCTACCCTCTCAGCACTGATCCCAGAGGACTCAAGCACATCTTGAACTAATCACAAAGCTCTCTACAAGTCTTTCAGTCAGCTGACCTAAGACCACTCTCTGGGCTATGTGACTGAGTAAATATGTGCATGTTTGCCACACAGAGGAAAGGGAGGGGATTGCTGGGGTGTTGGGTGGGCACCTGAGTCATCGTGTGAAGGCTGGTTTAGTGCACGCCTAACACAGGCTACACACAGCATTCAGTGTTCTCTCCTTGTTCTTTAAAGGCAATGAGCTGGAAACCTGGTGTCTCAGAAATGAGTGGCCTGCTGTGCTGGCTAGTTTATATCAATTTACATAAGCCAGAGCCAACTGAGAGGAGGAAATCTCAATTGAGAAATTGTCTCCAAAAGATGGTGCTGTAGGCAAGACTGTAGGGCATCTTCTTAACTAGTGATAGAAGCAGGAGAGCCCAACTCATTGTGGGTGGTGCCACCCCTGGGCTGGTGGTCCTGGATGCAAAAAGAAAGCAGGCTGAGCAAGCTAGCAAGTAGCATTCCTTCATGGTCTCTGCATCAGCTCCTGCTTTGAGGTCCCCATCCTGTTCTTGCCTTGGCTTCCCTCAATGGACTGAAATTCAGGATATGTAAACCAAATAACCTTCCCCCACCCCCCCCAATAGCTTTTGTTCATTGTTTCAGCACAGCCACAGAAACCTTAAGACACACACCTACAGATCACCATAGAAATCAGTGGCACACTTTGGTACCTACAGCTCTTACGGTTTGAGTGCAAATGCCTCCCACAGGCTCACACATCTGCATGCTTAGTTTCCAGTTGAACTGTTCAGAAGGGCTAGGAGGTGTGTTGCTTTGAGGTTTCAAAAGCCCATGCCAGGCCCGGTGTCTCTCTGTCTGCTGTCTGTGGGTCAGGGTGTAGTTTTCAGTTACTATAGTACCATGCCTACCTGCTTGCCACCATGTTCACCACCACGGTGATGCGGTAAACCTTCTAAAGTTTGTAAGGAAACACACAGTCAAATGCTTTCTTTTGTAAGAGTTGCCTTGGTTATGGGGTGTCTTCACAGCAATAGAACAGTGACTAAGACAAGCTTCCCTCCTGCTTTGAGACAGGTCTCACTAGGCAGCCCTGGCTGGTCTGGAATTCACTGTGTTGACTGACTGCACTGGCCTGGAACTCACAGAGATCCTGTCTCTGCCTTGTGAGTGCTGGGATTAAAGCCATGTGCCACCATGACCTGCTTCTTTTGCGCTTGGCATTTTTATCTTCTCTTACACCAATTCTAAAGATTTACTTTATTTTATGTGTATATGTGTGTTGTTGAGTGTATGCATATGTACCATATGTGTACAAGTGCCTGTGGAAGCCAGAAGAGGGCACTGAATTCCCTGGAAGTGGAGTTACAGGTGAGATGTACAATGTGGATGCTGGGAAGTGAACCAGGTTTTTCTCAAGAGTAGCAAGTACTCTTAACTGCTCAGCCACTCAGCAGGACCCTATTTCTTGATTTATAAACATCATTCTCCAACCAAGGGGACAAGGCACAGAGAGGACAAAGCTTATTGGAGAAACAGCTGAGAAAGTATGGGAACCCACAACACTTATTGCCAGAAAACAGGCAAATGCCAACAGTATTGCACATACATAGAAAGCTGGGAAGTTGACTGAAGGTTCTTTTCTGATGCAAGCCAACAACACAAGCAGAGACCTATTCATAGTTAGAGCTAAGATGGCAGAAACGGGGATTCTAGCCTTAACCCTCAACAGGATATCCATTTTTGCAACTATTCACTGACAGGAGTACTTTGTGGGAGGTGTCAGGACCCAGTGGAGGAAAACATCCATGAACATATACAAGATGGCAAGAACACTTTGTAATTGTCATGCCCCCTCAGTGGTGGTTTTACTCAAAAGGAAGTGGGTTCCCCAATATTGTAAGGCTTTGCCCAGGGTTGGGCCGTTCTGCCTCACCACAGAACACTAAGAGCCAAACCACACGGAATGCTGAGGAGGGCAGAGCATGAGCGCTCAGTGCCCTCTGAGAGAACACTGACAGCAAGCACTGCAGGAACCAAGGCGAGCTCCAGAGCCTGACCCCAGAGACATAACCCGAGACTCAAGGAGCTGCAGATGACCTGACAAGGCATTAAAGGATCTTCGAACAGTCCAAAGAGCTGCAAGGGAACACTGCAGGACACCTGAGCATTAAGGAAAGCAACACCCAAGCAAGGCATATAAAGAGAAAGAAACCTTAAGGGGAACCTTCATGAAAACTCGGAGTTGAAGAACGTAAGTCCTTCTGTGTATGTGTTGCTTCTATTGGTTAATGAATAAAGAAACTGTCTTGGGCCTGTACAGGTTAGAATAGAGGTAAGTGGGGAAAACTAAACTGAATGCTGGGAGAATGAAGGCAGACACAGATTAATAGAAATGGGTTAAATTAAGATGTAAGAGCTAGCTAATAAGAAGCTAGAACTAATAGGCCGAGCAGTGATTTAATCAATACAATCTTTGTGTGGTTATTTTGGGGCTGAGCATCCGGGAACAAACAAGTGGCCTCCTACAATAAGTGCATGCAATGAAGACATGGCATGAAGTCAGACAGAAGACCCAGCAAGCTCTCCGCAGATATGGAAACTATCTACATTCTGAACAAAAAACCAAGAGGATGAACAGATTAAGGAATCATAGGCTTCAGGGCAGAACACACATCAAAATACACAGCATGGGGTCCCAGAGAGTGGGGAAGAGGGCTATACAGAGAAGTAACTGAAACCTCAAAGCTGGGGGAAAGTGAGTTTCCAGGTCACAATGACAAAGAACTCCAAACAGATGAAGTAAAGGTCTTAACTAAGTAACTTAAGCCAAACTGTTGAGAGTCAGAGAGAGAATTCTGGAAGCACCAAGAGGAAAGAGAATAGGTACTAGGAAAGCCCTTCCCTCTGTAAGACTGTGGGAGAGCTCCTGGAAGAAACCCTGCAGGCCAGGACACTGGGAAAATATGCTAAAAGTACCAAAAAGTGATGGAGGAAGGTCATTGGCTAATAAAGAAACTGCCTTGGCCCATTTTATTGGTTAGAACATAGGTGGGTGGAGTAAACAGAACAGAATGCTGGAAAGAAGAGGAAGTGAGCTCAGACTCGACAGCTCTGCTCTCTGAGACACATGCAATGAAGCTCCAACCCAGGATGGACGTAGGCTAGAATCTTCCCAGTAAGCGCACCTTGGGGTGCTACACACATTATTAGAAATGAGCTAGTCCAGGTGTGAGAGTTAGCCGAGAAGAGGCCAGATATAATGGGCCAAGCAGTGTTTTGTGTGTTGTTATTTTGGGGCATAAGCTAGCCAGGCGACCAGGAGCTGGGGAGACAGGAACACAGCCCGCAGCTCCTACTACAAAAAAGAAAAAAAAAAACAACCAACAACCAAACCCTCTTGGTTCTAATTTCATTTCTGTTGCTGTGATATAACACCCTGAAAAAAAAGGGAGAAGGACTCTGGTGGTTTGAAAGAAAATGCCCCCCAATGAGAGCGGCACCATTAGGAGGTGTGGCCTTGTTGGAAGTAGGCATGGCTTTGTTGGTGGAAGTGTGTCACCGTGGAGGTGGGCTTTCTTTGAGTTGCCAGCAAGATGTAGGACTGTGAGCTACTCCTCCAACACCATGTCTGCCTACATGCCACCATGCTTCCCTCCACGAAGATAATGGACGGAACCTCTGAAACTGTAAGCCACCCGCCCCAATCAAATGTTTTCATTTACAAGAGTTTCTATGGTCATGGTGTCTCTTCACAGCAATAGAAACCCTAAGATAAGGACTTTATTTCAGTTAACAATTTCAGGTTATAGCCCATCATAGCAGGGAAATCAGGACAGGAACTTGAGGCTAGTCACTTCATGACCAATCAAGGGCAGAGAGAAATGAATGCTGCCTGAAATGCAGCTAGCTTTCTTTACTCTTTCTTATACAATCTAGGATTTCCTGCCTACTTCCCTAGAAGCCACCCACAGTGGGCTAGGTCCTCACACATCAACTAGTGAGTAATCAAAACAATCCCCTATAGGCCAATCTGATTTAGACAATTACTCTTTGAGAGTCTTTTTCTGTGTGAATCTCCATTGCAGCAATTTGACAATTAAAACTATCATATAAATATCCCAAATAACCCCATCCTGTTCCAGGAGCAAGGCTGTCCTTCAGAGATGAAGGGGAAGAATTCCCTAAAGTAGTTCATTACTATTAAACCTGCCTTGAAGAAATTGCTAATGGACATCCTTAAACTCAAAATACAAGAGTGTACTGTAATGGGGGTATTAAAATTATTTTTATCTCTAGCATAAAAGATAGAAGTACTAAAATACTACAAGTACTTACACTGTTAGTGGGTACAACAAGGGAACAAGGGGGTGTGAACTGTGACAACCAAATGCCAGGGATGTGTATGCTGTGGAGAAGCAACAGTGTAGTTTCCAAATGTGAGTCAAGTCCTGTCAGCTTAAAACACACTCTTATAACTACCAGATTTTTATGCAAGCCTCGAGGTAATTACAAAGAAAAAACCTGTAATGGAGACAGAACAGGTAAAGAGAAAGGAATCAAAGTATACCAGTACAAAAGACTCATAAAAAAACAGAACAAAATAAAAACAGCAACAGAGGAAGAAAGGGCCAGGGATCCTAGAGCAGTAGACAACAGACAGCCTTACTTAGCAAAAATCTACTTTACTTGTTATTATCCGGGAACTGAAACCTGAGCTGCATGCAAGTGGTTTGCTATCTAGAAAACCCTGAAGATGCCATATTCCTAGCCCCAATAATATAAAAATATAACTTCTCCACCAAAAGACAGGGTAGATGGGAACAACCCCCTCCCCACCTTCCTAAGATCCAACTGTTGCTACACCAGGGACTCACTAAGTTAAGGACACAGAAGCAGAAAGTGGAAAGTCAGTTCACAAAGAGCAGTGGAAGGGAATGGGGTGGACACATGTACATCAGACAAAACCCTGTCCTAAACTCTCAAGTGCCACATTCCCACCACCTCTGAAAGCAATCTCTATCAAAATCCAATGGCAACTCCTCCCATAGAAATAGGCAAAACCAAAACCAAAAATTCATTTATAGCACATTAGACCACAAAGAACTAAGTGATCTTAAGAAAAACAAAGCGAAGATTTCACTCTCCTGATTTCAGACTACATCACAGTGGCAGTCACTAGAGCAGAATGGTCCTGGCACAACAGTCAGACAAGAGGATCAAAACACGAATAACTAATATTTACACAGGGTGCAAAGAACTGACAGTAGGGAAATCATTGTGTCTTCAATAACAGTGCGGGGAAAACTGGATATCCATAAGCTAAAGAACTAGACACCTAAGCCACACATAAAAACCAACTCCCAATTGATCAAAGCCTGACACTGTGGGTCTGGAGGAAAACACAGGGAAAGGCTGTTTGACTCTGGTCTTGGCAATGACTGTGGATATGAATCCCAAAGCAGAGACAAATGAAAAAGTAAACAAGTGGAATAGCATGGAGCTAATAAGATTCCACAAGGAAACAATAGTATAATGTATAAGGCAGCCTTCGGGGCTTGTTCCAAGGTGACCCAAGTTCAATTCCCAGTACCTACCTCCAAGTAGGAGGAGTTGTCCTCTGACCGCTAGGTGTACGCCACAGCGCGCACACACACACACATGCACACGCACACACACCAAATAATAAAATGTAGAAAGGTCGCTTTCAGGATGGGTGAAGGCATTTGCAAATCCTGTATCTTATATGGGGTTAATATGCAAAATACATAAGGAATTCATACAACTAAATGAAAAAAACAAACAAAACCCTCAAAACTTGATTACACAAACAAACAAAAAAACAGGCTAAGGATCTGAGTAAGTTTTTCTCCAAAGTAGACAGAAACGGCCAACAGGAGTGCGGAAAGGGTGCACATCACTCATCAGGAGGGGAATGCAAATCATAACCATAGTGAGGCATTGCCTCCCCCTACCTGTATGGCTACTGCTAAAACAACGTAACAAGTGTCGGAAGGGTGTGAACAAAAGGTAGTCCTTGTACTGTGTGTGTGGGATGAAAATTTGTACAGCCATTATGCAAAACAGGGGGGAAGTTCCTCAAATAAAAATTAACAATAGAAATGTCATAGAGTGCAGTAAGCCCACTGTTGGAACTGAGGTCTGAGTGCTAGAGACACAGCACCCCATGTTCACTGCAGCAGCACCTACAAGAGCCTGAGTGTCCATGAAGGGGTGAATGGATAGAGGGAACACGGCCTGAACACACAACACACACTTAGTCTTCTCAGAAGAGTCCTGTCATTTGTGACCACACGGACGGCACCATGCAGAGTGAAATAGGCTGGACGCAGACACTACACGACATCACCTTTCCATGATCTAAACAGAGTAGGACCGTGCTTGTCAAGGCTGGGGCAGCTGGTTCAAGGGTGCTGGCATCGTGCTTTATTGCACAGCTAACAGCTGGGTCATGTACTTAGACACACCTGACACTGACTTCACCAACCATACCCAAGCCACAGTAGTAATGAAGGGATGGGAATGGACTTTGGCAAACAGAGGATGTGCTCATGACCCTGATGGTGCTGACAGTTTCATGTGGGCATACTTATGCCCAAACTCATCAAACTGTACACACTGAAACGGTTTGCATGTCAATCACACAGGCAGTTTAAAGTAACATGGAGTGATGGCTATGTGGATAAGAGCACTTCCAGAGGACCCAGGTTCACAGCGCTCACATGGCAGCTCACAACATACATGCAAGCAAGTCACTGCACACAGATAAAACAGGTCATAGCTCCTTGCCTTACACTAAGGTAATACAGGGATCTAGAAGTCCGTAGTGATATCAAGTGGAGGAAAGGGTGCTGCTTCTTACTGTAGAGTAAGAATAAACAGGCGGGAGTGGTGGCGCACGCCTTTAATCCCAGCACTCGGGAGGCAGAGGCAGGCAGATCTCTGAGCTTAAGGCCAGACTGGTCTACAGAGTTCCAGGACAGCCAGTGCTACACAGAGAAACCCTGCCTCAAATAAACAAACAAACAAAAAGAATAAACACAGAAGAAATAAAAAGCCACCCAGACACTGTCCAATCGAGAGTTGTCAGAAAAGGCTCACCTTGTGGTGTGCAGCAGTTCCCTCCATTTGAATATATGACCATAGCCAGCTTGTAGCCAACAAGTTTGATTTTTTGCAGGAAAAGTCACATGATAAAGGGAAGAGTCTGGTGATGAACTAGGTATGAATAATCTTACAGTCCTGTATCAGCAGTTTCTGGGATGGCGGAAGCAACTCTTTCCTATGTGAAACTTCTCACATAGACTCAAGCCAGCCTCAGAACTCAGTGGTGGTGACACACTACAAAAAACAGCTTAAAAGAGGTTTATTTTAAAGTAAAGTTTACATCTTTATTTGTTGAGGGAGCGGCGGGGCTGCGTCCCCGGCACCCAGCCGCCCGCATGGCTTATGCCCCGAAATAATTATATGAAAACTGTATTTTTTTAAACATTGCCTGGCCCATTATCTGTAGCCTCTTATTGGCTAGCTCTTACATATCGATCTAACCCATTTTTAATAATCTGTGTAGCCCACGAGGTGGCTTACCAGGGAAGATCTTAACCTGCCTCTGTCTGGAGTGGGAGAATCATGGTGACTACTTGACTCAGCTTCTTTCTCCCAGCATTCTGTTCTATTTACTCTGCCTACCTAATTTTATGTCCTATTAAAGGGCTGAGGCAGTCTCTTTATTTAACCAATGAAATTAACACAAAACAGAAAACTCTGGATTTTAAGGTCAATTTTGTTATATGTATTTCTGATCTTGATTAAGGTATTGTGATTGTGTAGTTCACTTAAAATGTAATGTATATAGGTTGTTAATAGATAATCATAATAGTCAAGTTTGTAGTCATGTTAGTTAAGATTTTCTAAATGTACATAGATATATTTTAGATAGGCATTCTTCATATCTTTCAAAGATTATAAAATATGGCATTTTAAATGTTTTAATAACTTAGGACTTTTCATGACAATGAGACACATCTACTCCTGACAACACCAATCTACTTCAAGAGAAAGATGGACATCAAAGAAGATCCTTATAAAGCCATTTGGACAAGAAACTGCTCTTGCCTGGACTGTTGGATAAACTGGACACAAAATACCCGCAGAAAGAGGACTGCTAAACTTGCCTAAAGGTGAGATGATTCTTTGGGGTTCCTGACTCATAAAAGAGTCTGCGAGACATTTCTGCAGGACACAGCAGATAGTGACTAAACTGTCTTTGGAATTTCCTGCTTCATGGAAATGTCTGCTGGATATTGTGGGCCTGTAGGCCAAAGATGGATGCCCCAACGATACAAAAAAACTTTGGTGACTGTCAAGGCAGCGAGATGTCTCTGTCATTTCTAAAATTTTAAAAGTTACTTACTTCTTGTTTGCTTAGGTAATATTATATCCTTCTAAAGTTTTTGGTGGAGTTAAAAAATAGATAGTTATAGTTTTCCAGTTATAATAAAATATAAAATAGATGTAAATATTATAATTCTTACTTGATAACTGTTTTGTTATATGTAATTTTGCTATGTTAAAGTTAAAGCCTTTTTTTTGTTTAAACAGAAAAAGTGGAAATGATGTGGGAGTGTCATATCTGTTGATTTCATTGGTTAATCAATAAAGAAACTGCTTGCCCTAATAGGTTAGAACATAAGTAGGTGGAGTAAACAGAACAGAATGCTGGGAGGAAGAGGAAGTGAGCTCAGACGCCATGCAACTCTCTCCAGGGCAGACGTGATGCAGCCAGCCACCAGGTCAGACATGCTGAATCTTTCCTAGTAAGCCACCTCGTGGGCTACACCGATTATTAGAAATGGGCTAGTCCAGGTACGAGAGTTAGCCAAGAGGCTCGATATAATGGGCCAAACAGTGTTTAAATGAATACAATTTGTGTGTTGTTATTTTGGAGCATAAGCTACCCAGGTGGCTGGGAGCTGGGGCTGCAGGAATGCAGCCCACAGCTCCTACATTTATTTTATAGATGAAATTCTCCATTTTAAAAAAGTGGTTTTATAGTTCGTTTGAGTTATAGTTTTATAGTAAGTTTGTTGTTTGAGACAGGGGTCTTTATGTAGTTCTGCCTGTCCTGGAAGTCATTATGTGGATCAGGTTGGCTTTGAACTCAGTGATCCACCTGCCTCTGCATACCAACTGTTGGGATTAAAGGTGTGTGCTATCACTGCCTAGCTTTTACATTAGTTCTTAATCTTTATGATAAGAAGTACACGTGTATATATATATACACACACACACAGACAGAGAGAGAGAGAGAGAGAGAGAGAGAGAGAGAGAGAGAGAATTACTGTCTCAAGCCTTGCAGTAGTTTTCAAATGCAGGTATGATACAATTTTAAAAGTACATATTTGGGGCCTGGCATAGTGTTACACACCTTCAATCCCATCACTTGGGGCAGGGTTAGGGATGGCAGGTGGATCTCTGTGAGCTAGAGGCTAGCTTAATCTATATATTGAGTCCCAGGACTAGGGTTACTTGGAGATACTCTTGTCTCATAAAACAAACAAAACACACACACAACAACAACAACAAAGACTCATTTAGGGCTGGAGATCTGGCTTGGTGGTTGAGTGTTTGCTATTTTAAGAGGACCTGAGTTTGGTTCCCAGTACCCACACTGGCAGCTGACAACTACCTAGGATTCCAGCTCCAGGGATCCCTTTTTTGGTCTCCAAACACACTCACACACGCATCCACACACTCTCACACAAATAAAACTTAGAAAAAATAAGAAAATACATTCTTTTCTGAGTGAGCCCAGGGTTCAAGCAAATGTTCTACCACGGAGCTGTACTCTCAGCCCCTAAATGTATACACTGTCAACTTGATAGGATTCAGAGTCGCCTAGAAGGCAAACCTCTGGAGGTTCACAGTGAGTTTCCTGATTGGGCTAATTTAGGTGGAGACCCATCTTGAACGTGGGTGGGGTGAGCTGAGCACCCGTGTCCATCTTGCTGCTTCCTGACCGCAGATGCAATGTGACCAGCTGCCTTGAGTTCTTGCTGCATGGCACTCCACCGTGACAGATTGTCTACACAGTATGAACCCAGGCAACCCTTCCTCCCACTGCTCTTGCCAGGTGTGTGTCACAGCAACAAGAACAGCAGCAGACACTGTTGAACACCTCAGAGCTCAATCCTCCGGGATCTGCAAGAACATCTCTTGACTACACATGGTCACCTCACACTGCTACAGGGACATGCTGTTCAAAACTCAAACCGAAGAGGTGACTCACCCAGGAGCAGCATTCCTGGTCTGTGCCTCCCTTCCTGGAATGCACACTCTACACAGAACACTGCTGGGTGGAAGGGCTCTGATTTAGTTGCTTTCCAACAACTGAAGATCAGAGCTAGTCAAGTCTACAGCATTTGAAAGAGAAGCAAACTTTAAGGCTGTAAAATAAAGAGTATTCATGCATCCAAGGCCATTCCTTCTTACTTACCCACCACAAGTGTTCCTATCTTTCTCTGTTATCACCAGGTACCCAATACCTATCTTAAGTTGTCTTATCAAATAGTCCCCAAGGTGGGATTGATGAATGGGAGATATCAGATTCTAATCATCAGAGCAACTTAGCTTTTGAACTTTTTTGGGCAGGGTCTCATGATTTGCTTTGGCTATCCTGGAACTTGCTGTGTAGACCAGGCTGGCCTTGAACTCACAGATCTGCTTACCTGTGCCCCTGCCTCCGGAGAGCTGGGATTGGAGGCGCGTACCACCGTGCTTGGCCCAGCTTCTGAATTACTAATTTTTTAGAAGGTCAGTCTTCATGGCTTAATGCCCCCATCTTCTCTCCCCTTTCCCTTTGATCTGCTATATACGTACAAATACATTTAAAATATACAGTATAACCAGCCGGGTGGTGGTGGTGCACGCTTTTAATCTCAGCACTTGGGAGGCAGAGGCAGGTGGATCTCTGTGAGTTTGAGGCCAGCTTGGTCTACAAGAGCTAGTGCCAGGACAGGCCCCAAAGCTACACAGAGAAACTCTGTCTCGAAAAACTAAAACAAACAAACAAACAAAACCCCAGTACAACCCTGGGTTCAAAAAAGTCTGAAAATATAGTATTTAAACTGTGACAAACCATGGCATAATACTCCCCACTCTTACAGAGGCAGGACAGGCTTTTGAGTTCACACATATCATCTCTTTGGCTACATGTTCCGTGTCCTTTGGCTACATTCTTAGGATAGCTTTGCCCTGTAAAGACTTGGATGCAAGGCCTGCCCTCTCTCTCAGCAGATTGGCTTCCTCAGCACTCTGGAGAGTCTGTGTGTGCTTCAGTAAGAAGTGGCTAATGAAGAGCTTCAGGCCTTCTTGCAACATTCCCAGCTTTGGGTTGTCAGACACTCTGAAAGGGAATTGGAGACATAGGTCAGGGAGGGGCTGGTCTTCCAGATCTCAGCGCCTGACAGTTCAAGCAGCAAGGCAAAACCTACTTTCAGGCATTTGTTTTTGTTTTTCTGGATGATGGGATAAAACTCAAGGTCTTCCATAAGATAGGCAAGTACTTTGCTACTGAGACACCCCCACCCTGTCCCTTATTTAAGAGAATTTATTTTTAGGCAGAACCTTGCTATACTGTCTAAGCTGGTCTTGAACTCCTGGACTTAAAGCACCCCCCCCTTTTGCTCAGCCTCTAGAAAAATTGTGACCACAGGAATGTCACTACACCTGGATAAAGCAGTATGGGGGGGCTTTACATTTGGAATCCTTCTGCCTCAGTCTCTGAGGTGCTAGGACTACCGACATGAGCTGCTGTAACTGGTTGCTTTTAAAGTAGGATTCTGGGTGTGGTGGTACAAGTCTTTAATTCCAGCACTGGTGAGGCAGAGGCAGGCACAGACCTGTGAGATCAAGATCATTTTGGTCTTCAAAGCAAGCTCTAGGCTAGTCAGGGATATATAGTGGGACTCTGTCCCAAAAACAAAATAAAATGAACAAATAAACAAAAAGCAAAGCAAAATAAAAATTCCTTTTTTTTTTTTTTTTTTTTTTTGAGACAGGGTCTTACTTTGTGTCCTGGCCTGGCTTTGAATTCACCAGGCTGGCCTTGAGCTTATAGCAATTCTTCTGCCTCAGCTTCTTAAATTCTGGGCTGACAGGTGTGAACCGAAATGCCCAGCTTTCACTTGAACTTCTTGAGGGCTAGGGATGAGGCTCAGTGGTAGAAGCATATGCTTAGCACAGAGAGAGGCCTGAAATGTCGGCACCTCATAGGAAGACCATGAAATGAAACCCACGGAACAGATAACATATGCACGTGTTACAAACCACGCTCTCCATCAGGCAATCCTGTGCATAGACACTGTAATGTAGACTCGGTCTACAATCATGTGCTAGGCACATCCCCGACATTATAGGCCGACAGGAGTGAAATGGGTGTACCCTCCGTGCTTGCCCAAATGGCAATGTTTGCTCTTTTCCCATGTCTTACCAGGAAATACTGGGCACACGTACCTTGAAAAAATTAAACCCAGGTCTTCTTCTTCTGTTTCCATCAACAGCTTGGTCAACACTTTCCGTAGGAAGTGGACTCTGGGTTTATCCAATTCACTGAACTCAACTACCTAAGGGTCAGGAGATAGGAAAACATCATCCTGCTGATTCAGTGTTACCACGATTTGTGACAAGCTCTCTGCAACACCAGCTGCTGGCAAGTACAGAGCACTGCTGGGCAAGATGGGCTGGCTCCCAGGCTGTGAGCTACACGGCAAAGCTAGGTTTACTTAGTAGAGGGGAAACAGGTGTTGCCTCTGTCCTCTGCAGCAGCCACTCCTGAGTTACAACTCTGCAGAGAGGCCAATTAGCATGCACATATGTACGTGTTTCCCTGAAAAGCACGACCGCACAAAGCTTCTCAATTTTAGCAGTAGGATTAGCATGCTATACTTACACCGTGGACTTCCACGCCGAAGTCATTACTCAAAGACCCAGACAGCAAAACAAAATCAAGCTGAACTTAAATGGAGCTTCCAAACATGCTTCCCCTAACACTCTGGGCTTTTTTTATTCTTTCTCCAAAGCCTCCAATCCTGCAGTGGTGGCACACGCCTTTAATCCCAGCACTCGGGAGGCAAAGGCAGGCAGATCTCTGTGAGTTTGAAGCCAGCCTGATCTACAAGGTGAGTTCCAGGACAGCCAGGCTGTTACACAGAGAAACCCTGTCTTGAAATACCAAAAAAACAAAACAAAACAAAAAAACAGCCTCCAGTTTTACCCTGAAGCTGCTTATTTTGTTTTGTGACTACTTCCATGCCCGCTTAAACGGCATGGTCATTTTTCCTTTATACAGCTTATCTGTACTTTTTCCTTTTTAAAATGCTAATAAAATTGTCCATGCTCGTAACAAAGAAAGAAAAAACCGCAGAAATACAGAGTACAGCAGGTAACTAGGCACTGCCTAGAGACTTGAGCTATGCCCACATACACTCTGCTTACAGACACAGGCACAGGGAAGCACAAAAGCGTGGCTAGGAACAAGGATACGCACCACAGTAGAGTGGCTCCCTGAGAAGAGCCCAGGGCACAGACTAGAGCCCAGGAACAGGGTCAGGGACGTGTCTAGGGCCCTGTGATGGCTATCCTCAACTGTCAACTTGACTACACCTGGAACTAAAACCCCACCTGTGAGGAACTTTCTGCTTAATTTGAAATAGGAAGATCCACTTCTAACCCAGAGTTTAGGTGGGAAGATACACCTTTAATCTGGGCCACAGCTTCTGCAGGAAGCCATATAAGGACATGGAAAAAGGAAGCTTTTGCTCTTTGCCTGCTTGTCCTGCCTTGCTAGCAAGCCCATTCCTTTACTGGCATTGGAGACTACTGTTTTGGAAGATCAGCTGAGATAGCCAACCTCATGGACTGGGCAACTACTGGATTCTTGGATTTTCTGCTCACAGTCATTGTTGGATCAGCTGAACTGTAAACTGTAAGTCATTCTAATAAATCCCCTTTATATATCGAGAGATTTCTGCTATATGTTGTTACTCTAGAGAACCCTATCATCCACAGCTGGCTCCTGCCCACTTCTCACAGTCACAAGGAAATTGTCAGCAGATATTTGGATGAAAGCCAGGAAGGACAATGCACACAGGACACCGCACTGAAGACCTGTCACAGAAGGACAGAAGGATTTTCTAGGACACTGGCAGCCCATCTTGAATCCTACCTCCTGTGCCTAGGCTTCCCTGTCTTCTGTACTGGTGCCTCAGGTAGGAACGAACAGCATTATGGTATTTTGCAGTGAAGATCCACAACTATGTCTTTAAAAGGAGGAGTCTGTCCTAACTAGTAGTATGTCAACTTACACAAGTCAGGGTCATCTGAAAGGAGGGAGCCTCAGTTGAAAAAAATGCCTCATAAAATGGGCTGTAGAGATTGATTCTGGAGGGCCCAGCCCACTGCAGTAGGGCCAGCTCTGGGCTTGGGGGGCTTGGGTTCTATAAGAAAGCGGGCAGAGCTGCAGTCCTCCAGGACCTCTGCATCAGCTCCTGCTTCCAGGTTCCTGTCCTGACTTCCCCCTGAGATGAACTGTCACCTCGAAGTGAAAGTGAAATAAACCCCTTCCTCCCCAAGCTGCTTTTGGTCATCCTGTTTATTACAGCAACATGGTGTTTATCACAGTGAACCTGAAGATCCTCTTCACTCTACGCTCCCAGCTGAGCTGTGACCGGTTCAGCATTGTATAACTAGAGCTTGGTTATTAAACAGCCTGTAACGGGGCTGATGGGATGGCTCAGCAGGAAACTAACTTGCCAACAACACTGATGAACTGAGCTGATTCTCAGAACACATGGGGTGGAAAGAGATAACCAATTCCTGAAAGTTGCTTTCTGAACTCAGCACATGCAAGCCCACACACATAAAATAAAACCAAAGGGGGGAAAACCCCAAACAAACAAACAAAAAAGAAAACCCTGTAGCTTGACACTAACTTTCTAAGTAAATTTATATTATGTATTGATTAGATATTTTCTGTGATGGCTATAATAATGAAAACATTTTATAGCTAGGGGTGTAGGTGCGGCACACACCTTTAATCCCAGTACAGGAGAGTCAGAGGCAGGTGGATCTCTGAATTTGAGGCTAGTCTGATCTACAGAGTGAGTTCCAGGACACCAGGGATACACAGAGAAACCCTGTCTCGAAAAACCAAAACCAACAACCCCCATCCCCCCAAAAAAGAAAGAAAAAAACACTCCAGAGGTTCAGTAAAGGCATTTTAAAATACACCAAATAGAAAGAATTTTACTAATTTCTTGCATTATACAGACCTTTAGGATAGAAAGTGGAAGTGATTTTGTCTTCAACAAGTGTGCCACCAGATGAACCAGATTTGAGAATTTAGTGGCTGGCAAATTTTCTAAGTCCCGAAATTTGTCCCATATGCTAAACTGGAAAGTCATCTAGTTAACAGTAAAGAAGAAAAAAGTTAAAATGCAGCAAACCACTGGAACAACTCACCGTGAACATACTTTAAAGGTACTCTATAGTCAATAACCCAAATCACAACTAAGCAACTTCCTGACACCATCACAGAAGTTCCTTTTGGTTGTAGTTTTGCCCCACATGTCAACACATGGCTTTGAAGAAATGTTGTTAGCAACAACCAGTTATTAGATAGCAGTGGCCTGAAACACTGGAGAGGTGTCCAGCCAGCCCGCCACAATCTTCCAGCTGTGGCAGACAAGCTGCCTCGGGATGTTCTGGGCTCTTGTTACCTTGCCCCACTGTTCTATCTTCTCCAGTGCAGGCAGGCCTGGCTGCTGGCACGGACAAGGTCCATGTGGGATAATGAGCCAGGCAGATGTACTGGTGGTCTTCTACATTACCTGGAATCTCCTTTCATAGCAGCAGAACTTGCTAGCCAGGAAAGCATAGAAAGGGTTGTAGGTTTTTTCCTGCAGGCAGCAATCCATGAGAATGTGAACGATCTCTCTCTCCTGCTGGTCCTTCAGCCCAAGCCTAAAAACAACCAGACTAAGAATGTATACTACTTCAATTTCTAGGGCAATATCGATCCTCCCTGTTGGAGGAGTCCAGTGGAAAGGGAGTCGGTAAAGATGGGTGATGGCAGTCACATACTGGTCACAACCAAAGCTTGTTCCCAGCCCCGATGGGCCTCAGTGCCCTGTGATGTGACAGAATGTTGAAGCA
This sequence comes from Microtus pennsylvanicus, assembly GCF_037038515.1. Classification (NCBI taxonomy): domain Eukaryota; kingdom Metazoa; phylum Chordata; class Mammalia; order Rodentia; family Cricetidae; genus Microtus; species Microtus pennsylvanicus. Next base: position 1,949,814 of record NC_134599.1, read on the forward strand.
CAGCACAGCTCCCAAGCTGTACAGTAGTAAAAGCCAAGGACTGTGTTGTTCTTGCAGACAACACAGACGATTCTCCTGTGATGCCATGAAGCCGGGGGTGGTTAAGGTAATCACTTTACTTTTTGTTTTTCTTTTAAATTATGTTTTTAAATTTTCTATGTGTATGAGTGTTTTGCTTGCATGTATGTCTGTGCATCACCTACATGTCTACTGCCCATATGGATCAAAAGCAGGCATCTGAGGCCCTAGGCTGGAGTACAGATGGTGAGCTGCCACGTGGGCACTAGTAATCAAACCTGGGTTCTGTGAAAGAGTAGTAGCAAGTACTCTTAAATGCTGACCTAATTCACCAGACACTTTGACTTTTTTTGTTTTGTTCTGAGACAGAGAAACTCTGTCTAACCCTGTGTAACCCTAGCTGTCCTGGAACTTACTCGGCAGACCAAGTTCAAGTTGGCCTTGAACTCAGAGATCCACCTGCCTCAGCTTCCTGAGCAAAAGGACTAAAGGCTTTCGCCAGGTACTTTTTTGTTTTTATTTGTTTTTTTTGTATAACTTATGGCAACAGCTCTGGTGCTGTATAACAATAACCCAACAGTTGGGAAGCTGAGGTGGGGAGATTTGTGAGCTTAAGACCAGCTTGACTTATACAAGGAGACCTGTCTCAAACCTCCCAAACACCCTTCTCCCAGGTAAAACTCACAACAAAATGCATTCTTTCCTGTGAGTGTGGACAGGCCCACAGGATCAAACAGCAACCACTCCAGTGAAAACACAATTCTACAGTCGCTCTACCTCCTTCCTCCCTTTGCAGCAGGGCATTCTCCCTGAAACACAGGCCACTACAGATGTGTTTTCTGTGCCTCTAGTTCTGCTGTGTCAACATGTCAACAGTCATGAAGTAGCTGTCCAAGTCTGGCTCTTGTCCCAGGTACAGAATATTTAAGACCCATCCTTGCTGTATGAGCCTTGCTGCCCTGTCTTCTGCAGAACTGACTGACAAGCAACCCATGTACCTAGAGGACCCACAGTCAGTCTACCCATCAGTGGAAGAACGTACAGCCTTGGGGTTTCTGGCGATTAAAGATAATTGTCTTCTTTCTTTTGGAGGGCATTAGGAGTTGAACCCACAGCCTTGCACATGCCAAACAAGACCTCTACCCACTGAGCATGTCCCTAGCCCTAGCTGACTGTCCTCTGAATCCAGGAGCTGTAAACAAAAGCAGAAGCTCTATGTATGACTTAGGAGAAAACAGCAACTCTGCTGCCATGTTACCCCCACACTGTTCCCAAGCAACAAAACCCAACAGAAGCAGCATGCTTCATTTCATTTCAGCTGTACTATAGCAATCCTTGGGGTGACATGTGTACAAGAATAGACAGTGATCAAAAAAACAAAACAAAACAAAACAAAAAACAAAACAAAAAACCCTGCAATGCTGGAATGCCGGAGTCAAGGACCTCACACTGTTGAATTACAGCCCCAGTCTGGCTAATGATTTTCATGAATACAAGTAGGGTGGGCAGGGAGTCACTGTTCAGTCTGATATGTCTTTTCTTTTGTACCCTAGCTGACCTGGAAGTAAGACTGACCAGTTTTAGCTTCACAAGTGAGAGGATGATACAGGTTGCGCCACCATGCCCAGCAATGTTAAAAGTTTGAAAACACTGAAATGAACTAGAATGCTCTAGATTTCTTATGTTTTTCTGATAGAAATCATGTGATGTAGAGTGACTTGAGGAGAGGGTTTATCTAGCTAACACTTTCAGGTGACAATCTGCCACTGAGGAAACAGGGCAGGAACCACAGAGGAATGCTGCTTACTGGCTTACCCTCTGGCTTACTCATCCTAGGCTAGTTCCTTATTCAACCCAGCACTATTTGTTTGGAATGGTGCTGCCCACAGTGGGCTGAGTCTTGCAGCAGTTAAGACGGTCCCTCATAGACACATGCACAGACAACCTGTTACACACAGTTACTCTATTGAGATTCTTTTCTGGTGATTCTAGGCTGTGCCAAGTTGACAGTTAATGCTAACTAGGCCATGAGAGAACAGTGAAGGAAATATACTTTTTGGCATAAAGGACATCAGTCAGAACTGGAACATTTCCCAAAGGTCATGTGCTGAGAGCTTGGTCCCTGAGCTATGGTGTTATTGGAAGTGAAGGAACCTTGAGAAGGCCCAGTGGGAGGGAAGTTAGGTCACTGGGGACATGCCCTTCAAGGGAATGCAGGGAAGCTAGATCTTCTTTCTGCTTCCCAGTTTCCACGAAATAAGCAGGTCTTTTCTACCACATTTTTGCAATGATGTACTGTCCCACCACTACCCAGAGCAACAGGGTCAGGGAACCATGGATTGAAACTATAAGACCAAATAACTTTTCCTCCTTCAAGTTGATTTTCTCAGGCTTTCTATCACAGAGACAGAAAGTTGACTGTGGGAGCCCACAGGTGGCTCAGTTTCCATTTGGAGTCAATTCTGACTTAAAAGTCATCTGAATCTGAGTTCAAGCTTGCCTGCCCTGCCTGCATCCTTGAGGGCTGTGAGAAAGATCTGATTAAGTCCATGGGAAAGAGCATTTTGCCCAATGAGAAAGAGTACATTATCGAATGAACACAGGCTGGTGAATGCCAGTTGAGGGCACATCCAGACAGAATGCTCAAGAACAGGAATCTGAAGGTCTGTGTGTGCTTTGTTATGCTTTTGTGTATAAGCAGGCTCTGAAATAAACTCAGGGCTGTGCAGAGTAAGCTGGCAGTCTCCCGAATATACCCTGTGTTTTCTGTCTCAGTTTCTCTCAATCTAACAGTTCTTTAGCGTCAGCGCCCCCTTCCAGGTAGACTCTGTTAGAACAGGCTCTGACAACTGACTAGCAATGGGCAAGTTGGACCCTTTGACTGGACAGGATAATCCTCCTTTAACAAAGTCTCTCAGAGACAGAAACTGACTGAGGGACTCAGTGCTGCCTACATTCAGCAAACAGCAAGGTCTCAGAAGCATAAGCAAGCTCAAGGTTTCCATGTCAACAAGGCCCAGTTCAGAAAACCCAATCATCAGACTTGCACTTATTTCTAAGTTTGAACCAGATTAAGGAGGATTTAACATTCAACTGTTTAGACACACTTTGTAAAATTTACAACTAATTACAGGAACTATATTGTAAGCTTTATATTACGAGTCAGAAAGACAGAGATAATAATTCCCGACAATCAGGTGGCTGGTTACTTAAACGCTGCCTATCAGGCTCTCACCTGACGCTGCACATACTACTTACAAGGGTGCACTAGTACGGGGCAATGCCTCATGAGCTTCTCATGGAGCCCAGAAACCCAGATGAGAGGTTCAGACTAGCCAAAAGCTGAACCTAGATCTATGTACAGTATGTCTACTAAATAACAGATCAAAATGCTCACACCAATGCTTACTTCAGCAGCTTCTCAAAAGCATCCAGGAAGTCCTCACTCGTCATGATAGTGCAGAATATGTTCCTCCTGACATCAGTGTTCATTCTCTGCTTCCTTGCAAGTTCCAGGATCTTGGAGCTCATCTGAAAAGAAAGTAGTCAGTGTCCAGACCCTCCCATCATCCTGATGGAAGAAGCTTCCTCAGAAACAGGACATTGTTCCTTAGCATAGCATGTTTCTGAATTTGAATTTCTAAAGTGTAACATACACATTTGAGCACATAAGGGAGAAAAGCGCAGTGGGAGCCTTCTCAGGAGGTGGATTTGCTCTGTGGATCAGATCTGTTTATCAAATGAAGATCAAGTTCAGATACAAGCTGCTGCCAGAGTCTGGAAGTAAGACCAAGGTCCCCAGGAAGGAAAGACAAAGGAAATCGGAGTCACAATTTGAATCCACAGTAGGGACTGGAACCTACACCTCCTGGGAACAGCATGTGCCCGAGTTCCAACAACAGCTCCTCTCAGGCGAGTTTCCTCTTTACCCCTTTCTCATTACACTCAATTTCTAGATTTTATTTAAATTGGGTCTTGGAACTTTTTTTTTTCATTTTTGGTTTTTAGAGAGAGGGTTTCAATGTGTAGACCAGACTGTCTGCAAATTCACAGAGATCCACCTGCCTCTGAGATTAAAGGTGTGTACCACCACTACCCAATGGGTATTGGAACTTATAAAAATTCTTAGAACAGAGAAACTGAATTAATCATACGCCGACAGGAGCTACTTCTCTGAGGCATCCTGATAAGCCTGTGTGGTACACTTCATGAATACTCGGGAATAACAGGGAGCTACTTTAGGCAGAGTAGACTTGTAACACAGCAGGCTAGGCAGCCACTGGGGTCTTCATACCGTTCCTGCAGGCGGCTTCTGTAAGAGCGTTTGATGACTGTTGTCAATCATTGGGGTCCCACTCCATGCAGACCCCACAATCCACCAGCGACCAGTCTGTTCTGCATTTAAGATGCCATCCCAGGAGATTCGAAGCTGAGTCTCAGAACCTGAACCAGCATTGCGTACCTGATTAAAAGAAAAGGCTTCATGAAGAGCTTTGGCTGGCTCACACTCTGAACTTTTCTTATGCTTTGTTTGAAAAAGGCAGTTTGGGTGTATGACTATGGCAATGAACAGTTAGTCTGTTTGGGAAAATGTCAGAAAGAGCCATCAACTCTTAGTGTTCTGTCTGTGAAGTCTATGGGTCCACTATCCAACCGTGTGTGACCTGGACTACAACAATGACTATGTTAGAATGCCATAGCAACCATCTCACGCTGCATGGCAAGACTACAGGTTGGACACCTCAGGAGACTCATACTGGGCACTCAACCAACTTGACGATTCCTGTGCATGGAGGTTCCACAATCTCACTACAGATACACAGTTTTTAAGACTTGTGCTGGGCATAGCATGACCACTGTTCACAATGAGTCCATGATGGCATGGAGACTCAGGACAAACCAGAATAGGGTGTCACTCACCAGAGCTCTCTGTAACTTCCTTAGTTTCTCCACAGGCTGAGGATCATAGCCAGGGATTTTACGCATGTCATTGTTCTTCAGGGCCAGCATTGTCTCCAACATGAACCGCACCTTAAAGGAAAAGGAAAAGCATCCGAAGGCATCATTTAACAGCCACTAAGGAATTCACATGGTGAGAAACACATCATGGCTGACGGAGAACACTGATCGTCTGGAGGCAGTCTGTGATACCTCTAACAGTTCATTCAAATAGATGTGTCTCACTATCTGGAGGCCTTCTCTGCAACCCCACAACCCCAGCCCTGGTTGTGAGCATGACCAGAATCCTTCCTTGCAAACCCTTCTTCCAGACTTTATCTAGATGCCAAGTTGAATATTCAGAAGCTGTCACCTTCCCTTCCAGCCTTAGATCTCCTCCTGTATGTCCTACAGGGTGACCCCAAATTTCCATCCCATGTCCCTGCTCCTCCAAAAGTCACTTACTTCTGATTCCCAAGGTGACACCCACTGCCACCACACTCACACATGCTACTTTTGTTTAGAGATTCTTGAAACCTTCCCCCTGCTCTGTCATCTCTCATCTTTCCTACACTGGGATCAAAGTCTCCACCAGAGCAGAACAGCTGTCAATAACTATCTGCTCAGATTTCCCTCCACCAAGAAAAAAAATCCTGGCTCCCTGGGCCTTATCTTCTCCTTCCTAGTCAGGCCCCCAGGTTCCCACACTGATGATCTTCAACAGGTCACATCCGGGCTTCTCAGGTGCTGTCCTAACCCCTCAGATGGGGTGGGAGCCTTGACAAAGGAAACTGGCAAGATTAAGCCTCTGCCGCTGACACCCAAGCGTGGGAAATAGCTTCTGAGAGGGCAAACAAACCATTTATAATCATAAAATATGTATGAGTTCTTAATGAAGAAACAAGGTTCAAACAGGGTGTGGTGGTACACACCCGTAATCCCAGCACTCAGAAGAGTGTATTGATCACTCTAGGCTGCTCAGCCCCAGAATAATCACTCAGAAACTATATTATTTGCAATACTGTTTGGCCACTAGCTTAAACGTATTTCTAGCTAGGTCTTACATCTAGAATTAACCCATTTCCATTATTTTATATTTTATCACAAGGCTCATGGCCTACTGGCAAGGTTCCAGCCAGCAGCTTGCTTCTTTCCCTCTGGCGGCTACATGGTGTCTCGTCTCCACCTTTCTTCTCCCAGAATTCAGTTTAGTTTTCCCCACCTAGCTCTATTCTACCTTGCTATAGGCCCAAAGCAGCTTTTTTATTCATTAACCAATAAGAACAACACATGTACAGAACGACTTCCCACACCAGATCATGAGCCTGAGGCCAGCTTGGGTTACATAGTGAGACTTCATCTCAAAAAAACCAAGGAAACAAAAGCAGATTCCTCAAAACCAAGGTCAGTCTGCAGACTAGAGAAAAGGTCAGAGTACTAGGTAAGGCAGAAGAGAACAAGGAGCAGTAGGGCACGAACTAGTAGTGTCCAGCCAGCTACTCGTCTACGCTCTAGTGCTTCATGGTCACTAAGCAGGTCAAGTGGTACCCTACCCTGTTCTGGTCCCGAAACATGCTGCCTGCCCCACTGGCCTTGGCCTGGGCTTCTGTGATCAGCTCCTTAAGTGACAAGGCGTCATCTTTTCTCAACGCAAAGCCCACATTTTTCAGCATCAGCAGGATCAGTTCAATGTCTTTTTCCGTAAAAGTTCCAACAAGCTTCTTCAAAATGTCAAAGATGAGGAGAGACTGTACCACGTGGAAGTTGTACAAATGTGCAATCATGGTAAACAGGTTGTCTAGTTCTTTCCCCTCACCTCCATCTTTATAGACATCATCAAACTTCTTCACCACAGCCTCAAGGAAACAAGCACCAACCTGAAGGAGATGGAAGAAATGTCACCATGGTATTCTGGGATCCTGCCTGTCAAACTGCACAAATACCCATAAAGTACACACGAATCCAGGTGGGACAAGAACTCCAGCAGGGGCGCTGGTAACTAAGAATGCAGACTTCAGTAACTCAGGCTTCACATACTGATGAAAAGATTCTAGATAACAAACATAGTACTGAGTGCTTGCTTCAGCATAGAAACCTTTTCTATAAAAATACTCTCATGTCTTTAGAATCATCAAAGAAGTGGTGGCTTCCCTTGGAGTCACTGTGGCTCCCTAGAAATTCCTTTCAGAAGTGATAGCAAGATGGCTCCGCATAAAGGAGGTTGCTTCCCACCCGATGACCCAAGTTTGGTGTCAGAATACACGTAAGGGTGATAGCCAGGGGAGAGCAGTAGGCCGAGAACTAGCAGATGCCTGGTGAAGCCGGGCAAGGTTGCTATGGTGCTGTTCTGGAACATCTATTTACAATTCATAAGTTGTATGAATACATATGTATGTATGCTGGGGAAGGCCAGGATTTCAACTTGTGGTGGTTCTGAACAAAGGCAGTGAAGGTAGAAATGGCGGTAACCCCGCTGCTGGTAGCATCATCTTGTGACTACTTTCTCCTGCAGGATATCCAGCTGGGAGATGAGTGAGGCAGCTGTGATATATGGGAAAGAAAGGGCTGCTCATAGTGACGTGGGGCAGACTGGCAGGGTAGGCACCACTGAGTGTGATTCCCAGCATTTGCTCTGCATCTCCAGGAACTACTCAGGGATGAGCAGGTTGTGGGCTGCTAGTCAAAATCTGTTTCAATGTCAGTTGGTCCAGTGCATATTTCTGTTAAAATTCCCATCAGGTAAGACATGTGGATGTACAAAGGCCTGAGATCCACATATAGCTCAGAGTATAATGGGCAACCACACAGGACTGCTAGACTGCAAAACAACAAAGCTAGAAAGACTGGCAATGCTGGTTTCTGGAGGCCCAAAATAAAGGCCTGAGACTTGATTCCCAGCTCAGGTCTTCTCACTGAAGAGAGCCCGAAGCACATCCTTTCCTAATAATAGTCCCACCATCAAATCACGTAGAATGTTAGCAGGATCACAAGAAGCATTGAGACACTAACTGAGGCATGTTTTCAGCACACAATTAGGTCCAATTATGTAACCACCTAAAATTTAAATTCTATTAATGTTTTTAAAATTAAAGATACTGGTATAATGTAGAAATAGGAAAAAAAAAACTCACACTGCCAACAATGATTCTGATATGTGAATTTTAGCACAAAACCTGCAAAGGCCTGAACTGATTGACAGAAGGCCCCAGTAGCTGAGAAGACCCTTTCATATTTTTTCCCTTCCATGAGTTCCTGGGAGGTTTTTCTCAGCACAGTTCGATGGGAACCAGCATCCTGAGAAGGCAGCAGATCTGGCACAAGCTTGAGCGGATGCCATTAGCTAAAGTACTAAATGACTTCCCCTTGAACAAGTCATCTCATTGTCCTGCACGCTATTAGCAAAGGTTTAAATGGGAAGTAGGACCAATAATTTCAGGTTTTCAAATCAAGTAAATTCCTGATGTGCTGCGGTGGTCATATCTATGACTTTTAAAATAACTCACAGAAATGCCGTCTGCACTCAAATCACTTTGATTAAGTCTGCTGAACTGTCCCAGTGTGGAGTGGGATGGGGGGGGGCACCACAGCAGCCACAGAACAGTGTCAATTACTGTGATTATGGGGCACCAGGAAAGCTGTCCAGGGCGTCCATTACACTTTGTAATAGCAAGAAAATGGACTCGGGCGTTGGCATGTGAAAACAAGCACACCCTTGGGGGTGGGGGGAGCACTACAGAGCACAGTTCCCAAGACGGCAATGTAGACCTTGCAGAGCAGGGCAATCTCTCCCATCCCGAGCTCCCCAAACTCACTGACTCCAGGTGGAATACTATTCCAGATGGCACAGGTGTACCTCTATCCCAACTGTGTGGTGAAGGATGCTGACCAGGAGGACATGCTCCATCATCAGTCTGCTGGGCATGGCTGAGGCAGTGACACAGGCATCCATGAGGGTAGCAGTCAGGGTGTCGTTCATGTGCTTCCTGCTGTGGGTCATGTATAGCTCCTCCAGCTGCCCACTTATAGATGCCATGTTTGGCTCGCTCAGCCTGCAGTGAAGTATGAGCAGTGTTACTAATACATTCTGTTTTATGGATATTATATGACCCAGAAACCACCCTAACTTTGCCACAGAAACCTGGTGCATACTGCTCTTAACACACTCTAGAATCCTGAAATAATGAAACCATGTTTTAGTGGTGCATAGCCACTGAATCATACCCTAGGATCCTCTCTACGTCTGTCCATATGCCCACAGGTGGCCTGATCTACTATCCCCCAGAGGCAGTGATCACACCTAGGTGTTGAGTTAAAAACAAAAACATGAACTTACTCATCTCTTATGTGACACAGACACACTCTGTGTACCTACCTGTGCTTGGGGAAACAGTGTGGGCTTTAACAAAAAAGAAAGAGAAAGCACAAAGGAAGGAAGAGGAGGTGTGACAAGGACTGGCATGAGAACCTTGTGTGATAGAGCAACCATGCATCTTGATAATGGTGGCAGTCACCCAAATCTTCATGGAACAAAACTGTACAGACTCAGTCTCAATCTCTCTCCTGTGAAAAAGATGTGACCTGGAACACTTGTGGGCGCTGTGTCAGTTTCATTTGAGACAGGGTCTCATGTATCCAAAACTGGCTTCAAACTACCTGTCTAGACAAGGATGATCCCGGACTTCTGATCCTCTTACTCATACCTGCAGAGTTCTGGGATTACAGACTTTACAGACAGGTACCACTATGCCTGGCTTATGTGGCCCGGCAAGCTAGGGCTTTAGGCTTTGTGCATGTTAGATGAATACTCTACCAACTTAGCCACATCCCCAGTTCTCTCTCTGTTTTGTTTTTAACTGTAATAACAAGCTGGGGGTGATCCCTCTAAGGGAAAGAAAGGGCTGCTCCCCCTACCTCCCCGTCTTTGTAGCTCCCAGTGATCTATAATAATAGGTTAAGCAACAAAACGACAATACATATTTGAAACCTGACAAAATTAGATGAGGTGCTAGAGGCCAGGACAGTGGTCATCTTTAGAGGGCTTGGAAGAGGGGCCCGAATGAGGCCAAGTGAGGGACATGAAAGGGAAGGGCTTTAGACAAACGATTCTGATCCACGGGTTAAGTCTAGACAGCCAATAGGGAAATCTCCACCCACGTGGCTTCTGATGAACCCTCTGATGTTTTATTCTTAAAATGAACAACAGAAAATGACGAAGCGAATGGCAATGGAGGACCCTGTTCACCACCAGGTGAATTCACTTTCACAGGGAGGGTGACTTCAGCTGGTCGTTCCTGGGATGACACAGAAAGAAAGAACCCTGACCTGTTTCTTCCTGCTTCTCAAATGACCCGTGGGAGGTCTTCAAACACGGAGAGGGCAATACCAAACAGCTGAGCATCCTACCTCTTCAAGAGTGGTCCAGTTATCTCACACCAAGAACAAGGATCCAAAACACTGTCTAGTCCTGGCCCCATCGTTCGCTTTTTAGATGGTTTCTATAGCTAACTGATAATATGCCATCGTTGTATAAGGTTACCTGTTAATGAGGCCTTTAACGTGTTTCTTGAGCCTTTCCAGCTCTTCTTTCTTGTGGACATCCACTGTTTCCTCACCCCGCAACCGAGGTGGGATGTACTTTCCACCACTTTCAACACAGTGCCTTTCCTTGAAGACAGGAATGAAATCGCAAAAAAAAAAAAATTTACAGTCGACAAACTTAGTATTTTTCCTCTTTACTCAAATACTACCCCGCCTCTTGAGGATTTGGAGCAACTATCATTACAGGACATGGCTGCTCGACAGAGACGTTCTACTGAGCGAATGCCTGGAATGGCCCGGGTTGGCCTTTCCCTGGGCAGGCTGTGGCTGTCATTGTGTCCCCTGCCCCCTCACCCCATCTGGAATGACAGCCCAGGGCCTTACACGATGTTGGCGCCTTACCTCATTTTCTGTGTCGTCTTCCGAAGAACTTTCGCTCTTTTCAACGGCCTCTGCAAAACGGACTCTCTTACTCCCTTTATTTTCTAGCGTCCCACCCTCTGCTTCTTCCTCCCTGTGCGAGTTTACATCCTCCTGATCCTCCGAGTCTGAATCCTCCTCACTTTCCTCGGAACTGTTCTCTAGGTCACTCTCCAGTGCCTGTTCAGTCTCCGCTTTGGCTTCCTCCTCCTCCTCCCCGCTGCTTTCGTACAGGCCGCCGCCTCTCCCGCATTCCAGGGCCCCCAGAATGTAATCTAGTCCGTCGCGCGCGAAGCTGAGCGGCACCGAGCTGCTGTTGCCCTTCTTTTTGCGCTTGTTTAGGCCGAGGCATCGCTCCAGCTTTCGGATCTCTCGGTCCTCCTCCTCGTTGGCTGCTAGAAGTGCCCGCTTCCGGGCGGCGGAGGTGGCGGGACCGAGTTTCCCGGGGCCACCTTTAGCTTTGGCCTTAGGTGACACTGCCGTGGACGGAGAAGAGGAAGTCTTAACCTTATCCTGGGTTGCGGCGGCCTTAATGTTAGCGGAGGAAGCCTTGGCCTTGGTGGGGTTCGCTGTGGCCGTGGCAGGGGTCGGTCGTGAGTCAGAGGGCGGTGGAGCTTCCCGGCCGCCGGTAAGACCGACATTACCCTTTCTGTCCCCGGACCCGGAGTCCACCGTCCACTGCAGGCGCCGCGCTTTCCTCAGGTGTCGCTTCTCCTTACGAAGCTCCTTGCGGCTCTTTCGCCCGCCGGGCCGGGAGCGTGGCACAGCGCCGCGGTCCTCGCAGCCCTCGAGGGCCTCACTCTCGGACGTAGCCCGCACGAAGTTCTCCACTGCCAACCGCATCCGCTTCAGGGCCCCCTCCCCACCAACCGGACCGCGGCGACCGCCCCTACGCTTCGGGCGGACCGCGCGCGGGTGCGCTCCACCGCGGCTTGCAGCGCCCATGCCTACAGATACGGCTAACTTCCGGGATGCCCAGTGCACGACTTCCGCTAGGGGCGGAACTACCGGACTAGCGCTTCTGTGAGACTAAAAAGTTGGGATGGGAGGGCGGTGCCCTCTGCTGGTGGGAGGGCGGAGTCACAGACACTAACAGAGTTTGAAAATTGAAGCCGGTGCTTGAGGCAAGTCTGGACTACAGAGCAAGTCTAGACTAGACAGCCAGGGACAGAAGGAAGGAGGGAGGGAGGGAGGGAGGGAGGGAGGGAGGGAGGGAGGAAGGAAGGAAGGAAGGAAGGAAGGAAGGAAGGAAGGAAGGAAGGAAGGAAGGAAGGAAGGAAGGAAGGAAGGAAGGAAAAAGTTGAAACCCAGTCACTTTGTTTTGGGGTGCACAGCGGAACTCACCCTAGCTCTAACTTCCACACATCCTTGTTTTTCTATGCATGCACAGAGTCAATACTGTTTCTCTGTGTATCCTCTTTCTTTCTCCTTTTGAGACGATGTCTCAGTCTGTAGCACAGGCTGGCCTTGAACTCTCAGCCTCAAGCACTTCCTAGTTGAGTATCCCTAGTAGTAAGACCCCAGGCCCACAGCACTGCACCTGACTAGTTATTTCCGACATTTGTATGTTAGAAATGACGCTGTGGCAAATACATTTGAATACATAGCATTTTATGTTTTCAGGAGCAGAGCCTGAAGGTCACATTGTAAGAAGAGTGATTTCTGAAGCAAAGAGTTTATCGTTTGATGAATGTGAAGATATTGCTGACTTCATAGAGTGAACATGTGAGGTGTGGAGTTTAGAACACTGCCCGGCTCATGCTGAATATCTATCTATAGAGCTATGAGTTGACAAGGTCACTGTTATCACTATAGTAATGGCTCAGCTCCTGTTTGAATATACAGCCTCAGTGTCTTCACCAGTGCTGTCCAGGAAAGAGTGTGGATGCTATCGAATGCTCTGGGATCCCAGGAGAATGACCAGGAGGAGGATGGAGAGTGGGTGCTAATGAAAGCAGGAGGACAAAGCCTGTCTGGAAGAGGATGACGTTTCTGTGATGGTTGCTGTGATGGCTAATGTTAAACTTGACACAAGCTGGGGTCATCTGGGTAGAAGGAATCTACCAGAAAATGCCTTACCAGATTGCTCTGTAGGCAAGTTGCTGAGACATTTTTGGTGTAGGAGGGCTCATCCCACTATGGGTGGTATCACTCCTCCCAAGTGTTCAGGGGAGGTATAGGACATCTAGGTGTTATAGCGTTTGTGATCCCTGGGAAAAGACCATAGATTCAATCCAGTTATGATTAAAAGACTCATTGATTAGCTGCTAGCAAAACAAACCGTCTCTGAGACGAATTTGAGATTGCCATGAAGAAAGGGTATGGGGAAGGGTTTTTCTTAAAGGCAAAAACCACACGAAAACCTTCAATACCTATGAAAGCAAGCTAAAACTGGTCTGTTCAGTTAAGAGGGTAAGGCTGCCCAAAACAATCTTTGGGTATCTGTGTAAGTAAGTTACAGTGTTGACCAAAGCTTCTGTCCTGCCCAGTCCTGCAGCCGTTCAGTCCCAAAGAAACACACAGAGGTCTACATTAATTATAAACTGGTTGGCCTATTAGCTCAGGCTTCTTATTAACTCTTACTTCTTAAATTAGCCCATTATTCTTGTCTATGTTAGCCATGTGGCTTGGTTCCTTTTATCAGTGAGGCATTCTCATCTTGTGTCCTCTGCATCTGGGTCTCGACTATAGACTCAGCCTTTCCTCTTCCAAGCATTCTCCTGTTCTCATCACCCTGCCTCTACTTCCTGCCTGGCTACTGGCCAATCAGCATTTTATTAAAAACAATACAAGACCATTGTTCCACAGCAATTATTCCCTCCCCCCATTTTTTTTCAGGTCTGAAAAAATAATCCGTTTAATTGAAAAACCTGGAGAATCCACTCCCTTAGATGAAAAGACAGAAGAGATCAGACCCCCACTACATTACTTCATAGCCACTTCGGATACTTTTCACCAGACAACAGGAGAAGATGATTCCCAGGACCTCCACAAAAGCAATACCCAGGGCTGCCGCAGCCACCAGCAATATATTCTTCCTCAGTTCAGCCCCCATGCTCTGGACGCAGCCCTGAGTATGGATCGTGGGTACCTTGAAGTCAGTCCCACAGCCCACAGTGACGTTGACGCAGCAGGAATCGGGGACTTGGTCCTTGGCCATCCCAGGGACAGTCTCCCAGTCTGTGTAGTTATTAGCCCCACAGCAGTTAAATCGCTGCTGCCACCCGTCCAGAACCGAGGCTGTTCTGTTGTCTTTCAGGTAATTCTGCATCTGCTTCTGGAAGCTCTTACTGAACTCTGACTCCACTTTGTCTCTGAACACGTAGCCAGCAATGGCCACAGCCACCTCCACAAGCACGATGAGAGACAGGAAGACGGCGAATGTAATCATAAGACAGGAGTTCTCCTTGCAGGCCCCACAGCAGCCCACAAAGGCCACCAGGAAGAGGAAGGTGCCCACTGCAATGATGACCACAGGCAACAGGGAGGTTGGCGAGGTCTCCTGGCTGATGGTCTGATTCAAGAAAACCTGAGCTGCCATACCAACGGCGATCAATCCCACGGCACAGGCACAGAAGGCCAGCAGAAGAACAGAAGAACGTAGCATTCCTCCTTCCACCGCCATGGCTGCTGGGCCTGCGCTCCCCGATGTTGCACGATGCTCTCTGGCCGCGGGTCAGCCGCCGTCTCCCCCCCCCCTTTTCTTAAAAAAAAAAAACAAGAACTCTGAATTTAATCTCCTTTGTTTAGCTTTTTTTTCCAGACCATTTTCCATAACAACTGTAACCAACACTCTAAACAAAGATAAATATCCATAATCCATTTTTTGGGAATGTGAGCATGGTTTTCCAGGCTACTTCCTGCTGATTGGGAGCACTGATAATCTTATGGGGACCTAAAGAAGATTTAGAATTATGATCAAGTGCTGACTGGAATATTCTGTGAGATTTGATCATCTCAGCCGGCAGTCTTGAAACTGTTCTGGATATAGAACTCAGAGGAAACTCCAACAGAGGTCCTCTGCAATGTTGGATCATCTGGACCATTACAGAAGGAAAAAAAAAGCAGTTAGTCATATCATAACAACTAGATAGTTATGGTTGTATATGGGGTCTTTGAGTCAGTGTTAATAGGGACTTATCTTTCAAGGGCTGGAGTCAGAGACAAACAGCTAGTGGGTACCAGGGTGGATGCTTGGCATAAAATAGAGTTTCTTTATCGTTCACATAGGAATGGAAGCTGAGCAGAGCCTGGGAGAGAGCCAACAAACACATCCCTCTATTGTTTCTGCTTTAGATCCTCCCTCCAGGCTCCTGTTTTGAGTTCTTGCTCCAACTTCCCTCAAAGATGAGCTTGATGCGAAAGTGTAAGCCAAATCAACCATTTCCTTCCAAGGGCAAAATGGTCATGGTGTTTTTCACAGTTTCAGAAGGCAAGCTATGATGGTTACTCTTCTCTGTCGACTCCACTGGATTTCCAGCCACCCGAGACATGGAGGCACCCTTTTTGTTTGTCTATGGGGCATCTCCAGAGGCCCGAGAGAGAGGAAAAGACCCATCCCAGATACGGTTTGCTTTATCTCATGGGCAAGATCCAAACGAAGTGAAAAGGAAAAGGAGCAAGTCAGGGAGCACTGGAACTGCCCTTCGCTGCTGCCTGGGCAGTTGCCATGGGAACAGCCTGTAACACGTGCTCCTGTTTTCACTGTTTCACTGTCTTTACATCATGGGGCATCACTGCAAACATGGCTCTAATCTTGTGGGATCAGGCTAGCTATGTGGTGCCTCACTGATTTCCTGGAGGAGCAGGAGGATGGGGTCAAGCTAGCTATGTGGTGCCTCACTGATTTCTTGGAGGAGCAGGAGGATGGGAAGGTTGGTTTGGAGGAGGCTGTAAAAAATGTTTGGAGGAGGATGGAGTAAGGGTGCATCCGAAGAACATTGTGGGGAATAATGGAGGAAGCTGGAGCATTCTTCTGAGAGATTTTCCCCACAACCTGAAGTGTCAACAGGTATAGCTACAAATAAAAGAGATTCTGACCTAGGATGTGGTTAATTAGTATTTTGGGTATAGAGGTGGATTTGCTCCACCTGGACCAAAGGTTGGAGCATTCAAGTCTATTCCTTATATCATGTTAATGAAGTCTGCCGCCTCCACCTCCCCCTCTGGAGTGAAGTTTGTAAGCGTGTGGAAAACTAACACGGTGGATTCAGCATTCACTGAATGTCCCTTCCAGTGCCGCGCTGTGTTTCCTTCTCTTATTTCTCTCCCATCTCTGCTCCTTTTGCTTAATAATCCTAACCCTCACGCTCCTACCCTGGAACGTATGAATTTTGTTGAAGCAGGTCTTTAGCAGTGTAGCTGTGAGTTAGCTTTTTATCAGGAAACAGTGAGGATCATTTTGCTGGAGTGGAGGGAGCAGGCACCGGGTAGGAAGGAGGAACAGAAGGCTGTGGCCACAGAGTCTGCCTCCCTAGGCCACTCCCCCGTCTCTAGTCTACAGAATCAAGTGTAAAGTGGGATTGGAGCGAAAGATGAATTCCCCTCAGCCTGGAAGCCCCAGCCTGTGTTAAGCAGGGCATGACCAACCTCTGGCTTGCCCAGCTTTGGTCCTCTCCAGATGGTGCCCTACCCCGTGCTCCCCCATGCTCCCCGTGCTCCCCATGATCCCCATGCTCCCCGTGCTCCCCAATAGCAGTCCTGCTGTGATTCTTTGTCACTGGTTGTCTCCAAGACACAGTCTGCAGAGAGGGATGCTCAGGTTTGGTCTGGCTGTGTGATTCTGCGGTGCAGCCCTGCTCACTGATGGGACACTAGGGCCAGTCAGACATTTGCTGAGTGAGTGAATAAGGGAAGGGAAGGACAAAAGGGAAGGGAAGGAAGTGTCCTGGCCAGTTTCATGGCAACTCGACACAAGGAGAGAGTCAACAGAGAGGAGGGAGCCTCAGTTGAAAAAATACCTCCAATTCTGGCTGAAAGGCATTTTCTTAATTGATGTGGAAGGGTAATCCTGAGTTGTATAAAAAAGCAGGCTGAGCAAGCCATGAGGAGCAAGTCAGTAAACAGGACCCCTCCATGGCCTCTGCGTCAGCTCCTGCTTCCAGGTTCCTGTCCTGCTTGAGTTCCTTCCTCACTGCCGTTGTTGTTGTTTTGGTTTTTTTTGAGACAAGGTTTCTCTGTGGTTTTGGAGTCTGTCCTGGAACTCACTCTGTAGACCAGACTGGCTTCAAACTCAGAGAGCTCACCTGCCTCTGACTCCCCAGTGCAGGGATTAAAGGCGTGCCCCACCACCACCCAGCTTTTGATGATATGAAACTGTGAGAGAAATAACACCTCCCTCTGCCCCCACCCCTCCCACCCCTTCTACCCCCACCCCGCAATTTGCTTTTGGTCATAGTGCTTTATCAGAACAATAGTCACCACAACTAAGACAGAGAGAGGGAAGGAAGGAAGGAGAGAGGAAAGGTGGAAAGAAGCCCTTTGGGGCTCCTGAGTCCTCTGTCTTTTCCTGAGTTAATTGTGGAATGGCTCAACTGAAAGCATGGGGGGGTGGTCAATTTCCCTTCATGAGCCTTGGGCAGCACTTGCCTGCAGAGTGTGGTCACACTGGCCTTAAAGAGGGACATGCTGGCCCTGGGGTAGAACTTTGGTGTTCTCACCACGTTTGTCCACAGGCGACTGAGCTGTTGTTTATTAGGAGTTAGCTGTAGGCTGCTCATCCTTTGACACACTCATCCATTCATCAGATGAGTAAGGAGTTGTCCTGGACCAGTGGCCTTGCTGACATCTCTCCCACAGTGAATACGGGGAGAAGCAGCCGGAGTTACATGTGGTGGTTTTCAGTAGCTGTAGTTTATAAGCCAACTGTTTATCACATTAGGACATGGATTCATAAATAAATTTGAAAGCGGTGATACATCTGGGTCCTTGTAGACCTCAACTTAAGTCAGCGACTTGTAAATATATTTGTTTGTGTCGCTGATCCCTTTATTATTAATGCCGTGGCTTCCATTGTCGTTATCAATCTCACCCAATTACCAAAGTTCTTGAGGAACCTTTGTTCCCAGCATGGACTGACTGGTCCTTACCCATCTGGGCAGCGGAAGGTTGCCTCGATTCTGATGGGATTTCATATGCAGAGCCTTTCCCGTTAGTGCTTTATCTTTTTATTTTCCCCCTATTTTCTCTTGTGTTTTTATATTATCAAGCACACAACTTCCTAAACTGTGGGTCACAAGTCTGTGCTGGATTATATAACCAAACATAGGCATTGTGACACATTTGGTCACTGTAAAAGGTTCCTGAATGTGCAACAGCCAAAAACTAATTGAAAACTAAGTGTTCCATGACACCTGTGTGTCTGGCAATGCTTACCTGTGTTGTATCATGTGACGTTAACGCAGCCCTGGTCTGCAGCCCCAGTTCTGTTTTGTTTTGTGAGACAAGGTCTCACTATGTAGTTCTGGCTGGTCTGGACTATGTTATATAGACTAAACTGGGCTTGAAACTTACAGAGATCTTCCTGCCCCTGACGCCTATAGTTCGGATTGATTATAGGGATGAGAAGACACATCACTTGTAGCTCTGGTTCTGAACACATAACACTTCCCTCTCAGCTCCCAGGGCCTCTTCTTTCCCAGAGCCCTCCTTTCACTTTCATGCCTTGTGCTTGTGGATCTCCCTGTACCAACAATATTTAACATATAAGGAACTTGTGGAGAATTGACCTTCTTTGTGTCAGCCTTAAAAACAGCAAATACTGGATCCGGGGAGATAGCTCACTTGGCAAAATGCTTGCCATACCACACAGAAGACATTGGCGGCAGCAGGATGTGCTCTAATCCCAGCGCTGGAGAGATGGAGGCAGGAGCGTCCCTGGGCTCTACAGCTAGCCGGTACAGCCAATGAACTGAGTTCCAGGTTCAGTAATAATTTACTCAAAATTGAAGTCAGAAAAAAATCAGTGGATTAAAAAAGAAGAAAAAAAAGAAGGAATGAACTTGGGAGGGGGCATGGTGATGGGGTCTGGGAGGAACTGGATGGAAGGAGCGGGGCTGGATAAAATAAAAATATATTGTACGCATATACTAAATTCCTCAAAGAATAAATGATTTAAAAATAAAACATTAAAACTACAACAAAAATAAGACGAAGAGGGTCAATGAGACTGTTTAGCAGGTGAAGCCTTGTTGCTAAGTCTGTTTACCTGGGTTTTTTGTATCTGGGGACCCATAGGTAGAAAGAGAGAACCAATCCTTCCAGTTATCCTCTGACCCCCACATGAACACTATGGCGCATGCATGTCCCATCTCCACAAATAAATAGATGCCAGTGGCTCAGCGGTTAAGAGCACACACAGGCTACACCCACATGATGGTACAACACTGGCTATAACTCCAGTCCCAGGGGATTCAGTGCCCCCTTTTGACCTCCATAGGCACAGGCACAAACGTAGTACACAAACATACATGCAGGCAAAACACACATCAAATACAATAAAAGGAAAACCACTTTAAAAAGGTGGAAGCAATTGAAGACATGGCATTGACCTCTGGCCTACACAGGGACACACACACACACACACACACACATGTACACAGATGCTAATATAGACACACAAGAATAGCAAATGCTTGTTGTGTGTCTGCCATGAACCAAGCATGATCCCAACTTTCTGCTTGTGTGCGTTTGTGTGTGTGTGGGGGGGTTTGACACAAGCCAAGCCATGTGAGAAGAAAGAATCTCAATTGAGGATTTGCCTCTATCACATTGGCCTGTAGGCAAGACTATGTGGGTGTTTGCTTGATTGCTAGGAGAACACCCAGCCCACTGTGGGCAGTACCATATCTGGGCAAATGGTTCTGAGTTCTCTAAGAAACAAACTGAACAAGCCATGAGGAGCAAGTCAGCAATTAGTGTTTCTCCATGACTACCTTGAGTCTTGTCCTGAATTCCCTTCGTAATGGACTATGAACTAAAAACTGAAACAAATCCTTTCATTCCCAAATTACTTTTGGTCAGTGTTTATCACAGCAATAGAAATCTACCCAGGACGCAACTACAGGATCAGATTTTAACCCTCACAGCAGCAAAAGTCTGCAGCATGTCAGTCCTAGGGGGCCGCCTGCTGGTGGCCTTCAGAATCCCATCCTGGAAAACAAGGTGAGTCACTGCCCGGCTATTTTATTAATTATTATTATTATTATTAATTTTTTTCGAGACAGGGTTTCTCTGTGTTACAGCTCTAATTGTCCTGGAACTCCCTTTGTAGACCAGGCTGACCTCAAATTCACAGAGATCCACCTGCCTCTGCCTCCCAAGTGCTGGGATTAACACCTGGTTTACAAGACTCTTTTTTTTTTTTTTTTTTTTGATTTTCGAGACAGGGTTTCTCTGCAGCTTTTTTGGTTCCTG
Organism: Microtus pennsylvanicus; assembly: GCF_037038515.1. Classification (NCBI taxonomy): domain Eukaryota; kingdom Metazoa; phylum Chordata; class Mammalia; order Rodentia; family Cricetidae; genus Microtus; species Microtus pennsylvanicus. The sequence goes on from NC_134599.1 coordinate 1,970,142, forward strand.
TCCTGGAACTAGCTCTTGTAGACCAGGCTGGCCTCGAATTCACAGAGATCCGCCTGCCTCTGCCTCCTGAGTGCTGGGATTAAAGGCGTGTGCCACCACCACCTGGCTTACAAGACTTTTTACACATCTCAGGCACCTAAAAGTTTCAGCATCTTAGCCAATCTGGTCCTACGACCTCCAAAATGAGACAAACAGGAGGGTCCCTCAGCTGAGGACACAGAGCTGTCCTGGGGGCTTAGGAAGCCATGAAACCTTTGGCCAAAGAGCATCAGGAGCAGCAGCCAAGTGTCAGCTAATGTTAGAAAGCTGCTCTTTCCAGGCTGGCTGTGACGTCTGAGTGGGGACACAGCTAGCGCCCCTCCCCCATCTCTGTAGGGAGTGGTTGTCACCTCCCCAATCCCCATCTCTGCAGGGAGTGGTTGTGTGTGTGTCCTATCGTGTGTGTGTGTGTGTGTGTGTGTGTGTGTGTGTGTGTCCCCGTCCCCTCCCCCCCTGCAGGGAGTGGTTGTCAGGATCCCCAGGAATTCCAACACGAACAATGCTGGAGTCCCTTGGTTACTGTGATGCAGGGTTTGCCTTGAACACGCCACTTGTCATGCACTTTGAACTGCTGCGAGATCGCTAAGAGTACCTCAGTGCACAGTGTAGATCCATAAAGGACTGTACTGTCGGGAGAGTGGTGGAAGTCACACTCACGCATGTGTTAAACCTAACACAAGTTGTTATCCTAGGGATACACACCTGTAATCCTAGAACTTAGGAGACAGATGCAGGAACATTATCATGAATTCAAGGCTTTGTTTCAAAGACCCTAACATTTTATACAACTGTTGTAAAAACTGTTGAGGCTGGCGAGAGGCATCAGTGGTTAAGAGCGCTTGCTGCTCTGGCAGAGGATCCAGGTCGGGGTCCAAGCACCCACACGATGACTTGATCATCTGGAACCCCAGTTCCCACGCAGTTCCCGTGGGTCCGATGCCCTCTTCTGACCTCACAGTTCCCGTGGGTCCGATGCCCTTTTCTGACCTCACAGTGCCCGTGGGTCCGATGCCCTCTTCTGACCTCACAGTCGCTCATCCACAATAGAAAAATAAATAAATCTTTTTTTAAAATGTCATTTTGGATAAACAGTACTTGAAAAACTTTTCAAAGGTACAGATAGACTTGCTAAATTGAATAAAAATTTAAAAATAGGAACTATGATAAAAAGTTAGAATTTATGACTATGGGTTTGAGATGGTGGCATATGCCTTTAGTCCCAGCACTCTGGACTGAATGAATCTCTTGAGTTTGAGGCTAGTCTGGCCTATCTAGAGTTTCAAGCCAGGCTCTAGTAAAATCATAGTAAGATTTTTCTCTTAAAAAAAGTGCTTATGTATAAATTTTTCAGAATGAAAGTAGTTTTAATGATAAATGTGGTTTGTGTACTTATTGTTTGCAGTGCTGGGGATTCAATGCAGGCATCATTGTACATGCAAGGCAAACACCTGCACCACTGAGCTATTTGCCCAGTCCCTGGAGGTGGTTTTATTCTTTTACATGTATTTGCATGCCTGTGAATATAAGTACATAATTTTATCAAATAATAATGTGTGCTGGTCTTTACAGTGGAAAGCAACCCCTGGTCTCTGGTTGGTTCCTCCTGGCAACTCTTGTAACCTTAAACAACATGCATTCTACCTCACTCTTGGTTCCAACAGTTAGAAATGTTACTTTTGACCCCCTCTTTGTCAGGTAGAACAATTGCATCTTTCTTGACGGTTTTGCTCTGCTCCCTTCTTGATTCTCCCATCATCACAACATAACCATCTTGTTATCAGCAACAATAACATGTGTGTTCCTGGTGGGGCCATGATGAAATCTACTGTCCAATTTGTATGTTGACTCTAAAATTAAAACTCAGCATTTACACTATTGTGAACTTAATATTGTTCTCTCTACCTCTAGAAAGACAGATTAGATATTTCCTTTTTTCTTCTGCTAAAGACAACTAAAATCATTGCATGGGAAATACAAAACAATCATAGGAAACGCTGAATTGTGGTGTGCAGGAGAGAGATCCAGTAGATATGTTGAGCCCAAGGGCACTGTGGGCTGAGTTTCCTGGGTTTACTTTCTGCCCGTGTATTTCAGAGTTGGAACTAAAGAAGTTAGAAACCCAGAAACGCCAGTCTGCACAGATATTCTTTTCTTTTCTTTTCCTTTCTCTTCTCCCCCCACCCAACTTGATTTTATTTCTGAGACAAGATCTCACTTTGTTGCTCGGGCTGTCCTGGAACTTACTACATAGAACAGGCTGACCTTGAACTAACAGAGATGTGTCTGCCTCTGACTCTTGAGTGCTGGGATTAAAGGTATGTGCCACCATCATGTCCAACACTGCAGTGAGCTTTTAGATGAAGACTGCTTCTTTTAAGACAAGTTCCACCGGAAAACCGACTGCTGAGTGTCAGCAAAGACTAGACTAGCGCAAATCTTCCCTATGAGGCCATCAGGAGCTTCCCAGTGTCTGTGCTGTGTAGAGCCAGAGGAGACCTTGTAGAAAACCTGGATGTCACACCTATCTGGCAGAGAAGTTAAAACGTCCAACACAACTGGGCGATGGTGGCACACGCCTTTAATCCCGGCACTCGGGAGGCAGAGGCAGGTGGATCTCTGTGAGTTCGAGGCCAGCCTGGTCTACAAGAGCTAGTTCCAGGACAGGAACCAAAAAAAGCTACAGAGAAACCCTGTCTCGAAAATCAAAAAAAAAAAAAAAGTCCAACACAGATTTTGACATAGTTACCATAAAAATGCCTCAGCTAGTGAAATAAAAATCCCAGAAAATAAAAGTAAAATACAAAGATGAACCAAATGAAACTTTCAGAACTGAAAAATGAAATAACGAAAGGGAAAAGCTCAGCGAATGAGCTCATCTGCAGAATGAAAGAGACAAAGGGAGAGTCACCGAGCCGGAAGAGAGTGGTGGAGATGACAGAGAAGCACTGGCAGAGAAAATGGACCAGGAGCTGGAAAGAACAGCTTCAGGAAGCATGAGATCTGACCACTGCATCCCTGGGAAGCATGAGGAGATCTGACTACTGCATCCCTGGAACTTCAGAGGCGACAGCAAGAGGCTAGAGGAGCCACGAGCAAAGAGAGCGCCACTAAGAAGAAGACAGGATACCATGGAAAGCTCACAAGGGGGATTTCCTGTGCTTTGTTTATCACATCTGTCTGTCTGTCTGTCTGTCTAGGTATTTGGGTTGGGGGATTGTGCCACAGTGCATTCACAGAAGTCAGAGGACAATTTGTGAGAGTAAATTCTTTCCTTTGGCCATGAGAGTCTTAGAGACTGAATTCAAGTCAGCAGGCTTGGTAGCAGGCAAGCTTACTTTTTGAGATATTTGTACAGCCCCAACAAAAGAATTCTCAAACAGCTTCAGGTAGCCCCCGGGAAGGCAAGGAAGAAACAGATGAAAATATAGCAAACAAAACAAAACATGAAACGACACGTGTGGGAACACTTGTGCCGAAAGTTACACTAAATACTGTCAAGGACAGACACGAACAGAGGAGATTGAGAGAACACGAGCCAGCCACGCATGCTTGAAGGAAATCGCGTCAGCTATCTGAAACGGGTAGTTTGAGAGGAAAAGTTTGCAAAGCTATGTCTGATGTAGCATTAAAGGAAAACATGCATGGCTAATAGCCAATAAAGTAGGCTTCAGAGCAAAGAAGACAGGAGGAACATTGCATAGTAATGTTATAGAAACTATCAGAGATAGAGAGGAATATTATATAGTAAAGTATAGAAACAGAAACTCCAGTGATCCTAATTGTGCACATTATTGTATAGCTGTGACACACTGAAACATTTCTTCCTGGAGGCAGGTGGGGGACGCAGAAAGACTAAGAAAGTTCAAAACGTTTTAAGAACCCTCCCCAAGTGTGGTGGTGTGTTGGTTTGTTTAATATCAACTTGACCCAAGCTGTGGTTGTCTGAGAGGAGGGAACCTCGATTGAGAAAATGCCTCCATTAGATCAGGCTGTAGGGAGGCCTTTAAGGGCATTTTCCTGATTAGTGATTGATGGGGGAGGACTCAGGCCATTGTGGGTAACGCCACAGCTGGGCTGGTGGGCCTGGCTTCTATAAGAAGGCAAGCTAGCGAAGCCGTGTTGAGCCGCGTTAAGAAAGCAGGGGTTAGCTCCCGACTCCAGGTTCCAGCCCTGTCTGAGTTCCTGTCCTGAATGTCTTTGATGCTGAACAGTGATGTGGCAGCAGAAGCCAAATAAACCCTTTCCTCCACAAGTAATTTGGTCATGGCCTTTCATTATAGCAATAGTAACTCTAACTAAGGACAATTAGGAATTGCCTCCCTCAGCTTAGCCTGTGGGCAAGTCTGTGGGGCATTTTCTTGATTAACAACTGGTGTGGGAGGGCCTAGTGCATTGTGGGTGGTGCCTCTCCTGGGCAGGTGGTCCTGGGTTGGAGAAGAAAGGCAGAGCTAGCTATGAAGAAGGAGCTGATAAACAGCACCCCTCCATGACGTCAGAGCTAGCTATGAAGAAGGAGGTGATAAACAGCACCCCTCCATGACGTCTACTTCAGTTCCTGCCCCTCAGTTCTTGCCTTGAGTTTCTGTCCTGATCTTCCTTCATGAGGGACTGTAAGGTGTAAAATGAAATGAGCCCTCTCCTCCCCAAGCTGCTTTTGGTTGTGGTGTTTATCACAGCCACAGAAACTACAGACAATGTAGAAACAGAAAACACAACAATTCTAACTATGCACACTGTTGTGTAGCTGTTCTGCATGGAAACATTCCCTCTTCACAAGAATTAGGAAGCTCAGAGCTCTGCTTAAGACTCTCATGGCCCCTCTCCAACAAGCAGTTTCTGGGGAGGAGGTGACTCTTCTGGGGGAATTGTCTGCAGGTTGAACCAGGAGCTCTGGGGATCTAGCTCCAGCCGAAAGGAAAGGAGATTAGGCCTCTGAGCGGGAAGACCTCTCTCAGCCCCTTGCAGCCAGCTTAGGGTTTTGGAGGCAGAGTGTGCTCCTGGGACTCTGTTGAATGTGTGCCCCGTGGTGCCGCGGTACCAATTAACTGGCTAGATGTGGCACATGGACGGGAGGTGAGACCTGTGTCTTAGAGAATAGTTCGGCTGGACCTGAAACCTTCAGCACACAGGGAGAGCCTGAGCAAGAGGGAGAGCAAGAGCATGCAGATGGACAGACTGCCAAAGCCCTGAGGAGCTGGGGACTGCAGATGAGGGAGGCAGAGTATGCCCTGGGTAGAGCACGGAAAGGCAGCCACCCTCCCCTCAAATCGTTGCTTTCTTCCCTCTGAGACAGTGACACAGATGAGGGTAAAGGCCCCAGTTAATCAGGGAACTTTCCCATGTCCCCAGCAGTGGAGAGCATTCTCATGTGCTCCTGACAACACCTATGTGGGCAGGCACTCGTGTGCCACTGGACGGATGCACTGCCCCGTGCTGTACCCATGCAGTGGAGTGGAACCATCAGTACAGGTCGAGGGACCAGGGAAGGCTCCATCTCTCTCAGCCCTGTGCCCAGAGTGTGTGCTCAGTGGTTCTGGTGAGAACAGAGGGGTGAGAGGGTCTAGTTCTGCTGTTATTGGTGGCTGGGGTCTGGGCCAGGTGTTTTCAGGTTCTTTGTCTCTCATCCAAAGAAGTTAAATAAAAACTTACACAGATTTGCAAAAGAGGCCAAGAAACCGTTCCAAAGCAAAGCGATAGAAAGGGCAGATTATACCACAAGAAGACAATGGGCCCTGGTAGTGAAGATACTCAAGGACCCTGGGTACTGTTTGAGGCTTCCTCCTCCTCCTGGAAGAGGAGAGCCTTTAGTTACTAAGAGTGTAGTGAGGGTGGTTCTGTTTTGATTGATAGATTAGGTAGCAGTCATAGTTCTACCGCACTCCTGCACATAATGTATCTGATACTATTCCTATGCACATTCAGCAATGCATAGGAATAAGGTCATAAATAGGGAAGACTCCTTAAAAGTTCACTTAAGGACACATGTTCCTAAAACTAGCACAGACTAGATTGGCCTGCATATACTGAGTATACATTTGAATAGAAAGTGTCCAAGTTTGATGGTTATTAGGAGAGCAGAAATTTATCCCATTGTCCAGGGTGAGGTGTGTGTGTAGCCCATGCAGTGGGAGTCTGAGGTTGCTAAGAGATTCCTAGGTGCACAGGTGGGGGGGGGGGGAGCGTGTGCACAGCACATCTAGGTAACAGGGCTGGGCTCCCAGGTGGGTTATTAGAAGAGGGTGTGCATAGCCCAATCCAAGTGGAGTCCCAGTTGCTAAGCTGTGTTTTATCATTTCCTGCCATGAGTGAAGCCTACAGAGATACCAGCAGAGGGCTGCAGAGTGCTCTGTCAGGAGTGTAGGGTCGACGGACAGTGGTGGCCCACATCTTTAATCCCAGCACTCAGGAGGCAGAGGCAGGTGGATCTCTGAGTTCAAGGCCAGCCTGGTCTACAGAACCAGTTTCAGAATGACCAGCACTACATAGAGAAACCTTGATTCCAAAAACAAACCAATGAACAAACAAACAAACACAAACAAAAATGAGTGTAGGGTCTCATGTGTATCCGCTGGGTGGCCAGGCTTCTTGGCCACCCACATTGGCCACTTGGGGCCCGTTCTGGACTGCTGAGTGTACAGCATCTGCTTTGTTGCAGAGGTAGAGGACTGTACCCATTGGCTTCCCATGGTTGGTTTCTTTCTGGGCCAGTGATGTGAAGGGCCAGCTCCTGTGAGTTATTCAGAAATAAAGAAGCAGAATCAGGGCCTGGTGGTACAGCTCTGTCGGTAGGTGCTTGTCCAGCCTGCATGAAGCCCAGGGCTCACTGCTAGCACAAACTGGGCCTGGTTGTGAATACCCATAATCCCAGCTCTTGGGAGATAGATTCAAGAAGGCCAGGAGTTCAAATGTCATTGTTGGCTACATAGAGAAATTTGTGGTCAGCCTGGGCTACACGAGGCTGTCTCAAAACAACCTAAACTCAATTTTGGAGGGAGTTGGAGGAAAAGAGAGCCTCACAGTGCAACTTTTGCAATAAAGAACCTATCCCTCAAACCTCTCCTCCCCCCAAAACGGGGAGGGGGGAAGGAAAGGAAACAGAATCCACAGACGGGCTCTGCACGCTGGCAGCCCGAATGTCTGTGTCTGCAACCTTAACACAATACAGCTGGGACATTCAGAACTCTGCTAGGACTGGTGAGAAGGCTCAGTGGATAGTGGCATCTACACCAACCCTGACAACCGCGTTTAAGCCCCAGGTATCAAATGAAGGAAGCAGAGAAGCAGCTCCCATATGTTGTCCTCTGACCTCCACACATGAACTGTGGCATGCATATGCATGCATGTGAATGCACATATACACACACATACACAAATGTTTTATCCTTTTATATCTTTTTTTTTTAAAAAGTGCTTAGGAAGTTTTAGTGTGCAGTGCTTTGGGGTGGGTATGTTAGGTGTCCACCTGGGGAGCCTCTCATTTCTGAGTGCTGGACAAATGGGTTTATTATGCAGTCTCCTTTTCCCACATAACAATATCCACTGCCCCCTGGTCTTTGGCTCTATGGACCTATAATGTTTGAAGCTGCAAAGAATCTACCACACAGTTCTGTTTTTTTTTTTCCGAGACAACGTTTCACCTAGCCCAGGATGGTCTTAAACTTGTTGTGTAACCAAACTGGCCTTGAACTCCTGATCCTTTGGTTACCACCTCCCAAGTGCTGGGATTGCAGGATTGCATGCACACTGAGACTCATGGAGGTCAGAAGAGGGCATTGCATGTCCTAGAACTGTTATAGGTGTTATAACCTGTTGTGAGCCACTATGTAGGTGCTTAGAATCAGACCTGGGTCTTCTGCTTGGGCAGTCAGTGCTCTATACTGCTGAGCTGTCTTTCCAGCTCCAAATCATGAGTGTTTTTAACTAGCTCTTCTGGATTAGAACTGAAGTCATTATGGTGAGCTGGGATGCTGGGATACCTCCCTCTCTGCTGGCTAGCTGTCTTCCTTGGAGCGAGAACACTGAACTTCTCCCAGAGGACATTGTTTCTGATGGTTAATGTCCCCAAGCCCTGTGACATAAACCTGTCACGAGGAGTTGTCAGTTGGTTTACTGCAAGGCCTCTTTGAGCCATAGGTTAATATATTAATGAAGACGGTGGCTGCTACCCTCCATTAAATAATGACCATGAGTGACTGGAAGGAAAACATTCCTGTGTCCCTTGGCAGCATGTGAGATTGATGGGAATGGATTGCCCTGCCAGCAGAGCGCAGAAATATGACAACCTTTTATTCCTCTGCAGCCTGGGTGAGGATGTCTTCATTTCTATGTTATTATTTTACAAAACCTTTTACGATGATTCGGAGCTAACACCACATTAAATCATATATTTAATTATATCGAAACAGGACCCTGAGATTCTGCCACTAATCCAGCTTAATCTTGACATCTCCCCTCTAATATTTCACTTCTGCTCGGGTCATATTAGTCAGCTGGGCACAGGCAGCAGTATTTGTTTCTCTTTCTGGTTTATTTTGGTAAAGTAGTAAATTATGGTAGAATTATAACGATTCCTCAGTTAATATGCAGCTCACAATCACATGCAGATGATATTTTGAAATATGGTCTAATTGCAATATTGGCATTGACACTGGCATTTCTACAACTGCCTTTTCCAGTTTTCCAGGACAGCCTAAGTGGTTTGGAATGTTCTAAATTTTTCCTAAACTGCCTTTTTTTTTTTTTGAGACAGAGTTTCTTTGTGTAGTTCTGGCTGTTCTAGAACTTTCTCCATAGGCCAGGCTGATCTTGAACTCAGCAATTCGCGTGCCTCTGGCATCCAAGTGCTGGAATTAAAGGCGTGCAACACCACTGCCTGGCTAAACTGCTCTTGTTTAGAGTTCCACTTGTGATATTACTTCTTTCATGTACAGATACAAACAGAGTGGGTGTGACAATAAGCGTTCAAGCTAGAGGAGCAGGTGGATGGGGCCTGGAGTGGTCCCGGAGGGCAGCAGGCTCTGGGCTAACCAGATGTGTTGTCCTGTACTCGGAATTACCCAAGGGAGGCAAGTGAGGAGTCCCCTCTACTCCTGCTTCCTCCAGTCTGTCTTTCTGCTTGAGTTCTCCTGAAGCCCAATGCTCCCTCTGGGGCTGGCTGCCTGCTTCTCTACTGGTAGAGACAACACACTGGCTCTGTATGGCTCCTCCACACACTCCTCACAAAGCCAGATTCATTAGCGGCTCAGCTTTTTCAATGTCTGGTCCTGTACTTCGCTTCATCGATTCAGAAATCCGTGGCAGTGGAGGCGCAAAGCTGGTCTCAGGGCTTTCATGTCCATGCCCATGAAGACACCCTGGGGTGGGTTTACAGCCTGAAGTGACTGTCAAACCAGTGCAGCTGGGTCCCGGCTACAACTGGCTTCTAGCTCCTGTGTGCTGGTCCCAATAGAAAATGTAAACGCCCCGAAGATGCTGGACATAAGACTGCACCACCAAAGGCCTAAAGGGAAGGAATTCTGGGAAATGGAGTTGGCCGACTCAGTGTGCTGGGTGACACCATGCCAGAGGATGCAGGCTCAGGATGTGCAGGTCTTGGTGGGGGCCACGGCATCCAAATCTACCAGCAGCAGCTTCCACCCAGGCCTTCAGTCTCTCACTTCCCTGATGCTCAAGGAACTCCCTTTAGCCGTTCTTTAATGGTAGTTCTGAGACACATTCTTTCATTTTTTTTCTTATCTTTAATCATTAATTAATTAACTTTTAAGACAAGGCCTTACTGTGTGCCCCAGGCTGTCTGGAATCTGTCATCTTGCCTACTGAGAGTTGGGCTACATGTGTGCACCAAGTTTACTTCACTGTTTTTTCAGGGTAGAGAGGTTGTTTTGATTTTTTTTTGTGTGAGAGGCTTATCCCCTAGTCCTGCGCTAGCCTAAAACTTGAAACAATCCTCCTGCCTCAGTCTTCTAAGGATGGTGTGCATGGGCCATCACACGCACTTTGGTGTGTGTATGTATGAGTGCGTGTGTGTATAATTGTTTGCTTATTACTTGAGAATTTCATAATGCATAAAATGTATTTTGATCCTACTTACCTCCCATTCCCTGCTTTGACTCCTCCCCAAAGCCCTCAACAGCCTCTTTTCTATTTTTATCCTCCCATAACCCACTGAGTCCAATTAGTGCTGCCCACATAGGCTTGGGAGTGAGGCCATTCTCTACAATGTGGTTGACCAACAAGAGGCCATACCACAGAGGTCACTAAGTCTCCTTCCCCTAGAAGTCACCAACTATCCATAGCTCAGTTAGGGTTGGTTCCTCCTCACCTTGTGCTGGAATGTTGCCTGGCTTGACCTCAGTGTAGGCACTGTAGCTGCTGTGCGTCTTGTGAGTCCCTAACATGTCCTTGAGACACTGTTTTACCTAGATCCTCTCTATCCTCTGCATCCTCTTTTGAGATGGTCCCTAAACCTTGGGGAGGAGGCTTCCTCCACTGAGTGACGTCATGTGGAAACAGCACGTCCCACTCACAGAAGGTGTTGTACCTGCTCTGACCTTGAGAGGTTCTGTTGGCAGAGGCCACTTGTTTGTTCCTGTCTGTCCAGACTCAAAATAACCACACAGAAACTGTATTAATTAAATAATTGGCTTGGCCTATTAGCTCTAGCTTCTTACTGGATAGCTCTTACATCTTAAATTAACCCATTTCCATTAGCTTATATTTTACCATGAGACTCGTAACCTACCAGCATGGTTCAGGAACATCTGTCTCTGTCAGCAGCTACATGACTTCTCTGACTTTGCCTTCTTTCTCCCAACATTCAGTTTAGTTTTCCCTGCCGAGCTCTGTTATGCCCTGTCATAGGCCCAAACAGCTTCCTTATTCATTAACTAATAAAAGCAACACACATACAGAAGAGAATCCCATATCAATGTTCTCTGCCTTTGTTTCCTGAGTTGCACTGCACTCTGTTGGATTTCTAGGGCTTGTTCTGCTGGAATGTGTTTTGTGTCTTGAATCTGTCAGTTTATCTTTTTAAAACTAAATTAGTACGTATCCTGACGTTATTACTTGAATATATGTATGCTGTTCTTGCCTGGGACTCTGGTGATCATAATACTGGGTCTTTTGTCATTGTCTCACTGGTTCTGAAGATCTGCCTGTCTCTAGTCCCCAGTGTCTTGAGGCTCTTGGTTAGGCATGGATTCTAGTCCCCAAACTTCTCTTCTGCCATCAACACTGAGCCTGACTAGGTAGTTTCCTGTGTTGGTTACTATATTTTCAGTTTTTATGATGTTTGCTTCTTCTTCTTCTTCTTCTTCTTCTTCTTCTTCTTCTTCTTCTTCTTCTTCTTCTTCTTCTTCTTCTTCTTCCTCTTCCTCTTCCTCTTCCTCCTCCTCTTTCTCTTCTTCTTCTTCCTCCACCTCTTCTTCTTCAAATGATAATCTCATTTTCTTTACTAGAGTTTCTAGTTTTTCACTTGTTTCTTTTTATTGGTTTATTAACTTATTTTTTAGTTCTTGGGATCAAATCAGGGCCTGAGATGCACTAAGCAATTACTTTACCACTGAACTGCACCTCCAGTCTCTAAAGCATTTTTATTCATGGCCAGTTCAGTTTTTTGCCCAGTAAACCTGACCCCTGATGGGTCTTGACATTGGCACTGTCTGATCCATATTCCCTCTTCAGCCTGTGAGTCTCTTGGCTCTTGACATGACAGGTCGTGTTTTTATTGCATCCTGGTCATTTTGGCTACAATGTTAGAAAGCTGGGAGACTGGGAGGGGTTTGGTGTCTGTGGGCCAATGTCTGTCTCTGAACATAGAATGTAGAAACATAGAAAGAAGTGAACTGGGCCTGGAGCCCAGACTCAGCTATGACTGCGCACTTCTTGGGTCCTCCTGCCATGTCAGGGATGAAGCAGGGAGCTTCTTGTCTGGATCTGGTAGCTCTGAATTGCTTCCTGATTCAAGTCCTCCACAAAGACACAGGTTGCTCATGCAGTATGTGCTGAATCTTATTATCACTTTCTCTCACTTGCTTTCTGAGAAGAGGAAGGTGAAGTTTGAGGAAGCAGTTGAGCTTGTCAAGCCTTGGGTCTCCTTTGGTTTGCCAGGAGTGGCCCTGAACCTTTCCCTGCACTAGTCTGTGAGCCTGATACTATTTATTCTCGTTAATGAGTCAGAAGCCGAAGATTGGAAGTTTTACAACACTAGGCATTTAATTATCGTCCAGGACCAAGGCTGTTCACTGCCCCGGTCTGCTCTTTAGTGTTCTCAAATGCCTAGGAGGAGACATCAGCACTTGAATTCCATTAGAATACAACATTTGTTCTTTCAGAACAAAGCTTGTCCCACCTAATACTGAAAATTAACCCAACTTATTCCCATGAGAATTATAATGCTTCTGGAACAAATCTCTAAGAAGAGGAATGGCAGGTTTTGTTTTGGTTTTTAAATTTTTATTATCTTATGTCCCAACTGTAGAAACAGATATGGCGGCTGTAAAAGATGTCATTCCCTCACTTAATGTTTCTTATTTATTTGCCTGCTTTTCACAACTAAAATCTCAACTAAATTCTATAATACTACCCACCAGGACTCCTGTGATGATAAGTGTGCAGACATCGTTAGAACAGGTGCATGTTGAAGAGGAGTGGAGTCAGGGAGTGCAATGCTAACACCTTTACCAAGGTTGGCTGTGGACTCTCCTCCCAGGGTCCTCAACAACCCAGACATGTTCTCTCTCTCTCTCATCTGAAGGCTGACATTGGGACAGGCTTGAGATCTCAATCTTTAACTCCTTTCCTGTTTGTTTTGCTTGCAAGACAGGGTTTTCCTGTGTAGCCCTGGCTATCCTCGAACTCACTCTGTGGAGCAAGCTGGCCTTGAACTCAGAGATCTGCCTACCTTTTCCTGTGCTGGGTGGGATCAAAAGCACGTGCCACCATACCCATTCCTCAATATTTAACTCTTAAAACTAGCAAAGAGGCACTGGAGATGTAGCTCAGATGGTGGAGTGCTTGCTTAGCAAGTATGAGCTCTGGGCTTAAGGGATGAGATACCTTCCCTCAAGCTATTGGTCAGGGATGGGTACCAAAAGACCCAAACTAATACAGCCTATTGCCATTGCTCCTGGTGGGCCACCAAAACTCGGTGGTAGGACTCTCCTGAAAGGGACACCACACACCTTGATCACAGGCTATGGAGAAATCAAGTTGGTACTGAACAAAAAGATTCCATCCTTCTGCATAGCATCCATAACGCCAGAGGGTGTTCTGTGGGTTTCAGAGAGGAAAAGTCATCAACACTCTTACCTACCTGTGTACCCTCAGTGCTACAATAACAGCCAGACAAAGCATGCTCATAGATGCAAACACACGGAGATAACCAATTACTTTCTGATTGGATGTAAGGCACTCCAAGGGAGGAAAAGTATGGCTGACATTGTAGATCTGGCTAAGAACCTGTGGCAGGGGACCTGACAGGCCCTAGAGGTGACCTCTTACTATTATTCTGCTAAATAGACATAGCATCAAATTTCCTCTAAATCCATATCTCTCTACCCACAGATCATTGCAGTTCTCGGACCTGATCAGGGAAGTCGCTTTGTGTAGTTGGCGGTGGCTGATGCAGAAACTCACAACAGGTCAAACTGCAGAGAACAAGAGTCCGTAGAGTGCTCAGCCAGACGTGGGACATCCACATCAATACCTCCTTCCCAGGGCCCAAGGGCCGTCTTGGAAGAGAGAGCAGAAAGGTTGTAAGAGCCAGAAGTCAGGAGGACCTGAGCTAAACAGTCTTCCATGCAGGCCAGGTGTGACAAAACTGTTGCTGCCCAGGTGAGCTCACAGCAGGTGTGGTTGCCCAGGTGAGCTCACAGTAGGTGGGTTGCCTACACAAGATCTACAGAAGACTGAGTCACTCAACATTCCACCCTGGGGTAGGGAGCGGCTTACGACCTTCCATCCCTAGTTTAGGAGCTTGGAGCAGCCAGCTTCTGCAGGAGGGAGAGTCAGTTTTCCTTAAGGGTGTGGTCCCAGGTAGGTTGCTCAGGCTTCAACCCCTTAGCTATGAATAAAAACATGGACAGCACAAATTGGATTTGGTGGGTTTAAAAAAAAAAGAGGACACAATGTGGGGAGACATGGAGGTTAGATCTGGGGGAGTTAGGGTTAATAAGATCAAAATACGTTGTATGCATGTATGAAGTTCTCAAAGATTGGATTGAAATAGTTATATATATTAATTTTTTAGATTTATTTATTTCATTTTTATGTGTATGAGTGTTTTGCTTGAATGTATGTCTGTGCGCCTTGTACATGCTGGGCGCCCACCAAGGTCAGACGTGGGCACTGGATTCTCTGGAGCTGGAGTTCTGGATGGTTGTGAACTGCTATGTGGGTGCTGGGAATTGAACTCAGATTCTCCTAACTGCTGAGCCATCTCTGCAGCCCAAAATAATTATTTATTTTAAAGGCCCTGGGGTTGGTCCTCAGCAATGCATAAACAGGGTGAGGTGGTACATGCCTGCCATCCCAGCACTCAGGAGGGAAAGGCAGAAAGATTAGCAATTCAAGACTATATAGAGAGTTCTTAGCCAGCCTAGGCTACCCCTGTCTCAAGCAAATAGAAAAAAAAATTAAACTCCAAGTTACTGATAAAGTCACAGGACAGAAAATGAAGCTGTCTCCTGAACTAATACCTTGTAATTAATATGTATCATTTAGCCCAGATCCCATCTCTCATTCTCCTCAGTACCTTTCACACAAAATTGTTACTTGCTTATTTTGTCGCTTCACTGTTAGGTGACTTGATAAGAAGCCGGCTGTAAGGTAGCAAGGTAACGGAACAACCACAACTATGCTGGGACACAGCCCAGTACCTCTAGTTGACTTCTGCACACAGTGTGTCCTCTAGCTGACTTCTGCACACACTGTGTCCTCTAGCTGACTTCTGCACACAGTGTGTCCTCTAGCAGACTTCTGCACACAGTGTGTCCTCTAGCTGACTTCTGCACACAGTGTGTCCTCTAGCTGACTTCTGCACACAGTGTGTCCTCTAGCTGACCTCTGCACACAGTGTGTCCTCTAGATGACCTCTGCACACAGTGTGTCCTCTAGCTGACCTCTGCACACAGTGTGTCCTCTAGCTGACTTCCGCACACAGTGTGTCCTCTAGCTGACCTCTGCACACAGTGTGTCCTCTAGATGACCTCTGCACACAGTGTGTCCTCTAGCTGACCTCTGCACACAGTGTGTCCTCTAGCTGACTTCCGCACACAGTGTGTCCTCTAGCTGACCTCTGCACACAGTGTGTCCTCTAGCTGACCTCTGCACACAGTGTGTCCTCTAGCTGACCTCTGCATACAGTGTGTCCTCTAGCTGACCTCTGCACACAGTGTGTCCTCTAGCTGACCTCTGCACACAGTGTGTCCTCTAGCTGACCTCTGCATACAGTGTGTCCTCTAGCTGACCTCTGCACACAGTGTGTCCTCTAGCTGACCTCTGCACACAGTGTGTCCTCTAGCTGACTTCTGCACACAGTGTGTCCTCTAGCAGACTTCTGCACACACTGTGTCCTCTAGCTGACTTCTGCACACAGTGTGTCCTCTAGCTGACTTCCGCACACAGTGTGTCCTCTAGCTGACTTCTGCACACAGTGTGTCCTCTAGCTGACTTCTGCACACACTGTGTCCTCTAGCTGACCTCTGCACACAGTGTGTCCTCTAGCTGACCTCTGCACACAGTGTGTCCTCTAGCTGACCTCTGCACACAGTGTGTCCTCTAGCTGACCTCTGCACACAGTGTGTCCTCTAGCTGACCTCTGCACACAGTGTGTCCTCTAGCTGACCTCTGCACACACTGTGTCCTCTAGCTGACCTCTGCACACACTGTGTCCTCTAGCTGACCTCTGCACACAGTGTGTCCTCTAGCTGACCTCTGCACACACTGTGTCCTCTAGCTGACCTCTGCACACACTGTGTCCTCTAGCTGACCTCTGCACACAGTGTGTCCTCTAGCTGACCTCTGCACACAGTGTGTCCTCTAGCTGACTTCTGCACACAGTGTGTCCTCTAGCTGACCTCTGCATACAGTGTGTCCTCTAGCTGACCTCTGCACACAGTGTGTCCTCTAGCTGACCTCTGCACACAGTGTGTCCTCTAGCTGACCTCTGCACACAGTGTGTCCTCTAGCTGACTTCCGCACACAGTGTGTCCTCTAGCTGACCTCTGCACACAGTGTGTCCTCTAGCTGACCTCTGCACACAGTGTGTCCTCTAGCTGACTTCTGCACACACTGTGTCCTCTAGCTGACCTCTGCACACAGTGTGTCCTCTAGCTGACCTCTGCACACAGTGTGTCCTCTAGCTGACTTCCGCACACAATGTGTCCTCTAGCTGACCTCTGCACACAGTGTGTCCTCTAGCTGACCTCTGCACACAGTGTGTCCTCTAGCTGACTTCTGCACACACTGTGTCCTCTAGCTGACTTCTGCACACAGTGTGTCCTCTAGCTGACTTCTGCACACAGTGTTTTCTAGCTTCCTAAAGATGGGGCACAGGCATAGTCTTAGGCCACATTTGAGGTTACAGTGGACGCCAGAGCACAGATTTTACACCGAGAAACCAAACAAGGAACCCCTTTTCCTGAGTGACAGAGCCATACACTTTAAAGATGTGAGGAATAAACACCACGGGTTGACCACAATCATGATTGCAGCTGGGTTTTTCAGATGAGCCATTTTCAGTGCTCAATAAACATCTATCCGGGCTGTCAGCTCAGTGAACACACCTACTCTCTCTTCAGAATACCAAAGTGTGTTTTAGGAACATTCGAAATTCATAAATTGTCAGATGAATGCTTTCTCACATGCTGGCCCGATATAATTCATGCAGGGATTAATTCTTATGCTCAGAGCCCTCCTCTGCCCTGAGCATTATAAGAACGTCAAGCTGGATTTATCTGAGAGGATCTCAGGAGGGGGGTTATTGATGGTAAGTGAATCTCCAGACAGAGGAAATCGAAAGTACTTCTGGAAAAAAAAGGAAGAAAGAAAACCCCTTTTATTTGAAAGGACTATAAATCTGCAAATAATATTGAATTCACAAGCAAACCTTTAATGTAATGAGTTGATAGCAGCTACGTTACTGAAGACACAAACACATAATTATCTTAAAATCTACCACGGCTGGAAGTGTATTGTAGCTCCAAATTAGAATTTGTTTTATAATGGGAAAAACATACAATAACATTTTTGAGCTTTTTTTGAGTTTTAGCTTTTATTCTCATGTATAGAAAGACACATACAGATTGTCTATAAATTAATATCCCAGACTACCCAGGAAGTCCTCACATTTTCTAATCATAGAAAAAGCAGACTTTGGAGACAGGGGAAAAAAAAGAATATTTGAATTTCCTTTTTAAAATGTTGACTTGGCTAGTTGTTATGGTGCATACCTTTAATTTTATCACTCCCTTGGGGAGGGGAATAGGCAGGTGGATCTCTGTGAGTTCAAGGCCATCCTAGTCTAAGTATTGAGTTTCAGGCTAGCCAAGGCTACTTCATGAGCCCCTGTCTAAAACAACAACAACAGAAACAAAACAGGTTCAGCGATCATCACTCTTAACTTCACAGACATTATTTCTGTCCCCTCAGCTGGAACTTGCATGGGCTGAAGAAGCTATCAGGGTGTGATTCAGCTGTGGATTACAGTGTTTAGAGTGGGCAGCATGAAGGGATGTTTGTGTCCTTCCCTGTGTTAACACATCTATCAATTCATAGATATAGCTACATTCAAAACAGTAACTATATATCTCTGTGTAGATAGTATCTATATCCACAATTATAATTATGTCTTTGTTTGCTCGTATCTATACCCATAGCCATATTTAGGACTGTCCCCATAAGAATGTCAATATCATTAACTCTCTTCTCTCTCACTCAGTTTATGTTCATGAGTGTTTGCCCGTGTGTATGTATGTGCACCAAATGCACGCAGTACCTGAGGAGGCCAGAAGAGGTGAACAGGTCTCCTGGAAATGGAATTATATAGATGATTGTAACAGGTGGATGCTGGAACTGGACCCTGGGTCCTCTGCAATAGCAGCAAGTGCTATAAACCCCCGAGACATGTCCAGTCCATTGTACACACAGTTTGGTATTCAGGGTTGTTCTGGTGTTAGTCTGGTCTGTCTGCCTGTCGTCACCATGCTAGAACTGGAGGGAAGATGAGAGAGTTACCTGCTCAGCCTGGGATGTACAATTTCTACCTGGATCTGCAGTTTGCCAGCTGTGCTTCCTGGGCATCGTAGTTAACTCAGTTGCCTTTCAGTTTCCTTATCAGGAAAAGCCCTCTCGGTCCTCGCTTGCTTGTTGGGTTATTGTGAACTTAAGTATGTGCATTTTGGAAATTTGCAAGAAAACACATCAAAGTTAAATATGATGATTGACTAAAATTTCTGGATCTAGTCTGGGAAATAAAATAAGAGGGTGGGCTTTTGTTTTAAAGCTCCTTCTGCAGAAAACCACTATGATTTATGCCTGATACAGAATACTTATTCCCTTGGATTAAGGTCAGCTGATTACCCTGAAGACGACCTCCTGCCCCCAGGTTGGTCCCAACTAAGGCAGATTAGGAAGGATTATATGTAAAGATAAGTGAGACAAGCAACATTATCTTTGGTTCAGATTCTTCCAATACTCTTGATTCACGATGGGCATTAGCCTGCAAGCTTGGAACCCTTTCAGGAAAAGACAGCACAGCAGGGTCCTGGAGGATATCCAGTGCTGCATGTGGCGCTAGCGCCCCCTCGTGGCGCTCATGGCCTATCGTGTGTTGTCACTGCCCTTCGGCGACACCAAGGGCTCACAAGAAAGGCTGCTCCCTTTCTAGATCTATTAAGGAATGGAGTAGTGGCAAGAAATCTTAGCTAGATTGCCTTCTTATTCAGGGAGGGAGACCCACCTTTTGTTACCACCTCCTAACGCTGCGTGTGTGGGCTCACAGGGTCACCCTAGACACAGGTTACTAAAAGCAATTTTAAAAATTGGTGTTATACAAAGCACTTGTTTGGCTAGCTTTTACATAGATTTTTCTCTTTTATCCTTTAAGATAGGGTTTTATGTAGTTCAGGTTGGCCTTGAAGTTGAACTTGAAAGGTATCCAAGGCTAGTCTTGAATTCTTATCCTCCTGTTGCTATATTCATAGTTGCTGGGTTTGTAGGTGTTCTTCCTCACGCTGTGCTGAAGTTTTAAGTGTAGAACTATAGAAAGTATTTAGCTTCATTCAAAGACTTGTTACAGCAATGTGCACAAGAACCACTTATTGCTGAGTCCATTAGAGGTTTTAAATCTTGAATATACTGTCATCAAGAGTTTCCTAGGGGCCCCCGTGAGAGCTCTGTTAGGCACTGCAAAGAAATTACAAGCTGTGATCCTTGCCTTGCAAGATTTGAAACTGTCTGTGCAAAACAGAGCTTCTGCCTCAAAGGGAAGGAGAGAGACTTTATTCTAGAGCCAAATCTTAGTGGCCATGGCCTGGGAACACAGTCAGGTTGCCCTGAAAGACATGTTCCACAGAGGAAGTGGAATCATGAGATTTTATTAGTTATAGAAAAAGGAAGTCACAATCAAGGCATTTACCAAATAAATTGGTAGAGAGCATAGGTAGGTGGGTCACAGCAAAGCAGAAGGATTCTGCCCTAGGTTTCAGAGTCTATCTGATGGCAAGCCTAGTATTTGTAGAATTTGGGTTGGGGGAAGATAGTATAATCTGCTAAGAATGCATTTTAAAGGTTTTGCTCATCACAAGGATGTTAGGTCTGACATAGGAGTGGGCAATGGGTGGTTATTAAGGGGACTAGAAATAACCCTAGGTAATTTCAATCTATAACATTCTAATCCTCAATAGTCATGAATCTCTAATCAGTAGGTCTTCAAAACAGGTTTGGTCTTTTATTTCCTCTCTGGGACTTCAGTTTCTAAAATTATACTAAAATATATTAATCAGGGTTCTCTAGAGGAACAGAACTGATTGAACATACATATATATGTCATATATACTAGATACATATATACTAGAATGCTGTCCAGGCTATGGTCCAGCTAATTCAACAATGCTGTCTACCAAAGGAGGTCCAAGCGTCCGGGGGTTGCTTAGTCCATGAAGCTTGATGTCTCAGCTGGTCTTCAGCTGGAATCCTGCTGAAGTGGACTTTAATGCCAGTGAAGGAATGGACTTGCCAGCGAGAGTGAGAGCCAGCAGGCAAAGAGAGCAAGTTTCCTTCCTTCATGTTCTTTAAATAGGCTGCCAGCAGAAGGTATGACAGAGATTAAAGGTGGATCTTCCCACCTCAGAAGCTCTGTTTTAAAAGCGGGTCTTCCATCTTCAAATGATTTAAGTAAGAAAAAAAAACCCTTCACATGTGTTCCCAGCCTCTTGGGTTTTAGTTAATTCCAGATATAGTCAAGTTGACAACCAAGAGTAAGTCACCAGAGAAGACAATCCACATATGTTGTAAGAGCTGCAGGCCTCTTCCCACAGCCCGGCTCCTGGCCACTTGGCTAGCTTATGCCCCGAAATAACAACACACAAACTGTATTCTTTTAAACACTGCTTGGCCCATTAACTCTAGCCCTTACAGGCTAATTCTCATATCCCGATCAACCCATCTCTAATAATCTGTGTAGCATCAGTCTTACCGGGAAAGATTCAGCATGTCTGACCTGGCAGCTTGCTTCATGGCGTCTGCCCCGGAGAGGGGAGCATAGCCTCTGAGCTCACTTCCTTTTCCTCCCAGCATTCTGTTCTGTTTACTCCTCCCACCTATGTTTTAACCTATGAGGCCAAGCAGTTTCTTTATTATTTAACCAATGACCTTCCTCCATCACACATACACAAGAATACAAGCAGTGTCAACAACTACAACACAAGGCTCTCATCTACTCTTCTGTTTAGTTTTGTGTGTTTGTCTTGATGTCTCAAACAGCATTCAAGAAAGCAAACACTTGTAAAATGATTCATCTCTGTCCAGAGGGAATAATTTTTCTGTTTTTCTAGTAGTAAATTTTACCACATCCCCACCTACAACTGGGAAGTGTTCTTTATGTCTGCTCTCTGACAGCATTTTTACACTTTTTTTGGTAGCTTTTGTAGTCCATTTTCAAGCAACGTATTATTTGAAGCATGTAGGGCTAGTCTTGCTGGACTCTGAAGTCCAATCACCAAAGGGGAGTCTCCCAAGAGAACACTCTCACACCACAGTTGATGTAAAAGCAAGAGGATTTAATTAATTCTGTCATGACAGGGTCTTTTTATTTTGAAAAGCCAGAAAGACCCCAAATAGCTGGTACAGGCTACTTTTAAAGCAAAAAGCCACAGAAACAAGGGGAGATTCTGGGGGTTGTTTTTCCAACTATTAGGATTGGCTGATTCAAAGGGCTACTAGCAATGACTGGTCTGAGCCACGGCGAGAGAGTGGCTGCTAGATCAGGCAGGGTAAGGGGGAAACATCTGTGAGTCATCCTAACCATATCCAAGGAACTGAGTCAATATCCCCTGACCAAGGCCGAGGAACTGAGTCTAAGGGTTATCTTGCCCCAATTCCAATAACTGAGTTCTATCTGGAGAACATCCACAAGGACACAGGGAGATGGAAAACCCCCAACATTCCAGTACACGCATGTGCAGTTGTTAGGTCCTTGGTTCCTAGGAGAGGGGGGTCACTACTGCTGAGAGGCCTCAGAAATGGCCTCGGAGTTGTCAGACATGGCTTCAGAGTTATCCTAGAGTTTTACAGTCTGGTCCTTTTAAAGGTCTGTGTGATGGGCACAGTCCAGGGAGCCTGAACACAGGGGTTGTAGCGCACTCGCTGGAGACTTGGTTTACAGGTGCAGGGATGGAGAGCTGGAGCAGCAGGTGTGTTGGAATGCATGCACATGTGGGCACAAAGCTGACATGGAGTTTTCCATCAAGGTTTGTATGCTGCCTCCGGTGGGGCCCTTCTTCCAGGCTCCAGACTGGTGCTTGCTTGGTGCTGAGTTTTCCCAACAGCTGGGAACTGGTTCTCCACAGTGAACCAGGACTGTGCAAGAAGAGAAGTTGCTGTGCTGTGTGCCCTGACCCTGTGGTAGAGATGGCTTTAGCGTGGGGAGAAGCCTGTATCCAGAAATTCCGTCACATATTTCTGTTTGGTGGTTTAGCTTATAACCCCAGAGCCAAGAACTGACAAAGATGTTGGCTCATTTAAGACAGCCTTGTCTTTGGTCAGGAAGGCTCAGACATTACAACCATGCCATTTTCCAGCTCAGTTCCTATCATGCCATCAGGGCTTAATGGCAGGGGTTAATGGAGAGAAAAATGACACTAATTTTGCCTGTGAAGTAAACATTTGGAACAATCAGTAAACCTTGAGCCTGGAGCAGGAAGGGTCTCAGTGGATTTATGCCCTGGCCCCCTGCTTCCTCTTCCTCCCTCAGCTTAGCTCTGAGCTGGAGCTCAGGCCTGGACCCCTGGGCAGGCCAGCATCAGACCTGGGGCCCCAGGGATTCAATCCATGTTTTCCTATGGGGCAGGAACCTCTTCCTTTGCCTGAGTTAAAGGCCAATTCCAGATGATTCCAGCCTTCCCAGGTGTCTGACTTCATGCTTATGCTCCTGGATTAGACAGGTAGGCTTTGGGCTGCCTGCCTCAGGGGAACTGCACGAGGCCTGTTTAGTCTGGAAAATTCTCTGAGGCTCCTATAAGTACTGTTTCGCTTCACCCAGCCAGGGGCCAGTGAGGCTGAAAAAAAAAATCCTATGTACTATTCTTGTCCAGCCTGGTCTGGTCCTTTCTGTCTATTTTTTTTGGAATGCTCCTTGGGGAGGAACCCAGGGACTGGGTTTCCAGGAGCTACCAGGATACCCAGCCTCACCCCAAGAGACTCTCCAAAGTTTGCACAAATGTGTGAAGAGCAGAGTGAAGTATGCCTGGGAATTGCCTAATGGGATCAAAGCCAACAAGAACTGAGCGTAAATGAGACACTAGCCGGTGAGCTACTGCTCAGACATGAAAAAGAATAAGATCTGGGCATTGTTCATGGGGAAAGAACCAAGGTGTATCATTAAGCAAGCTTGCGACCACAACAGCAAGCTACAGTGTGCTTATATATGTGCAGGGAATTCCAGAGGAACTTTACCCTCAGTAAACTTTACTGCTCAGTGCTCGAAAGTGGCAGATCCCTGGAGGAGGGGAGAAAGGTACCACACTCAAACATGGCTTCCTTGCTGCTTCCATCTTTCTTCTCCGGAAGTACACTTCAAAAGCTAGCGTGAAGCAGGAGCTGCCCACCCATCTCACAGCCGTGGTCTCCTTCCTGTGGCATTTACGAGCCAACGGTCCAGTTCGAGTGTTTCCCAGCCAGAGAGTTTCAGAACTTGGCCTTGAAGTGCCTTCTCCCAAGGCACACGTGAGAACTCTGCGGATGGGCACGCCTGAACTCACTCTGTCCCGTGGGTTCCAGGCAGAGGTAAGTTGATCAGCTCCTCCAGTGCTTCTAACCGGACCACAGGAAAACATCCTGTCCTTTGTCTGACTCTGCCCATCTGGCCCTTAAGCATCCTGTTTTTCTCCTAGATCATGCACGAAGTTGTCCAGTTTTTTTTTCCTCATCCTGTTAGCTGACTTCCTACCATTCACTGTGTGCCCCAGGAGCCCAGCCAGCCCTGCCATGGTTGGGATGAATCTCACAGGATCAGGCATTTGGATGTCCATGCTGTCCAGAGCTGAGAGAGAATCATATGATGCCTGAACAAATCTCTCAACCAGAGAGGTTTTGCTTTCCCAGAGACCCTCTCATACAGTACTGTGTTTTCCACACCAGCTAACACTTCAGACACTAAACCAAGCCAATCACAAAAGGGGTTCATGGCCCCAAACTGATGACATGTTTTCTGGTCATGCCTCTTTGTCTCTTCTGCTAGCAGAATCTTGATCATACATCATTCTTTTCTTTTTTCAGAGACAGGTTTTCCCTTGTCTGGCTGGTCTTGAACTTGCTATTTCATCCAGGTGACCCTCAAGGCTCAGACCTGCTTCATAAGGATTACACACATGCCGGGCGGTGGTGGCGCACGCCTTTAATCCCAGCACTTGGGAGGCAGAGGCAGGCGGATCTCTGTGAGTTCGAGACCAGCCTGGTCTACAACAGCTAGTTCCAGGACAGGTTCCAAAACCACAGAGAAACCCTGTCTCGAAAAAGCAAAAAAAAAAAAAAAAAAAAAAAAAAGGATTACACACATGCCACTGTCTGTGACCTTTGTCCTTCATTACACCTCAGTGAGAGCCAGGCATTGAAACTTGCACTATTCGCCTTAACATAAAACCCTTCTAAAAATCAGAGACTGACATCAAGGGTGGTAGATGTGGAAGTTGTAGAGGCTGAAATTACGGTGTGTGCACATACGCTATCCATGGCTAAAATTACGGTGTGTGCACATAAGCTATCCATGGCTGAAATTATGGTATATGCACATACACTATCCATGGCTAAAATTACGGTGTGTGCAATACGCTATCCATGGCTAAAATTACGGTGTGTGCACATAAGCTATCCATGGCTGAAATTATGGTATATGCACATACACTATCCATGATTCCCTGAGCCAACTCAAGTTCTGGGTCTGTTCATTTCCTCTGATTATTTCTTGTCAACCTCAGCTCTGGTGGCTGCCTCAGAGGCAAATCTCCGCCCCAAATTAAAGCTCCCTTCTTCCAGCCTAAGCATTCTTGCTCTTGTCTTTGGAGACAGTCTTGATATATAACCCATGCTAGTCTAGGTTCCTCAAACCTTCTGTTCTTGTTAGCCTTCTGAGTTACAGCATTGCAGACATGCACCGCAGACATGCACCACCATGTTAGACTTTTAGCATCCTTTTCTGCCTGGAAAACTGTGAGCGTTATGGTATTGACATCTACGCAACATTGCAAATGTCAGTACGCTCTCTCTTCAGATCCCAGTGTTTCAGATGATGACCAAGAGATGAGTTTTACAAAAATCTTTATACCTGATGGCTTATGTCACTTAGTTATGACAACCATACCTGGTGAATATCTCTAGTCCCCTGCCCTCCATTTTACTGATGAGGAAACAAGAAGCATAGAGCTGATAAGTCCTTGACCAAGGTCAGGTACCCAGAAGTGAAGCTGGCATTCAGACTCCATGCTGTTGAGACCAGGATCTTAACTAATCTGTTAATGATCAAAATCTCAGTTCATTTAACCTCACCCAGCACACAGCAGAGTGTGGCATGACGCTATGTTTAGCTAGCAGATGGGGCTCGGTGCTGGGGCAGGCCCCCAGGCTGTCATTGAGGAGGACTGAAGAATTGGTACCCCAGTGCTGTCTAGAAACCACAGGGGGTGTGATTCCTCGTTCATTCCCGATTCTCTCCCTGATATGCCACCTCTTCCCTCCTGAAGTCTCTCACACTTCTTGCCTCTCCCTTTGTCTGGTTAAACTTGCTGTCTACTTCCTGAGGGAGGAGTGAAGCGGAAGACAGCTCTTACTGGTTCAGGGTGATTTGTGTCCCCCAAGTCCCAGACATCAGAATGGCACTGACTTTGGAGACAGTCCCTCTTTTTTTCCCTGTGTAGCCCTACCTGTACTGGAACTCACTCTGTAGACCAGGCTACCTGCAAACTCAGAGATCCCCTGCCTCTGCCTCCCGAGTGCTGGGATTAAAGGTGTGCGGCACCACTGCCTGGCTGAAGACAGTGCTAAGTTTAAATAAACTCATCAGAGTTGTCAGTGATCCCTTGGCATAGATGTCCTTGGAAGATGAGGAGGTCAGAACACATTCACATACAGAGGATGATCAGGCAAGGACTGAACAGAGCATAATAAGATAATTAGGAATTGATAGATTTTTAAGTATTTATTATCATTTGAATACATAATTTAAGTGTGTAAGTTTATGAAGTTTAATTTTAGAGTAATGGCTGTGTCATCAATCAGCTTGCAAAATTCCTAGGAATTAGACTCTAGCTCTTAGGAGCCAGTGCCCATGGACACTTGACGTTCTACTGCCTGCTTACCACCCACTGAGTTCTAAAGTCCATTTCTTTACAGTTTAGATTTCATACCTGGACTATGCTGCGTCTTCAGAGCGCTTTGAACCGTTTATGAGTGAACAGTGTCTGAAACGTCCCTCTCTATTATGAGACACCTCATCAGGCACAGTGAGGACTCCCCCCAGCTCATGGTAGCAGCTCACAATACCTAATACTTTCTTTGCAGTAAAGGACCCAGGCTCTGCTAAGCAGACATGCTCAGCCCAGCCCATCATGGTAAGCAACAGCTATATTCTGGATCCAGAATGAAGCAGGGGTGACCAGTGTTGGAGAAGGTGGGAGTGAGTGAGCTGTGTGACTGCGTGTGAAGTTGTTTGTGTAGTTTGTATCGGCTCTCCTTTATTCTTGTTCAGCTTCCCAGAAACGTGCTATCCATCCATGTGGCAGTCTAATTCCTCTTTAAATAAAAATTAACTTGTAACTTTAGAGTAGTTTCAGATTTCTATAAAAAATTGCAAAGATAGAACAAAGAGTCCCCATTTTCCTCACATCCAGTCCCCCCAATGTCAGCATCCGATTATGGTTTACATATCATAGCTAATGAGCCAATTTAGATACACTGTTAACCTGAGCCCTGGGACAGTATCTCTGACTTCTCTTTTCAGTGACCTTGACCATGCTGGAGAGTCCTGGTCTGATATTTTGTGGAAGATGCTTTCAAGAACAACCTCTGTCCCTTTTCCTGTCTCAGCTTTTTACTTAGACTGTAACCAGCTCTGCATGCAGAAATGTCCATCATCTGAGAAGAGTTTTATCCAATATGGTAACACAGGGGACTTGGCCTGTAGGTCCTGGTCTCTGTCCTCCATCTTTGGAGGCCCCGCCCCTATGCTCACCAAACCTTGATCCCTTTCTGGAGGAGTGTCAAGGCAGCTTGCCAAACCTTGACCACTCCCCAGTCTATTTAAACTCCCCCATGGTCACGTTGGTGGCTTCCTGGTTCACCCCACGGGGGGGGGCACCCGAGAGCACAGGAATCCCATTAAAACCTGGATATCCTTTAATTCGGCATCTTGTGATTTGGCTTGATTGGGGGGCAAAGTGCTGGTGTTAGGAAATATTCCTAACATGGCCTGTTCCCTTGGGCTTTCTCAGCGGCTCTAGTACCATCACTCCTATCATATGGCCAGGGAATTAATGCAAGATTGTAAACAATGTTTGCTCGTTCATTCCCCAGCCACCCAGAACCGAATAATCACACAGAAACTATATTAATCACAACACTATTAGACTGATGACTCAGGCGTATTTCTTGTTAGCTCTTTAATCTTAAATTAACCCATTTCTATTAATCTATGTATCACCACGGGATTGTGGTCTACTGATGACTCAGGCGTATTTCTTGTTAGCTCTTTAATCTTAAATTAACCCATTTCTATTAATCTATGTATCACCACGGGATTGTGGTCTACTGGTAAGATTCCAGCGGTGTCTTTCTTCTTCGGCAGCTACATGGTGATTCCTTAACTCTGCCTACTCTTTCTCTCCCTATCTCTGTTCTCATTTCCTGCCTGGCTTTACTCTGCTAAGCCATTGGCTGGAATAGCTTCTTTATTAACCAATGGTAATAGAACATATTCACAGCATACAGAGGGGAATCCCGCATCACAAGATGTGATGGCAGATGTATTGCTATAATTCCTGAATGACATTGACTGCCCATTAGTCCACTGAGTACAAGTGTATTTGTGCCCAAACAAGAAAAACTAAAAGCATGACTAATGAACAACCTTGAGCCATCTGTCATGGTTTGAATGAAAATGACCCCACAGGGAATGACACTATTAGGAGATGTGGCCTTGTTGGGGTAGGTGTGGCCTTGTTGAAGGAAGTGTGTCACTGGAGGGTCAGCTTTGAGGTGTTAGAAGTTCAAGCCAAGCCCAGTGGCTCACTCTGTTGCCTGCTGATCCAGTTGTAGAACTCTGTGCTCCTTCTCCAGCACCATGTCTTTCTGCGTGCTGCCATGCTTCCTACCATGATGATAATGGACTAAACCTCTGAAAGCAAGGCCCTCTAAGTCAATAAGATCAGTGAACTTATGAACTCAGAGAGCGGGCAGCATGTGTACCCGAAAGGAGAAGTGGGCATATGCCCCATTCCTAACCCAGAAGCTCTTTCCTATTGCTAACAATGTGCAAATGAAAATTTACTTGTCTCCTAGGGAATCTCACTGGGGAAACAAACTACTCTTAAAAGTAGGCTGTATGCCCCACAGATGGCCAACAGAAAGTAGGCTGTATGCCCACAGATGGGCAACAGAAAGTAGGCTGTATGCCCCACAGATGGCCAACAGAAAGTAGGCTGTATGCCCACAGATGGCCAACAGAAAGTAGGCTGTATGCCCACAGATGGCCAACAGAAAGTAGGCTGTATGCCCCACAGATGGCCAACAGAAAGTAGGCTGTATGCCCCACAGATGGCCAACAGAAAGTAGGCTGTATGCCCCACAGATGGCCAACATAGTGGCCCAAACAATCTTACAAGACAACAATATTAAGAATATTAATATTTTTTCTAAATTTAAAAATTACATTATTTATTTGTGTGTGTATATGCTCATGGGCCACAGGTTACATGTGGAGGTCAAAGGACAATTTGAGGGAGTTGGTTCTCTTCTCCACCACATGAGGCCTGGGGATGGAATTCAGGACATCAGGCTTAGCAACAAATGTCTGGAACTTACTGGTCTAATTCATTTTTAACTGGTGTATGTTCATTGCACATCATTATAGGTATCACGATGGTGTTTTCTTTCACATATACTTTTATCGTTTGCACTTTCAGGCACTCCTTATCCTTTCTCCTTTCCCTCCTGCTAGTCCCCTCCCTCCCTCCAGGTGATCTTGCTTTTCCTTACTTGTCGTGTGTATATAATATTTTAGGTATCAATAGAAAACTCATGATCCACAAATGAGTAAAAAAAAAATCAAGGCACACTTATCCATGTCTGACTTATTTTTACTCAAGATTAATCTTGAAGAGGGATGTGGGAAAAGGGTATTCATTAAGAGTAGAAGAAGCAATTGAAGAGGATTTCCGCACAGTGGGGGCTCCCTTTCAGACCCCAGATTGGGTACAAACATCCAAACGCCTGTTTTCACAGAGGAATCCTTTATTAAATGGAGAAGAAAAGTTAAAGTGACTGCATGGTAAAGGAGATGGAGGATAAGGGAGAAGGGAAGTGGACAAGGGAAAGGGGCAGGGATATTTATCCTGGAGGGACAAAGGATCGAGAGGAGATAGATGTGGCACATAGGCAAATGGTGGTTTAATAAAAGTAAAGGGAGAAACCTCATGTTAGGGCGATTTTAACTGGGCATGTTGATTAGGCAAACCAAAGGGGAATTCTGATTGCTGGACTCTGGTAATCAGCCCAGGGAGGAAGTGGCTAAATAAGCGAATGAATAAGACCTTGGTGGCTAACTTTAGGAATGTAGTCTAACAGTTTTTAGCAAGGCAGAGGGAATAGGGAGAAGGGTAAGGCCTGCCAGAACCACATGCTTTAGTGGCCTAGCATCTCTTCAGTAGTGGGCTACCCAACTCCCACTTGCCTCAGGCTTCTTTTTACTGACCACAGGAGTTGCTAGGAGACACAGGAAGGACAAGCGCTAAGGCACAGGCCTTTCCCCAATAGTGTCATAATTTTGAGTTTCCTATTGGATGGAGCATATCATAGGATCAGGGCCAGACTTAAGGGTGACTGGTTCTCACTGGAAGAAAGGCAAAGCCATAGGGCAGATGGGTGGGCCAAGGTGTCTGATGCGGGAGTGGGGGTTTGTGTCTATTTTTGAAGCTGACCTTCCTGGGATATGTTTCAGAAGTGGCAAAGACAGCAAAACTACCAAATAAAAGGTGGGTAAGCCTCCATGAATAGCTCTGTAATAGCAATGTAAAGGTTTAATTGGTTGCAGTATCCGATTGGAAGGATGTGAACTATTGTACGCGTTTACTTTCTGGAATAGATGCCCACTGACACACACTTTGAAAGCTGATGTGTTTATCCTTTCATTTGGACAGATTTACCCAGAGATCATCTACATCAGTTCAATTGGGTATTTAACCTAGCTCTCAGACTATAGGTGTCCAGAAAAAGAGACCAGGATTCTAGTCTACTAGTTCTTTAGGGTTGAGATATTTAAAGACATATTAAAGGTGAACTGGGGTGAATTCTACCAGCTGGAAGTTGTTACTGGATGATCAGCCTGCTGTCTCTGGAACACAGGCTGGGAGCATGCCTCAGGTACTCCAAGATCTCCTACCAAATGAACCTGGAAACACAATTACGAATATTCCTTTAAAAGCTGGGTGGTGGCACACGCCTTTTATCCCAGGATGCAGAGGCAGGTGGATCTCTGAGTTCGGGGCTAGCCTGTTCTATGGAGTGAGTTCCAGGACAGCCAGGTCTACTTAGAGAAACCTGTCTCAAAAACAAACAAACAAACAAACCCAAACCAAACACTCCTTTAAATTAAAGACAAAAGAACTGCAGAATGGAGAGAAATTACAGTGTTGGGATATTTAGCAGTTCTCCAGATAAGCGCGTTGAAGCCTACAGAGGGTCATGAACTTGAGCTTCCCTGATCATCTGCAGGGCTGGGGACCGCGCTATCTCTGCCCTCCAGAAAGGCAGTGGCTCTTTTATCTCCGCAGAGGAGCTGGGCTTCTAGCTTGCGCCTAGGGTGCTACTCTGCAACCGCTTTCCAGTTTTGCATCTGTTTGGGAGAGAATTTCTGTAGTAGACCCCAGTCCGTCTTGGCCCAGAATTTCAGGCTAGGCGAGCCTAGTGCTGAGCTTAGAAGCGGAGAGCAGGGTTGATCAGCCTGAGGGTCATCCAAAAGCTTCAGCAAGCGAAAACGGGGAAGAGATGCACCTGTACCTGGATCTAACCACGCCTCCGAATCCTGCCCCCACCAAAGGTTCTGCCTCTAGATCCCTCCCTGCCTGGATCCTCGGCACCGCCCTTATTTCCAGCCCTGGACAATGGACAGCAAGACTGGACCCCAACACTGCAGGCCCAGCTACAAGATTTCGGGCCTGCCTCAGCACGTCCTGGGTCCTACAAACTCCGCCCCCATTCCAGCCACGCCCCCTCGCACCTTGCGACCCTCGGCCCAGAGCCCCAGGCGAGAGGCGCGCGGCTCTGACGTACGGCGCCCTCCGAGTGACGCACAAGTCCCGCCCCGGCCTCAAGCCCCGCCCAGGCGGTGGCCGTTCCCCGCCTCCCGTAGCCCGAGCCACTTCTCCAGGAGCTGAGGCGGCGGCTGAGGCGCCGTTTTCCGTGCCCGCTGCGGTCTAGGTGGCGTTCCTGTCCGGCAACGAGCGGCTGTGCAGCCCCGGCACCCGCGGGCAATGGTGCGGCGGAGCGCGCGGACGCGGGCGGCCCTGCGGCGGGCATGAAGGAGGATGGAAGGGCAGGACGAGGTGTCGGCGCGGGAGCAGCACTTCCACAGTCAAGTGCGAGAGTCCACGGTGCGTGGCCGGGCGGTTCCCCTGGTCCAGATCAGCACGGTCCCCTAGCTTCTTCCCGGACCTCCCGGCCACAATGGCTTTCCAGCGCCCCACCGGGTCTGCTGCAGACCGACTCTGACGCCCCGCGTCACTTACGTCCTCTGTCACCTGCGACTCGGTCACCTGTTCCCCACCGCCTCACCTCCGTCCCTCTCCTGTCACCCGCTGCCTTCTCCTTTCGTAGGTCTCCCTCGCTCTGTCCTCTCTTCACCTATGTTTCATCCCTACACCTGCACTTCCAGCCCCTCCTGTCATCTTTATCCCCCCTCCTGTCACCTGAGTCCGCCTCCACTGCAGCCCCTCCAGCCACTTGTGTCGCCTCTCCTTCCCTGCACCCTCTCTCCTTCATCTCTGTCCTTCATTCACCTGTGCCCACCTCTTGTCACTTGCAGTGCCCTTCTGTCACTTGCAGCCCTTCCATCACCTGTGTCCTCCCCTCCTGTCACTTGTCCCGATCACCTACACTTGTACCCTTCCCGTGTCTTCACGCACCTCATCTGCTCCTTTCACCACCTGCTTCACCATCTTCTTCACCGGAGGTTATCCCGCATCTGCTGATGGAGGGTGGAGGGTGATGGCTGGCTGTCGCTTTTCCTCTAGTCAGGTATGGTACCTGGACTGAGCTGGCTGTGGCTAAGGTGTAGGTGGTGCAGACTGCCCGGCTTTCCAAGCTTCCAGTCCGGCTGTGACTCTGGCCTCCCACTCACATCCCTCCCTCTGCTCCGTTAGCCAGGACAGCTAAAAACTTGCAGAGGAGGGAAGACAGGTCTCTCCTGGGAAGGGTGAGAGCAGAAGCCCACAGGGCACGGAAGCAGTTGCTCTGGAAAGGATGGGCCCTCTTCATCCTCTGCTTCTAGCAGGTCAGGATGCCAATTTGACTCCCTAAGTTCTCCTTTGATGAGCACCTTTCAGGGTACCCGACAGTGTATAAGCGGGTTTGTTCGTGTCTCCATAAGTCTGGAACGTATGCCCAAGTTACAAGTTTGCATCCGCCCCACGTTTAGCTCACTTTCCCTGTTCAGTCACACCTTTGGTTTGAGGTGAGTAAATTCTGGTTCACAGTAGTCCAGCTTGTGCAGTAACTGACTTTGAAAATTGATTATATGGCAGTAAAAGGAGATGTATAAATCTGCGCTGATAGAATTAGGTATGCTACATTTGGTTTTATTTTTATTAATTCTTTGAGTAGTTTATAGAGTGTATTTTGATCATATTCACCCCTCGCCAACTTCTCCCAGGCCTAGGCCCGTCTTCTCAACTTTGTGTCATTTTTAAAAACCCATTTGTGCTGCCCTTATAGTCTTAGGTGTGTGGATGTTCATCGGAGCGTGGTTGACTTATCAGGTACCACACCCTTAAAGAAAACTGACTCCCCCTCCCCCCTTAGCAGTTAGGGACCAGTCTTCATGCCCATCTCCCGTCTCCATACTGAGATTTTTGTCTGCATTGAGCTTGCCCAGATTTTGTGTGTGTGTTTCACAACTGACCTCAGTTAACTGTACAACTATCCTGTTGTAACTGGAAAATACTGCTTTCTAATGGCCATCTACTGTCCCTGGCTCTTGTACTCTGTTTGTCCCCTCTTCCACAGTTGTTTTAAGCCTGAAGAAGAGGGAGAGTGATATGGAAGTCCTATGTAGGTCTGCGCGTTCATTTCTTGGTCTCATTCTCTGCACCTTGCCCTCTGTTAACCTTATATACACAGAAAGCCTCTCTGATGCGGGTCGAAAGACTCACCAATCTGTGGATATAACAATAAGTCATCAGGAAGCAGTTTAATAAGATGTCTATTTAGCAGTGTTATAGTAGTAGGCTCTCTCTAGGGCCTATGACCCACCTAGCACAGGTTCTTGTCTCCAGGAGCGGTGCCAGGTATGGGTTTCCTTTCTTGGAGTGGGCCTTAAATCCAATCAGAAAGTGGTTGGTTACTCCCACAACATTTATGCCACTAGGAAGAAATATATAATTTTAAGTATGCTCTTGATACATTTCTTTATTCTTTTCTTCTTTTGTTGGGGAGGGGGTTAGAGACAGGTTTCCCAGTAACTTTGGAGCTTGTCCTGGAACTCACTCTGAAGACCAGACTGGCCTCAAACTCACAGAGACCTGCCTGCCTCTGTCTCCCGAGTGCTGGGATTAAAGGCATGCGCCACAACCACTTGGCTATATTTTTTTTTTCATTTTTTGGATACATTTTTTTGTTTTTTCTAAACATACCCGACTAATCATGGTTTCAGATGCAGAAACAGTTTTATTACCGTGCCAGAGGCCCAGCTTTCCCCCACAGCTGTAACTTTTGTTTCCTCCAAGAGTAGCTGCTGCTCTGGCTTCTAAGGCCATAGGTTAATTTTCACCTTATTTTTTTAAATTCATATTATATATATGTATATATATACATACATATACATATATATATAATTGTTTTGTCCTCATTTATGTCTGTATATCATGTATGCATCTGCTGCCCATGGAGGCCAGAAGAGGGCACCAGATCCTCTGGAACTGGAGTTACAAGGCATTGTGAGTTGTCCCATTTGCTACTGGGCACCAAACATGGGTCCTCTACCACTGAACTACATTGCTAGCCCAGAGAAGTGGCAGGTTTGCTTATTCTTCTGGGTGTGGTGTATCCGGTGGTGGGTATCTGTTAGCTCCTGAAAGTTCTGTCAGCGTGGATTCGATCTGGCAGAGTCATAAACCTGAGACACGGCTGGTACCGCAGCACAAGCATGCCCCTCGAGTTCTTAGGGCTGTCTTTGGAATCCCAGTGAGCATAGGTGGATACGTTGCAATGTGTGTGTGGTAATAGGCTGGATGCTTGTTTTGTGAAGTTTGTAAGTATTACTCCTTGTTTTTTGCATGTGGGTGGATGTCTAGTTGGTTCAACAACATATATTATTTCCCTTATTGTATTATCTTTGTGCGTTGTGAATGATCAGTTAACTGTATTATATGGTTATATTTCTAGTGTTCCTATTTTGTTCCATTGGTCAATATGTAATTAATACTATACAATTTTGATTATTTAAGTTTTATTCTTACTTTACAAAAGTAATTTTTTATTCAAATTGTGCTGATTATTTTGGGTTTTGTCTCTTCACATAAACTTTAGAATCAATTTGTTTCTGTGTACAAAGTAACTTGCTTGGATTTTGATTGGAATTGCATTCAGCTTGTAGATCAAATATGAAGAATTAACAACTTCTTGTTCATGAACATGGGCTATCCTATCTCTCATTAATTAAAGTTGTTATTTTTAGATGTCTTTCATCAGAGTTTTGTAATTTTTCTTACGACTATTTTGAATATATTTTGTTAGATATTTGGTTAAAATTCATACACACACACACACACACACACATATATTAGCATGCTAGTGTAAATGGTGTGTGATGGTTTTGACTTTAAATTTCACTTGTCCATGGGCTGCTGGTAGCACACACCTTTTTATTTATTTATTTTTCAAGACAGAGTTTCTTTGTCTATCCTAGACTGTTCAACTGTTGTAGAACTAACTCTGTAGACCAGGCTGGCCTCGAACTCACAGAGAGTGAGTCTGCCTCTGCCATCCTAGTGGTGGTATTAAAGGCGTGCGCCACCACTGCCTTTTTTTTTTTGTGGGGGATGCTGGCACACATATTTAATCCTAGCATTTCCACAGGTAGAGGCAGGCAGATCTGTGTTGTTTGAAGGCTATCTGCTGAGTTCTAGTCCAGTCAGGGCTATATAGTGAGACCCTATCTCAAAACAAAAACAAACAACAACAAAACCCCAAAACTAAAATTGAGATCAAACCAAAACAAAAATTTCACTTTTCTATTCTGACATATAGGAAAGTGATTGACTTCAGTATATTAACCTTGCATCCTCCACTCTAGCTAGAAATGTTTATTAAGATCTAGGTTTTTGTGTGTATTCATTCAGATTTTTCTGTATAACTAATAGAGATACCTGTGTACAAAGGCGATTGTACTTATTAAAGTCCTTTTTCTTCTTGCACTAACTAGGATTCTTAGTACTGTGTTGTTGATATGAGAAAAGGTGCTCTTGTCTTTCTGTAGATCTTAGACAAGCGTTACATTTCTCATTACTAAGTATGTTAGTTATTGATACTTTGTAGATTGGTATTCTTTAGCTGTTGAGGAAGTACTTTAATTTTAGGTTCTTTAGTTTTTTAAAGTTTTATTTATTTTTATATAATTGGGGTTTTGCCTGAATATATGTGTGAGGATGCCAGATCTCTTGGTACTGGAGTTACAGACAGTTGTGAACTGCCAAGTGGGTGCTGGAAATTAAACCTGGGTCCTTTGGAAAAGCAACTGGTTCTCTTAACTGCTGAGCCATATCTCTAGCCCCAATCTTAGGATCTTTTAAATTTAAAATTAATATTTTTTCTTGTTTATTTGGTTTAGGTTTACTTTTTCTTTCATGATGAATTAATGTCACCCAGCTAAAGTAGTGTTTTATTTATCTTTTTTTGTAAAGTTAATACATTTTTATTTAAGGGATTTCACATGTGATTTCCTCCCTGTCCATCAAGGTCACTGAAATTCAAGATTTTTGAAGGTGGTCCTTTTTCAAAGAGCCAATGCTTAATTCAGTTGTGCTATCAGGCCATAATTCTTTTATTTCTCTATGCATTAAAGACAGACATATTCATGAAAACTTCAAAGTTCTCCATTGAAGAGTCTTTAAATCAATTTCTTCAATTTACTTTAGGAACCATGTTAGTGTAGGTTTGCCTCTCACTTGCTGACACCCCATGCCTCTAAAGAATGAGTTCAGATCATATTCATTCCTGTCACATTCAGAATACTATGGGTCTATGTGCAGGATATGCCAGAGTTACATTGAAACAAACTCTATTCATAGGTGTCTTCAACTCTGACCTCATTCATTTTCAAGACAAGCATTTGATATTCACATGTTCATCTCCTTTCCAGGGCTTTCTGTCCATGGTACCTAACCCAGTTGTCAGCTGCACCGCCATCATTACTATGGTCTCCTCCTCTTCTCTTTTATCCCCTCTCCCATCATTTCCTGCCTCCTTATCCAGAAAGATTACTGTCAGTCCCTCAGCTTCGCAGTTATTTCAGCATTATTCCATTTCCTTCTTCTGTTTTTTGACTGCTGAATTATTCATTCTATCTTCTGTAGCTTTTCTCATCTTTGAAAAAAGCCTTCTGTCTTTGAATTCCTCTTCACAGTTCCTTTGTTCTGCTGCAGCACTAGGGAAGAACTCCAGTGCATTTCTTTCTGCTTGCACTTCTCTTTCCAGCTCTTCCTGGAATCCACGTTAGCTGGGCTTTTGTCTCCACTACTCCAGAAAAACAGTTCTTGTCAAGGTTGCAGTGACTTCCGTGGCACCAAATCCAGTTGTCAGTCCCCTTTCTCATCTTGCTTGGCCTGTCAGCAGTATTTGACACTGTTGCAAATTCCTTTTTCCTTCCTGTGGGTCAGGAGATGTGCAGGCCCTTGGTGCCCCAGCCTTGCTAACTGCTTGTCTGGCAGCCTCTTCACTGATGCCGAACATCTGAGAGTTACACTTTGCTTTTAGACTTCTCTGCCTGCTTTTGCATCTTAGCCTTAGGACATTTTGTGTCATCTGCTGATTATTTTTTATTTTTTAAGCTTGTAACCTAGCATTTCCTCTGAACAGTGTATGTATATATACAGACCTACTCACTCAGCTTTCCACCTTCATAGTGTATACCTCAAACTCAGCAGAACCTGGTCCTCCTTGGGATCATTCCTTTTGTAATCTTCCCCTACTCGGACTTGGCAACTCAGCCTTTCCAGTGTCTCAGGACTAGAACTTTGTGTTTATTTTTACGAGTCCTAGCAGGCCTGCTCTCAAAACACAACTCAGTCATTTCTTAATGCCTCACTCCACAGCTCTGAGTGATGTTTCTTCTCCATTGTCTTTTCTGGTCTCTGCTTCTGTCCTGGCAACAGGGGTGAGTTTCTCTACTGAATCTGATCCTGTCACTTCTCTGTTCACAGTCTTACATGGATTTCTGTCTCCCCAGGGTCAGAGCCCACCTGTCAGTTACCATGTGTAAGTACCAGCACTTGGAACAAAGTCCTCTGTGCCCCGGACACCTGTTAATCCCTAGGTTTATCTCTTATTCTTCACTTTCATTTGAACACACTGGAGCCATCTTGCCTCAGGCCCCCAACATTATTATTGTCTTTGTATCACACACTGCTAGTCTTACTCTTTTTGTCCCATCATTCTTCCTCAGGTGACATCCTGGTGAGATGAGCTACCACTATTACTGTTTTCCTAGGCCCAGACTAGCCATCCTCAAACAGACTGTAATTTAGTTATCTGTTATCTAATTGATAATAGATAGTATCGTTATTTCTGTCTCTGGATTGTGTGTCACAAGGGTGCACCTTTGCTCACTAGTGTCCCCAGTGTTAGAATAGGTTCCTGGGTGTAGTAAGCCTCACAAATCAGCTCAGAAAGCCTCTGTCAACTACCCGAATGCAACTTTAACCTTATGGTTTATTGTGTTACTGCCGAGTTACTCCTCTTTCCTTGCTGTTGGAAGCCAAGACTGACTTCTGCTGCATTGTAGACCATTATTTCTTTATGTTTCTTCATTGTTTGATTTTCCTTTTGACCCATTTTCTGTGCTTCAGAGGATTTCAAGATGAGGGTTAACTCTACTAGTGTCCTCTTGTTAGCCTGTGTTCCTAACAGCCTTCAAGCTTCCAAAACAGGCGTTAGGATTGTCTTTCATCACTCTCCCACATGTATTGAGTGCTGTAATTTAAAAAACGGCAGGAAGAAGTCATACCATACAACAGGGCTCACATGGGGGGTTTATTTGAAAAGGAGAAAGAAGGGGCAGAGAGGGTGTCAGAAAGTGGGGGACGGGGCAGAGACCGGTCCCTAAGTACAAGAGTGGTGGAA
Source organism: Microtus pennsylvanicus (assembly GCF_037038515.1). Lineage (NCBI taxonomy): Eukaryota > Metazoa > Chordata > Mammalia > Rodentia > Cricetidae > Microtus > Microtus pennsylvanicus. Next base: position 2,008,719 of record NC_134599.1, read on the forward strand.
GAGATGGGGGGGTGGGCAAGGCCCACCTTTTATGAGGGAACATAGAGAATATGCACAGTGGGTGCCCTTAGTGGCTGCAGCTGAGGCCCTTGGTGCCCCACCCTTGAGAGTTACACTTTGCTTTTAGACTTCTCTGCCTGCTTTTGCATCTTAGCCTTAGGACATTTTGTGTCATCTGCTGATTATTTTTTATTTTTTAAGCTTGTAACTTAGCATTTCCTCTGAACAGTGTATGTATGTATATATACAGACCTACTCACTCAGCTTTCCACCTTCATAGTGTATATCTCAAACTCAGCAGAACCTGGTCCTCCTTGGGATCATTCCTTTTGTAATCTTCCCCTACTCGGACTTGGCAACTCAGCCTTTCCAGTGTCCTGTCAGGACCATAAGGGCAGACCAGTACAAATGCCTGAATATTTATGTTCCTCTGGGAAAAGGACCCTCTTGGGGGGCCAGAAATTCCATTATAGAATATATATCTTGTTCATTAAATAACTTATTTATCAAACATATGACATCACTTATTTAAATTCTCTAGAAGCTTGGTATTGACCACTTGGCAAAGATGTAAGTACTTAGGTGTAAATCTCTAAGTCAGCTTTTGTTAATCTGAATAGACCTTTATAGCCTTAAATTTTTTTTATCATGATATAGGGCATATTCTAAACCAGAGTTGAATCACATATAACTTTACATTTCTATCATCATACAGTTTATACCAACTCAAAATATTTGAGACTTGTTGCATTTCTTAGTCTAAAAGGAGATAAAATGAACAGAGGGTTCATTAGGACTAATAAGTATACTGTTTAACCTTAGTAAAAGATGGCTGCCAGCCATGTAGCTGCTTACATCATTATATGTCACCAGCTAAGATGGAGGAGAGCCACGTGGTTACTGTTTAAAACATGTTTTTCTAACCAATAGTTACATGCACATATACACAGAATTGAATCCAAGTTACATACACATACATGCAAAAATTAAACCCAGCTTACATTTACACATAAAGGGTTAAATAAAGTCACATGCATTCACACACAAATACACACACATACACAATACTAAACAAGAGTTGGGTAAATAAAAAGAAAGGAAGAACCAATTGGTGTGTACTGAGTGTTAGGAAACCCCATCTCACCTGCACGTTGCCACAGACAAGGCATATAGAAAGGGAGAACAGACAGACACAAGCAGGTTTTGGAGCAAAGAAAAAGGAAGAAAGTGGAGATTTTTTTTCTCTGTTTCATGACTGCCTGGTCCAAAGAATACTGAGGCCAGATTTGATTGGAAAGGAGTAGTCAGTGGATCTTAAAAGCGAGGAGGTATATGATACAGTTCCCAAGGATGAGGCAGATCCAGGGATTCAGGGAGATTCAGATTGAGTAGACACAAGCTGTTCAATATGTCATTATACAAGCACGGGGCCAAGGGCTCTGAACCCAAGAGAGACACAGTTGCCTGGTACCAGGACTTCGAGAAAAGGCAGAAGGCAAGGAGTGCACTGTGATCAAGAAATGAAGCTTCACACTGAAACCCCTGTGTTCAATACAGCACTAGAAGGCAACAAGTGTGTTGGAAGTTGTGAACCCCCAGATCCTGAATTTCTTGTAAACAACTTGTTTTCCCCTGATCTGAGTGCCTACACCTGCTCTGAGCACAAGACCCTCAGAAGGTCCTGATGGCAGGGAATGGTTTCTGGTGTGTTTGGCTGGGGCGTGGCTATCCCTACATAAGCTGCCCCTGGACACAATAAAGGGAGCATTCTTGGGGCATTCTGGCATCAAGGATGACCTGTGTCTCTGTCAAAAAAAAAAAAAAAGAAATGAAGCTTCATATCCAGGGGAATGGTCAGAGACAGGGAGCCCCTCCAAAGATCCAGTTGTTGGTATTGAATAGAAAGGCAAAGCTGTGGGTGAACAAAAAAGCAGATTTGTTACAAGTGGAAGAGAGTGGATCTGCTGCAGGTGGAGCAGGCCGGTAGGCTCCTAGCGTGAAGTGGCTACCCTCTGGTGGGCCCTGCCCGGTATGCCACTAAGCAAACTCACCATATGCAACCGAGTTAGTGCAAGAGGTTTATTGGGAGGGGGAGAGTGAAAGCTTAAAAGGCTCCCTCGGAGTGGGGACTTGAGAGAGGCAGACAGACAAGACGAAGAGAAGCATGAGAGAAAAAAGGGGGCAAGGGAGGAAATTAGAGACAAAGAAAGGAGTAAAAGGCAAGAGATGAGGCAAAGAGAATGAACTCTGCCTCGCGGGCACTTTTAAAGGGTGCACATGTCACATAGCTGATGGCTGAAAGGTACCTAGTGACATGTTACTACTTTGGCAGCAGAGGCAGGCTGTTGCTGTGGTAAATAATATTGGAATTCGTAAATGAAAGAAGCAGAGTTATACATATAAAACCCCAGTTTTTTCTCTATTTGAGAGAGTTCACTTAATGAAAAGGGGCAAATGTAGCTTAATAGGATTTATAATTAGCAGCAACTGAGTAGGGGAACAGGAAGAGAGAACAGAGAGAGGGTTTGAAAATGGGGAACTCCCTCCCAGCTATCAGATCACTGGCAGAATGTTGTAAAGGTCCTGTAAAATACTGGGATATAGGGTGCTGGGAAGCAGCCATTTGGATTAATATTTAAGGGGTATTTGGGCCAGATATGACAAAAGTTTGAGGTTTTCTAAAGGCATTCCACGGAGATATAGTGGAAGACATAGTTCCCATGAGTGAGGGAGAAGTAAGATCCAAGGGTCTACAATTCCTACCTTCCCAGGAATCCAGAGAGGATTGGATTTGAGGAGGTACAGGGGCCATGTGTGCTGAGTTCCAAGAGATTGTGATTGCCTGATATCAGGGCTTATTGAAGAGGCGAGAAACCATGGTCAAGAGATGAATACTCACTTGTGGGGAATGGCCAGAGAAGGGGGCTTACCATTCATGCCAGTGTTCAGTGGAGGGACCCTGTCATCCCTTAGGTGGAGAAGTGAGGCTGTCATGTGTGGACTGGGTTCCAGGGTCCTGGCAAGCCTCAGACTGCTGCTGGGCAAGAGGAAGTGCCAGGAGAGCCTGCCAGGGTCACAGCACTAATGTTATAATTTATTTAAAAATTGTGGGAAGGAGTCATGCTGTGCAGCAGGGCTCACATGGGAGGTTTATTGGAAGAGGGTAGAGAAGGGGGCAGAGAGGTGGACAGAGAGGGAAGCAGACACTGGTCCCTGAGGGCAAGAGTGGTGGAAGAGAAAGAGGCGGAGGTGGGCAAGGCCTGCATTTTATAAGGGAACATAGCAAGTGTGCACAGGTGGTATTCGTGGTAGCTGCAGCTGAGGATGTAGTATCCTGTCAGTACTCTAAGGGCAGACCAATACGGATGCCTGGATTCTCGCTAACACTGAGAATACTGACACTCAGTTGGTAGTGCTCCTCTCCATTTTCATTGCTGTTGTCTAAGTGGCGTCATTACAGAGGTGACAACCACCCAGGTCCAAAGTCTTTGTTATCATATCCCATCAACTTATCCTGAGAGGTCCATGCTCAGGGTACCCCCTCGATTTCAACACTCTGGAAGTCTTCATATTTTCCCACATGCTCCATAAGCTTGACTGAGGCTTTATTTTTAGCATTTGGTCTTGATGGATATCCTGTTTCTTGACCTTCCCTGTTTACCCTTTTGTCACCCCAGCTCTGATAAAAGGAATGCAATGTAAGCATAATGGTCCTAATAGAAATGGGCAAAAGACATTTCTTAAAAGAAGACATACAAATGGACAACGGGTGTAAGAAAATGTACTTAGCATCCTTTGACATAGAGAATGGAAAGAAAGACTCACCTCATACCTGTTGGAACAGCTGTTTCCAAAGAGCAAGAGGGAAGTGCTGTTGAGGATTTGGAAATGGAAAAAAAAAGGAAGCCTTGGGTATCACTGGCACCAGAACAACATGGTGTGCTCTCCAGAATGCAAAGCAAGATTTCCAGGTCTTCCATTATGGATTCACATTCAAAAGAAATGAATTGATTTATGAGAGACACTGCTCAGGGTTCTTCACCATGTCAGGTTACAGAGATGACCGATGATGTGCGTCAGTAGGTGAATGGGTAAAGGAAATGTGGTAATCCTTACATGTACCATTTAGCCTGAAGGAAACTGTGCCATTTGTGACAGCAAGGGATCATCTGGGGGATATTCTGCCAAGTGAAGTCTGTGTATGTAGAAAAACAGGTACCAAATAATTTCATTTGTACATGGGATCTAAACAATTTGAGCTCATAGACATAGAGAGTAGAATAATAGTTCAGGGACCAGAAAGGGAACTGCCATGCTGAGGTGTGGCCAGTGGATGCCAAAGCTCATAAGAGTGAGCTTATTAGGTCTGCTGTGTGACGTCGTGATGTGGTGAAGAACAGTGCGCTCTATGTTAAAAACCCTGAGAGCACATTGTGAGTTCTAATCAGTGTAGATGGCAAGCCTACAAGCCCCTCCCTCCATGAGCACAGTGTGGGAGGGCACTGCTGTGCACAGGTAGCAGAACCTCAGGTCATATTACTACCATACAGTTTTTATTAGACAAAGTGAATGGAGTTTATCTTTAAGAATTAAACCACAGCCGAATAAAGAATTTTAATTTTGATACGTGGTGTATTTATTGATCCGTTATTTTTACCCACATCGAGCTGTAATGCTTCTTTTATGTTAAAGCTTCATGTAATTGTCAGGTTGTGTTGCCAACACAGCCTTTGCATATTATTGAAGCTCTTAGTATGCCTTGCGCTTCAGGAGGCCGATGTGTGTTCGTTGATTTCAGTTTTCAGAATTGTTGATGATGGTTTGGCTTTTTACATTTCCATATGACTTTGAAAAACATTTGATCAAGTTATGAAAAGAGAAACTTCCCAGTGGGCTTTCTCAAAAAAATAGTATTAAACTAGAATACTGCAGATCTTCAGAATTTACCAGTTCACATACATTAATATTTTTAATTAAAACATTACATTTGTGAAATGTCCAAAAGTTTCACTTTTCAGTAATTTGGTCCTTCATTTTCTTTAGATACCAAAGATTAAACCTTTTTTTAAAAAATAAAAATGACAGGCAAAAAATGTAAATGACCTGTTAAATTTCATTTCAGATATGTTTTCTTCTTTTTGCCGTCCTCTACATCGTTTCCTACTTCATCATTACAAGATACAAGAGAAAATCAGGCAAGTAGAAACGTTTTTGTTACAGCTTTCATCAGAGCTGGATATGTGGAGTGGTACGTGGGCTCCGCCCACACACTGCAGTTTAGCCATGCTGAATATGCTGGTGACTGAAGTAAACAGTTGCCCGGTACTGAGAACACTAAAAATAACTCCTAGGGAACCTGACTATGTTCAGAGTCACCTTACTAGACCAGAGTCCTTGCTTATCACAATTCTCATGTCCAGCTAAGAATAGTGTTGGCTATTTACTACTTGGGAAATCCAGAGTTTATGAGGGTGTTTGGTTCCTTGTGGCTGATTCTAATTGAACATCATATTCACCCCGGCCCCCTTCATTTTCTCACTATAGAATTGTCTCATTGTTTCTTTCTGCCTCTCTGTCTCTCTTTTAAGATAGATGTGCTTTCCTATTTACTCTTTTTGTGCTACGGGTTTTGCCTGCATGTGTATTTGTGCACTGTATTCATGCCTCATGTCTGCAGAGGCCAGAAGAGAGTGTTGGATCCCCAGGAGCTAGAGTTACAGATAGCTATGAGCCTCCATATAATTGCTGAGAATCAAACCTGGGTCCTCTGCAAGACCAGCAAGTGCTCTTAACTGTTGAGCCATCTCTCCAGACCCTGTTTTCCTTTTCCAAAGCAGTGTAGAATTTACAATATCAGTAATTGTACTGTTTTTTTAAATCATATAGCATCCTTGTATTATTTCATTTTGTCCTGAGTTAATCATTTTTATGTTTTTTATGTCTTTATTTTTTCTTTTTTTTAAAAATTTATTTATTAAAAATTTCTGTCTCTTCCCCGCCCCCTCCCCAATCAAGTCTCCCTCCCTCATCAGCCCAAAGAGCAATCAGGGTTCCCTGCCCTGTGGGGAGTCCAAGGACCACCCACCTCCATCCAGGTCTAGTAAGGTGAGCATCCAAACTGCCTAGGCTCCCACCAAGCCAGTACGTGCAGTAGGATCAAAAACCCATTGCCATTGTTCTTGAGTTCTCAGTAGTCCTCATTTTTTAATAGACTGATCAATTCACACATTTTTGGTCAGAGTTTTATATGTTTTCTAGCATGTGCCTTATTGCCTTTTGCTAATTCTCAGCTTTTTTTAAAAAAAATCATAATATTTTCTACCTGTGGTGCTGGGCTGATGGTTGAAGATGTGTGATGCTTAAAGTATCATGTAGTAAAGATTCTCTGATTAAAATATTACCAGTTTAGAACTCATCCCCTGGCGCTGTGGCTGTTTGGAAATGTTCTTTGGATCATGTAATCTGCCAAAAATTTGAATGTCTGCAGATTCAAGATAGTGCCTCCGTTGTTTTAAAGATACTTGGTCACATGGCTTCAAAGATTACACACATAGGAGAAAGGAGAGGGTTTGAGAGAAAAACATAAATGCATTGTTTAAGGGGAAATTAAGGGTGATGCACAGGAAAACTTTAGACTTAGAAGATCTTAACACAGTAGTTTTGGGGGTCGAGAAAGACTGTAGACCTTGATGGTGGAATAGAATGGGCATGTATAAGGAGGTAGTTAACCTTTTCTCTAGACTTGGTGATGCGTTAGGTGTAGGAGTGTCAGGATAAAAATTAATCGTGGGTGTGATTTTGTGGAGCCTTTGACTGTGGTTATTTTGGGAAGTCTGTAATTCATGATAGACACTACAAAGAATGGCCAAAACTCACAACTGACACTGAGGCAAGTGAGCTCCTGGAGGTTCAGAGATCCAAGGAGAGCCTTTCAGAGCATGAGACAGATGAGGAGCTATAAGGACTGGGAGGGTTTTGCAATATTTGTGTTCTTAGGCAGTCTTTTTGGGTGGTAAGTTTATAATCAAGGACAAAAGAGATGGTGACCGAGGGGCCTGAGAGAGGAAGAGGGGAACGGAAGGTATTGTTGTAATATGAGCAGCGGGGCTGTGTCCCTGGCACCCGGCCGCCCACATGGCTAGCTCTAGCTTATGCCCCAAAATAATTACACGGAAACTGTATTCTTTTAAACACTGCTTGGCCCATTTCTATCTAGCCTCTTCTAGGCTAATTCTCACATATTAATTTAGCCCATTTCTAATCATCTGTGTGTAGCACCCCAAGGTGCGCTTACCGGGAAGATTCTAGCCTACGTCCCTCCTGGGTCAGAGTTCATTGCGTCTGCCCCAGAGAGGGGAGCATGGCCTCTGAGCTCACTTCCTCTTCCTCCCAGCATTCTGTTCTGTTTACTCCTCCCACTTATGTTTTAACCTATGAGGGCCAAGCAGTTTCTTTATTACTTAACCAATGAAATCAACAGATTGATATATGCACTCCCCCATCAAGGTATCCTAATGAAGTCTGCCTGGTATTTAAAGAAATACAGAAAATGATATTTTTTTTCTGTCTGTAACTTGGACAGTGCTTTCAAATTGTTGAGGTGATGCTATCCAAGGTAGTTTAGACTAGTTTAAGAAAGTATTAGCATTTCATTTACTAATGAAAATTTGAATTTAAGAAAAGTGTGAGTTCTAAGAATATGACATTTTATAATAGAGATGTCTATTGGCTGTTTATCTTGACATTGTGTACATGTGTTTCACAATCATCCTGTGGTTCTAAGTTTTATTTTTTGAGACTGTGTGTTTGTAAGATTTTAATTTACAAACAGTTAGTCAACATTTGTGTCAGTTAATCAACATTTTTCAAAAAAGGGTCACAGCTCACTTTTTAGTTATGCCCACTTAACATGTTATAACAAAATTTATATTTGGGTCTTTGTTGACTTACAAAATGCTCTTTGAAAGACTTTTTCATTTAGTAGTTTTTAAGCTTTCTATTTTTGGTACTTTTTAAAGATAAATTCATAAAATACTTTGGAGATAAAATAGTAACACTATATAAACATTTTTTTTTTTTTTGCAGATGAACAAGAAGATGAGGATGCTGTAGTCAACAGGATATCGTATGTATTTGTGTGTTAGGTTTGCTATTGCTGTGAAGAGACACCATGACCACAGTAACACTTATAAATAAAAACATTTAAGTGAGGTGGCTCGCTTACAGTTTCAGAGGTTCAATACATTATCATCAGGATGGGGATCGTGACGGCGTCAGGCAGATGTGGTACTGGAGCTGAGAATCCTACATCTTGACTCAGAGGCAGCAGGAGGTCGACCTCAAAGCTCGCCCTCGCACTGACAGACTTTTTCCAGCAAGCCCACACCTCCTAACAGTGACACTCCCTTTGGGGGCTACTTTCTTTCAAACCACCATAGTATTCCAAAATTTAATTGTTCTGTTTATAGTTTTGAAGTTAGAGTCTAAAGGAAATAATTGCTTAAAGTACTAATCCTTATTAATAATATTCTTTAAAAGCACCTGTAAGCAAATACACATGGTTACTATAGAACTGATCGTTTCTTGCTAAAATGTGTTTATTCCAGCTGAGTGTGGTACATGCCTGTAATTCTAATAATGGTAAGGGGGAGGTGGGATGATCAGGAGTTCAAGGCTAGCCTCAGCTACATAGTAAGTAAGGGCAGCCTAGGCTACATGAGATCATATTCTAAGTGCTTATTTAAAGAAATGGCACAGATTTCATCTTCAGGAGTTTTTTTTTAATAAGGAAAAGAGTTTAAAGGTAGAATGGTTGTTTAGGAAAAACCTAGTTTGGTATAGTGGGCACAGGCTTGTAGTCTTAGCATTCTAGAGGTGGAGGCAGGAGGATTGAGAGTCTGAGGACAGCCTGGGCCACACAGCAAGACTCTGAGAAAAAGGGAAAACTGTCAAACTATCAGCCATTTGTGTCCTAAGCAGGTAGACTTTTTGCTCAGAGTGACACACTTGCCTGCGGAGAGCAGAGAGGGGTCTGATTGCTTTGTAGGTTCCTTATGTATGTGGAGGAGACATTATAGAAATGTACTTTAATTTTTGAAGTATCAAATTGAATGGGAAACAATTAAGTTCTTTCTATTTGATTTTGCCTATTTAATGTGAAATCTGGGCCTGAAGAGATGACTTAGTGGTTAAGAGAACTGACTGCTCTTGTAGAGGACATGGGTTTGGGTCCTGCCACCCACATGGTGGCCTCACAACCATCCCTAACTCCAGTTTCAGGGAACCCAAAGGGTGGCAAGATCTCCGTGAGAGTGTCAGTGCCACCACAGATAAAGAGGGTGTCCATGCCAAAGGGAGGAGCCTGCCAAGGGTGTTTGAGCTGACTTGGGGAAGGAGGATGTTTTGAGTGTCAGGACCATTCAGTCCAGAATGGGGAGCTACCCAGACAGGAAGGTATGTGTCTGTATAGAATTGGGATCAGTATGGTAGAAAATTGGTTCCTTGTAATGGTGGGGAGGCTTAATTAAAGTCAATAGGAACCAAAAATTAAGGGAAAAAGGAGAAAACAAAAATGACCACTGAGTTGTTGGTTTGGAGTTGGGGTTGTGCCATTGTGAACACATGGTGTACAACACCTACAAGATGTGGAACTGTAGTAAAGAAGTGAGTGTGGCCATGCTTTTGTACATGTAGAGTGCACATTGTATGTCTCTGCTTTGCCTCCTGAGGATGTCTCCCAGTAGCAGGAATTCCAAATAATGCCCAGGCCATGTTTAAGTAGAATTTCCCACTCAGTAGAGCCAGAATTCCTTGAAGGAGGATTATAGAAGGGCTGGATAGGGAAAGGCCAAGGCTAATTTTATGTTTGTACAGAGTATAACAATGTATAACAATTAGCTGGGCAATGATGGCACATGCCTTTAATCCCAGCACTTGGGAGGCAGAGGTAAACTGATCTCTACAGAGCAAGTGCCAGGACAGGCTCCAAAAAATAAATAAATAAATAAATAAATAAAAGTAAGTAAGTAAGTAAGAAAAGTAAGAATTATTGGAATATTTTAAGGAAATAGTCCTTAAGGGTTCTCACACCATTTGGGGACAATTTAAACATCAAAATAAATAGTTATTGTACTGGATTTGAAGTCACTGCATATAGTAGGACAATCTTTGCCCATCCTGACAGAAACCAGTAGATTGGATGTTTGATAAGAACAAACGGGTTTCTCTTGTAGTTTCAAACTTAGATTTCCACAAAATACTGACTGAAAGGAAGAGTATCCTGGTAGTCACTACCTTGACCTAGGACCAAGAAGACAGGGTCAGTAGAGAGACAGCAACCCCAAGTCATCTGTGACTTGCAGGGAAAAGAATTAGAGAGCAGCAGCTTGCAATAGTCTTTCACCTGTCTAAGGCTGGTGTCCTCATTTCCCTGTTCAGCCTGTCTTCTGCACATCACGAGACACCAGCCTCTCAGTTGCCTTTGACTCCTCTCCCCAGCTTCTTGTTAGGAGCCGTGTTGGTTCTGTGTTCAGAGTCTGACTGGTCTTATCATTGCCACTTCAGTTTTCCTTACTTGCTTATTTTCTGTAGTGCCCATCACCTTAATATACTGTGCAGTTACCCAGTTAATGTTTTATTGTTTTTTTTTGTCTGATGCTCTCATAGCATTAAGTGATGGTTCACTAGAAGCCCTGTGAAGGCAAAACATGTCTTGTTTACTGTTTTAACATGTCAGGTACAGTGCTGACTCAGAATCAAGTGTTTGTTAATATCTATTTAGTGAGTGAGCTTCGCCAAGAGATTCCTGGGTTAGTCTGTGGTGTGTGTGGTTGCTTGTGAGTGATCCTGATGGTAATATGTTCTGAAGTTCCACTGGTTGAGAGCCATTGGCCAGAGTGAGCACTTGGGGCCCAAGTTTACAAAACATGCCTTTATTAATTAGCCAGATAAAGGCTGAGACAGTTACTTTTATCATCACTGTGACAAAACACCAGGCAGAAGCTACTGAAGGAGGAAAGGTTTATTTTTATGCAGTTGCACAGTCCACAGTGTTGGCAGTGTATGTCAGTTTTTTGTTACCTGCAGATGGACCAGAGAATAGAGCAAACATACAGGCTGGAACCAGCGATGGGTGAAACCTAGTGACCTATTTTTGCCAGCCAGGCCCTACTTCATGGAGATATATAGCAGTTTTTAAATGGTGCCACAAAGCATAAACCTGTGGGGACATTTCCGATTCAAACCAGAAACACTTAGGGTGACATGTTGGTGCATTTCATAGAGTGTGCAGATAAAAAGGAGGGAATGCTGAAAAAGTTGTAGAATTTCAAGAAGGAAATATACTTGAAATATACAAGGTTCAACATTTGAGGTCCTGCCTCATTTGCTACCTGGAAGCGTGTGTGGCAGACTTGTTGAAATAATTTTCTGTGGCCTGTAGATGATGGCATTCTGAGTCACTGGTAACATTTAGCATCCAAGTAAGTTCACACACCCTCTTGTTTAAGGAGATAGTCACAAATGACATATTCAAGAAAATATTTTTGTTTTACTACTACCATAATAATAGAAGGTGTAATATTCTGGATGTAGAATCTTTCTTTACTACTGCATTTTAGAAGGTGACATTTCTGAAAGGGTGTGTTTTATGATTGCACCAGCCATGTCTCTACTATACTTTTCCAATTCAGGACCTTATTTTAAGGACTCTTTGTCAGTTTTAACTCTACATGAACCTTTTATGAGTAACTTGTAAACAGTAAAAGTAGTTTTCTGCTTTCTGGGTAGGTTTGTCACAGTAACAAAGTGTGAAGTGGAGGCTCCATAGCTGTTGAAAAGCAGCATTATAGTATTGGAGACATATATATGGGATTTTCTGGACCACTTGTGACTTGATGATTTATCTCTTTGTCTCATAAGTGAACTCCTTTTGCAGGTCATGTGTTCTAGAATTGGATTTGGAAGTTATGTTAGCCTAGTGTGTGGTCAGTGTTATGGTGGGTAAGAGGAAAGAGGAGCTGATTTTACTGAGAGGAGCAAGAAGATAGGAATTGAGGGACACATGACAAGCAAGTGGCATTTGAGGTCTGTTTTGCTATTCAGGTACATCTGCCATGTGGAGTGTTGTATGGGCACCCAAGAGAAAGAGAGCGACCTGTGGTACTGGTGACCTTTTGGGGATCCTACTCCAAGGCTGTCTTCAGGGTATAAAAAAATCCATGAAGGTGGCAAGGGCTAGACTTTTCTATCTGAGGGAATAAATAAGGAAACACACACTTTCTAATGGTAACTTTTTCTTTTATTTCATCTTGAAAAATCTCTTTCTGAAAATCTGTCTCCACACATCTACATCTCTTTACATACAGCGACATAACACTTCTCTCTGTCTCGTACGTCTCTCTCCATCACCCTTCTTCATCACACTTCCCTCCTACTTCTCCCTACCTGTCTCCTGCTGTTCTCCAAAACCTCTGAACAATTATGAATCACATCTTCAGGGTCACAATACTACTTGAGTAAACAATAAGAAACAGAGCCAAACCGATCACACAGTTTTTCTCAGGCTAGGGAGGTCATGCTGACCGGCTAGTGTGTAAAGTAAACAGGGTTCCCAGACAGAAAGTGACATTGAAATTCAGGACTTAAACAATAAAACAGTTAGTTGACTGAGCCTTGAGGTTGGGAGTATGTGCAGAAAGTCAATTGCTGAGAAAGTTATGTCTACTAAAGTCATAAATCAGCAATAAACACCTGGGAAATTGACCTTGTATATTTGTCTGTAGGGGCAATCATATATTCATCTCCAGGGAAACTAGTTTGTTTTGAATTTGTAAAACTAGCTGTCTTAGTGACTGAGAATACTATTATTTTCTTTTGTCAGTCTGAGTAATAAAAAATATCCTAGTATTATTTCTATTCATCAGAATTATGCAGTTGAGCAGAAATTATCCTTCTGACCATCTACAACTATATGTGTGCCCAGTAGATAGAATATTTTCACAAGATAAACACACAAGCAGTGGGAATAATACCCATAGCTGTTTTTTGTGGCACATGAGACATTATAGACAGAAATAGTTATCTTCAGCCAGTGACCCCACAGCCTTTCCAAGTGGGGCTCCCCATCAGAGTCACTCATCTGGTAGATTGGCCTGTTGAACACTAGTATACTCCCATGGCCTCCAGCACTGTGGGCAGAGACCTGGAAACCACACAATCCATTGAGGGTTAGAAAACAGTTGGGGAATAAGTGTAAACTGAAATGTGCCCTGCTGAGGGGCCTATAGTATTGGGAGAGCTGTGCAGGCCCTGGGGTGGTGAGTATTTGGATTTGATCTTGGCGGGAATGATACTAATCAGGGTGATGATGTCCTCACTGGGCTGGATCTGGCCATTCACTCCAGATGAGCAACTTTTCTGAGTACTTTTTCAGGAAACGTGCTCTTCATTTTTTGGATTAATTCATGAATCTTCTGAGTTGAGTTTTGTTTGGAGTGTTCCATTGAGCTACATTATATAGTTGGCCTTTGATTTACTGAACCCAGGGGTTTATAGGTACTTGTAGCTGTGTAGGCAGTCATTTCTGCTGTATGCTACAGGATGGCACTGAATGCAAGGTTACTCATGGTGGAACATTTATTATGACTTTCTTTGTTTGCTGTTTTCAAGACAGTTTTTCCATGTAGTCCTGGAACTCGCTCTGTAGACCAGGCTGGCCTCAAACTCAGATATCTGCTTGCCTCTGCCTCCTGAATGCTGGGATTAAAAGTATGTGCCAACATGGGTCTTATTACTATGACATTTAAAAAAATTCTCAAATTTATTTTCACATTCTTTCAATATTAGCTTCAGTGTTATGGATACTCAAGTTCTATCTTTAGTGCTAAGTAAATTAAGTTTGCTTTGCTATTAACTCCTGCCTGCCTGGTTTCCTCCTCCCTTCCACCTTCCCATTTCTCCCCTCCATTCCTCCTTCCCTTCTTTCTTACTTCCCTTTCTCCCCTCCTTTCTTCCTTCCTTCTCCCCCTCTCCTTCTTTTCTGAGACAGGGTCTCACTATGTTGACCTGGCTGACCTGGAACTCTCTATGTAGTCTAGGCTGGCTTTAACTCACAGAAATCTACCTTCCTTTGTCTTGCTATTTATTTTTTAAAAATCTCTTTTCAAAATTAGATGTTATAAAAATTTAAAGCTTTTCAGAAATGTGTAACTGGGAAGTGGAAGCCCATTGTGATTTCACTCTGTCCTTTGGGTTGTTATAAATAATGATGGATTTTGGAACAACACATTTCCTGATATTATGTAAGCATTTCTTGGTGTGAATAGAGAGCCTGCTTTGTATTTATTGTTAGCATTTTTCTTCAGTTTGTTTTGTTGAATTAATTTATTTTAGATCCTAATTTTTACATATGTATTATTTAGGAAGTATTGAAGTAGTGTTTGAAATATTGATTAGTGTTATTTACTACTCTAATTTAACTTTGTTTAAATCATATATCAGGGGCTGGTGAGATGGGTGTGTGTCAAGGTACTTTCTTTGTAAACCTGGAGACCTGAGTTTAATATTGGAATCTGTGTAAAGGTAGAAGGAGAAAACAGACTCCACATAGTTGTCCTCTGACCTTGTGTGCATGCCCTATCACCCCTCCCCTGCATAGCGCGCACTCTCACATACACACAAACAACAGGAATGCACAGTTTCTTATTTGTGCAGTAGTCTCTTCAGTATATAGATCTCGTTATGGATTTCACCGGGCTGCACTTTCTAGATCCTACGCATGCCATTTGTCCTTCAGCTGCGTATCTGTAGTGGGAATCTTAGGTAACACACTCATGCTCACTGCTTTCCAGACCCCTAGTGATGATGTCTCTTCTCTCTTGCAGGTTGTTTCTGAGCACCTTCACTCTAGCGGTTTCAGCTGGAGCTGTTTTGCTTTTACCCTTCTCAATCATCAGCAATGAAATCCTGCTTGCTTTTCCTCAAAACTACTATATTCAGTGGCTAAATGGCTCCTTGATCCATGGTTCGTATATATTACTTAATACATGACTCGTGTGACTTTTTAACTACACTGTAAGTTACAGGTTTTTCTTAGTTTCCTTCACAGTTTGTAACTTCTTCCAGTAAACTATTGTCTTGTGAGGGTTTCTATTGCTGTGACAAAACACCATGACCAAAAGCAACTTGGGGAGGAAAGGATTTATTTCAGATCCCTGTAGCACCAGTTCTCGTTGGTCTTAATAATAAAAACCCAGAGTCAGATATAGGGATTAATGCTGAAGATCAGAGAAGCATAGCGGCCAGACAGAGAGTTCTTCTAATTCTACTAGTGCTGAGATTGAAGGGGCAATCCTGTCCCCAGAGTGTCTCCTCAGACTTTGTCCTCTGACTGTAGGGGCGATCCTCAGACTGCAACTGTTTCCTGTCTCCTTCCACTTATATTCCTCTCTCCGCCCAGCCATACCACTCCCGTCTCCACCTCCCTAGCGCTGGGGTTAAAGGTGTGTGCCACCACTGCCTGGCCTCTAGTGGCTTAGCTTAGCACTCTGATCTTCAGGCAGGCTTTATTTGTTAAAACACAACAAAATATCACTACAGAGTACAGTTCAACATCAGAGTTCATCACTGAGGGAAGTCAGGACAGGAACCTGGGGGCAGAATCTAATGTAGAGGCCATGGAGGAATTCTGCTTATTGGCTTGCTTTTCAAAGCATGCTCAGCCCGCTCCAGGGCCACCTGCCTAGCTGTGTCACTGTGCCCATTGGACTGGATCTACCTATGTCAATCACTAATCAAGAAAATTCCTGATAGACTTGCCTACAGGCCAATCTTATGGAGGAATTTCCTTAATTAATATTCCCTCTTCCTTTGCATGTCTGGAGCAGACTGAGGGGCCACTGGCAGTGGCACCAGGATTTATCTCTGCTGCATGTACTGGCTTTTTGAGATCCTATTCTCTTTGAACATATACCTTGCTCAGCCTAGATATAGTAGCGAGGGCCTTGACTTTCCACAAGGCAATGTGCCTTACTCTCTCTGACGATTAGATGGGGGTGGAGTGGGAGGGTTGTGGAGGGAATGAGAGGAGAGGAGGGAGTGGGAACTTGGATTGATATTTTTTAAAAAAATCTAATAAATTAAAAAAATTCCCTCTTCCTACACATGTTTATGTTTGTGTCATGTTGACAAAAAAATTAACCATTGCAATTATTGAAGTCCTCTGTGAAGTCAGAAACTAGCTTTTACCTAACATTACTAGTTGTAGTTACTATTTTCCTTTACTTAACTAAGAAGCAGTTCTTATACTTACTGTAAGTTTTGAATTGGTATGTGTGTCTGTTTTGAAATAGTGTCTCACACTATAACCTCAGGTGGTCTAGAGTTTGCTTGTAGGCCTTGAACTCATGGTAGTTCTCCTGTTTCAGCCTTTCAAGTGTTGGGATTAGAGACGTGAGCTACTAGCCTGAATATTTACTTGATTTTGGTTCATTTAAATATTGTAGGCAAAGACTTTTTGGTTCATCTGGTTATGTCAGAGAACCTCAGTCTCCACTGAAGACCTGATAGAGCAGAGACTGCAGTTGTTACTTTGTTTTCTTAGTCATTTTAAAACATGACACAATATTAACAAGATCTGCTGGTTAAAATTTTAATGTGATTTAAAAAGTAATAGTGGGGCATGGCAGTTATTCGATGACCTCTGAGTCTCCCTTGAATAGCAGGGTTTGTGTTTGTGTCTGTGGTACTCTCAAATTTTATTTTTACTTGACCATCCCATTCTTGGAGCAGCTGAGCTCCTCAGGGCTTCTGCTCACTTCCATACTTAACATGGTCTCACTTGTATCTATCATTGAACTGCCTTAGATGGTGGGATTTTTTTCCTTGTCTGTTCTGGTCATTTCAGTTTGCAAAAGACCAAATTAAAGTCAAAATTAAAGGTCGCTTGAGATCTTATGGGATGTAGAGGCGAGTCCACATTTGGTAACTTCTCTTGGTTCTCAAGACCATGAGACAAGTTGATGGTCATTGTGGAAAATCAGAAAAAGAATTTATGAAGAAAATAATCACTACAGAATGTCTACATTTCCTTCCACTCTTTGTCCTGCAGGGCTCTGGAAATCCAAATCTGAAGGTGCCAAGCCCCTTACATAAGATGGCACAGTGTTTGGAATAACCTATGTCCCGTCTCCTAAAAGCTTTGTCATCTTTAGATTACTTAAGATTCCTAACTCAAAATAAATGCTGTATAAACAGTTACTACAAAAAAAAAAAGTAATGGTGGTATCTGGGTATGGTGGCATGTACCTTTAATCCCAGCACCGGAAGGCAGAGGTATGAAGCTCTCTGTGAGCTTCAGGTCATCAAGGACTAGATAGTGAGGTCATGTCTCCGTCTCCCTCTTTCTGACTCTCCCTCTGACACACACATGCTCGCACATGCACACTTGAAGTGAGGTAGACCTGCCGTGCAATTTTGGGCAGGACACTATGTTGTCTTGTCCTCAGATCACTACTCTTTTAAGTAGAATAGTAAATGCACCTTGCACACTTGCTTTTAGGAATATATCTAATAGAAAAATATGCCTTTAATAGGCACTTAGTATGTGATAGTTGTTGTATGAATTTAGTATGTATGCACTAACTATTCTCTCTGCTAGGACAGTTCTTTTTATGGTGTCTATTAGATTAGATTATGACTTTAGGGTGCTTGAATAGCTTTCTTACTCTTCCTGTCCATACCATTCTTATTTTCTTAGTATTGATGTTGTGGCTAGTGTTGTTAACTATGGTATTATTACTGTCAAACAATTTTATTATGTTTATATAATTGGATAGTTATATGGATGGTTAGATACATTGTTTATGAGCACTAAAGGTATGTAAAATTAGGACACCTCACTGTGAGATTTTTTTTTGTGAACACAAATCTTTTCACTTATTCCAGTGAAGATGTTTTATAATAGTGAAGAGAGTCTATGAAACCATATCTTTTTTATTGTTTTGCTATTTTTTAAATTTTTTTATTACTTAAAAAATACCAATCCAAATTCCCACTCCCTCCCCTCCTCCCAATTCTCTCCCTCCCTCCACAGACCCTCCCATCCCACCCCTCACCCTAAGGGAGTGCCATGCACCCCACCCTGTGGAAAGTCCAAGGCCCTCCCTACTACATCTAGGTTGAGCAAGGTTTACATCCATAGGAAATAGGATCCCAAGAAGCCAGTACATACAGTAGAGACACATCCCAGTGTCACTATCAGTGGCCCCTCAGTCTGCCCCAGCTGTCAACCCCCTTCAGAGGGTTCACTCCCAGTCCAGTTGGAGTTGGTGAGCTCCCATTAGCTCAGGCAAACTGTCTCAGTGGATGAACCCCCTCATGGTCTTGAATTCCTTGCTCATACTCTCAATCCTTCCACTCTTCAACTGGATCTTGGGAGCTCAGTCCAGTTCTCCAATGTGGGTCATTGCCTCTGTTCCCATCTGTTGTTGGACAAAGGTTCTATGGTGATATTGAAGATAATCATCAGTCTGACTACAGGGTAAGGCCAGTTCAGACAGCCTCTCCTCTATTGCTTAGGGTCTTAGCTGGGGTCACCCCTGCGGGTTCTTGGGCATTTTTCTAGGGCCAGGTTTCTTGCTAACTCTATAATGACTCCCTCAATCAAGATATCTCTTTCCTTTCTCTCATATCTGTCCTTCCTCCATCTCGACTAAACCATTTCCTCAAGATCTTCTCAACTCCCTTCTCCCTTACTTTCTACTCCCTGCCCCCCCCCCCCACTCCCAAATTTTTGTCTGATTCCAATTTCCAGGTGGGTCTATATATGTTTTTCTTTGGGTTCAACTTATTACTTAGTGAAACCATGTCTTGAAGAATAGTCAGTGACAAATATTTACTTTTTTTTTTTTTGTTTTTTGAGACAGGGTTTCTTTATATAGACTTGGCCTGTTCTAGAACTCTCTTTATAGACCAGACTGGCCTCAAACTCAGAGATCTACCTGTCTTTGCCTCCTAAGTGCTAAGATTAAAGACATGCACTACCACTACCACCACCTTTGGGCTGTATTTACTATTTCTTAAGATAAAAGATTCAGATTTTTTTCTTCTAATTTAGGAGCCTTCTTTTGAGTTAATGGTAAATGTCATTAACAAAAAATTGACTGGCTTGCCATTTGACTTAGAGAAGGTTGTATCCAAGGTGCCTGGTTTTATTATATAATTTCCCCTATAATGTTTGGGAGGCAGAGTCACTTCTTCATCTAGGCTGCTTGCAGTGATGCTGGCTGCTGTAAAGGCTCTACCACCTTGGCCATGAAATAGAGCTTAATTTTCAGTCGCTGTTGTGATGTTTGTGCTGAAGCCTCCAGAGAGCAGTAGTGAGTCTGAAGCGATCATCAAGATCATGTGTTTGCTGTGAACCAGCTGTTATAATTTATTTAAAAAATCAGCACCAAGAGAAGTCATGCCATAAAACAGGGCTCACATGGGAGGTTTATAGGAAGAGGAGAGAAGGGGGCAGAGAGGAGAGGGCAGAGAAGGGAGCAGGGGGTGGGGCAGAGACTGATCCCTGGGGACAAGGGTGGCTGGAGAGAGGGGGGGGGAAGGAAGGAGGATAGGAGGGAGAGAGAAGATAGGCAAGGCCCACTTTTTAAAAGGGAATACAATGAATGTGCCCAGGGAGTGCCCTTAGTAACTGCAGCTGAAGATGTATCCTGTCAGTACCCTAAGGGCAGGTCAGTACCCTGAATGTTAACACCAGCAAGCTGTCATCTAGAAGTACGGTTCTGTGTGACACAGGAGTAAGCTTTTTGTCTTCTCTCTTTGTGAAAGTACAGGAGGCACTTTCTGTGAATGCTGTTGCTGAGAAGATGACTCTGGGTATGAGGAAGGGCAGCTGCACTTCCAGCTGTGACTTTCTTTACTGTGCACAGTAAAGTACGTGCTCACTCCAGAATGAGTAAGAATACCAGAACGTACAAAGCAGGAAATGACGTCGACTCTTTTGTAGTACATACACACACCATGTGTTTATAGCACATGTAGCTTGGATCTTTTCAAGCACTGAATTTGTGCTGATTATTTTTCTGCTCATCATGTGTTTTGAAAACATTTTTAGTGCCTGTACAAGAGCTCTGTGCATATTCATCAAGCAGCCTTCAGAGTTACCTTGTATCTTTCTGGAGTGAGAGCACTTACTCTCCAGTGACTTCTGACGGATGTGAGATGAGGGCTGCATGGCCCCGGGGACCAGCCGCTTTCTGTGCTGTGGCCCCGCCCTTTATTGTCTCCTGTTGGGTACCCAGGGGATTTTCACAGTGACTTTTGAGTTTTTCATAATTTATGTAGATAATTAGGATAAGAAATTATTAGGCTAATAAATATCATTGCCAAACTATTTTCTGGAAATATTTGCTTATCCCTTCTGACAGATGGCATAGGTGCCTTTGTTTCTAACATAAATCCAGCAGAATCAAATACTGATATCTTTGTTGCCAAAGATATGACTGCGAAGTAGTTCTCATGATTATCATTAGAAAAATTCATGATATTTGAATTTTAGTTTGTCTACAGACATCTACTGCATACATAAGTTGTCATGTTCTTTCCCTTCTCTGTTTTTTATATTGAAGTATGTGGTTTTTTACATGTAAAAATAAACCTCTATATTTGTTTCTATACTTGCTATTTTGATTTTGTATGCTCTTTGGGGTTCTAGAGTTTTTATATTTTTGTGCTGCCTGGTCTTTTCCTTCTTTTGGTTTCTCTAATTTTTTTGTGTAAAAGATCCCCTCTCACCATGGATGTTAGCAAACATTGACTTTCTTCTTGTCAGCAGTGTGTTTGCACTTGACTGTTTACTCCATTTGGAGTTCACAGAGTGGGTTCGTCCTCACCCTCTAAGCTCACTGTCCTAGCACCACCAGTTCACTAGCCCCTCTAGTGACTTTAATGATATCTTTTTATTTTGGAGGTCATCATCCCATGAGAGTCTGTTTCTTGGCTTTGGAGTCAGCTAGACCTGGCTTTGAATTTCAGCTCTGTGTTTTACTATTAGTAACCCTGAGCAAATTGTTTAAGCTTTTCAAGTCTTAGTGTTTTGTCTAAAGAATGATCAGAACAAAGAACTAGTTGGTTGCATTTTTTTTAATTGAAAAAAAAAATTCCACCTCCTCCCAGCCTCCCATTTCCTTCCCCCTCCTCCCACTCCTCTCCCTCTCCTCCCACTCCTCTCCCCCTCCCTCTCCAGTCTGAAGAACAGTCAGGGTTCCCTGCCCTGTGGAAAGTCCAAGGTCCTCCCCCCTCCATCCAGGTCCAGGAAGGTGAGCATCCAAACAGGCTAGGCTCCCACAAAGCCAGAACATAAAGTAGGATCAAAACCCAGTGCCATTGTCCTTGGCTTCTCATCAGCCCTCATTGTTCGCCATGTTCAGAGAGTCCGGTTTTATCCCATGCTTTTTCAGTCACAGTCCAGCTGGCCTTGGTGAGCTCCCAATAGATCAGCCCCACTGTCTCCGTGGGTGGGTGCACCCCTTGTGGTCCTGACTTCTTTGCTCATGTTCTCCCTCCTTCTGCTCCTCATTGGGACCTTGGGAGCTCAGTCCAGTGCTCCAGTGTGGGTCTCTGTCTCTATCTCCATCCATCGCCAGATGAAGGTTCTGTGGTGATATGCAAGATATTCATCAGTATGGCTATAGGATAGGATCATTTCAGGTTCCCTATCCTCAGCTGCCCCAGGAACTAACTGGGGATATCGCCCTGGGCACCTGGGAGCCCCTCTAGGTCCAAGTCTCTTGCCAACCCTAAGATGGCTCCCTTATCCCAATCATCCTGTTTCCCCAAGTTCCCCCCATCCTCCCCTTCTCACTTTTCTCTCCCCATCTCCCTTTACCCCCCTCGCACCCCACCCCCAAGATCCCAATTTTTTGCCCGGCAATCTTGTCTACTTCCCATAACCAGGAGGATAGCTATATGTTTTTCTTTGGGTTCACTTTCTTATTTAGCTTTTTTAGGATATCAAATTATAGACTCACTGACCTTTATTTATGGCTAGAAACCAATTATGAGTGAGTACATCCCATGTTCATCTTTTTGGGTCTGGGTTACCTCACTCAGGATAGTGTTTTCTATTTCCATCCATTTGCATGCAAAATTCGAGAAGTCATTGTTTTTTACCGCTGAGTAGTACTCTAATGTGTATATATTCCACACTTTCTTCATCCATTCTTCCATTGAAGGACATCTAGGTTGTTTCCAGTTTCTGGCTATTACAAATAATGCTGCTATGAACATAGTTGAACAAATGCCCTTGTCATATGATCGGGCATCTCTTGGGTATATTCCCAAGAGTGGCATTGCTGGGTCCAGGGGTAGGTTGATCCCGAATTTCCTGAGAAACCGCCACACTGCTTTCCAAAGTGGTTGCACAAGTTTGCATTCCCACCAGCAATGGATGAGGGTACCCCTTCCTCCACAACCTCTCCAGCAAAGGCTATCATTGGTGTTTCTGATTTTAGCCATTCTGACAGGTGTAAGATGATATCTCAAAGTTGTTTTGATTTGCATTTCCCTGATTGCTAAGGAGGTTGAGGATGACCTTAAGTGTCTTTTGGCCATTTGAACTTCTTCTGTTGAGAATTCTCTGTTCAGATCAGTGCCCCATTTTTTTTAAATAAATATTTATTTATTTATTATGTATACAGTATTCTGTCTGCATGTATGCCTGTAGGCCAGAAGAGGTCACCAGATATCATTACAGATGGTTGTGAGCCACCATGTGGTTGCTGGGAATTGAACTCAGAACCTCTGGAAGAACAGCTAGTGCTCTTAACCTCTGAGCCGTCTCTCCAGCCCCAGATCAGTGCCCCATTTTTTAATTGGGTTAATTAGCATTTTAAAGTCTAGTTTCTTGAGTTCTTTATATATTTTGGAGATCAGACCTTTGTCTGTTGTGGGGTTGGTGAAGATCTCCCAGTCAGTGGGTTGCCTTTTTGTCTTAGTGACAGTGTCCTTTGCTTTACAGAAGCTTCTCTGTTTCAGAAGGTCCCATTTATTCAATGTTGCCCTTAATGTCTGCGCTGCTGGGGTTATACCTAGGAAGCAATCTCCTGTGCCCATCTGTTGTAGGGTACTTCCCACTTTCTGTTCTATCAGGTTCAGTGTGTTTCAGATTGATATTGAGGTCTTTAATCCATTTGGACTTGAGTTTTGTGCATGGTGATAGATATGGGTCTATTTTCATTCTTCTACAGGTTGACATCCAGTTGTGCCAGCACCATTTGTTGAAGATGCTTTCTTTCTTCCATTGTATACTTTTAGCTCTTTTATCGAAAATGAGGTGTTCATAGGTTTGTGGGTTAAAATCCGGGTCTTCTATACGATTCCATTGGTCGACTTCTCTGTTTTTATGCCAATACCACACTGTTTTCATTACTGTAGCTCTGTAATAGTTGGTTGCATTTTTATATGTGGAGAGTGGAGTGGATACAGAGTATAAAGTCCTGTTTTCATATGTGGAGGGTGGATACAGAGTATAAAGTACCTGTTTTATATGTGGAGAGTGAGTGTATACAGAGTATACAGTACCTATTTTATATGTGGAGTGTATACAGAGTATACAGTACCTGTTTTATATGTGGAGGGTGGATACAGAGTATACAGTACCTGTTTTATATGTGGAGTGGAGTGTATACAGAGTATAAAGTACCTGTTTTGTTTAATGCCTGCTTCAGAGCCACTGTTACCTACAACCACTCCCTATCCTTTTGGGTTAGCATGTCTTTTGTTTTTGTTTTGTTTTGTTTTTGAGACAGGGTTTCTCTGTAACTTTGGAGCCTGTCCTGGAAGTAGCTCTTTTTGACCAGGCTGGTCTTGAACTCACAGAGATCTGCCTGCCTCCTGAGTGCTGGGATTAAAGGTGTGCACCACCACACCCGACTCTATCATGGCTTCTTTATCCTCTTGATAAAGTTAATACCTCCTCTGTCCAAGGAGTATTTTCATGGCATACAAACATCTTACTTTTTTCTTTCTGTCTGGAGAGGGCTGTAGAGTTAGAACCACCCACATACCTATAGAAATTGTAAGAGCTTAGACTAAATGAGACCTAGACCCCTTCATCTGTCAGCTGAGAACAATATACACAGATAGGAGGAAACCTTGAGTATTTGGGCCACTTCTAAATGAAATTACTTGTTCTCTTAGGACCAGCTTATGCTGGATCACAATACATCATTTCTATTTAATGATACACATGCCTAGTTTTTTGGATTAGGGGTATCATAAGATACTGTCTTATGATAGGCAGCTGGATGACCTATCACAGCCCCAAGATCAAGCACTTAGTCTTTGTGAAAGTCCAGTATTGGGCCAAGAGCTTTTCCTCAAAAGGCAAGTAGTTATCCAAAGAAGGCAACCTCCACTGTGATTCTTTGAGTTAGCATGCCATATATTTTAAGCTGGAACAGAGGAGGCAGAGGTGACAAAGTGGCATCACTGACATAACTAAAATAGAAATCAAAGGAAAAATGGAAGGATCCATTTGTAGTGTTTACCCTTTGTATTTGTGCACTGTTAACAAGTTAGTGGAAAGATACAGAACTTCGGTTCTACATGTGACTAAGCAGTGGTACAACATAGGACATGTCCTGGAACTAGACAGAGGCAGTGGCTGCACAACATTTAGAATACCACACACCACTGATGACCCTACTTCAGAATGACTACTTTTCTGCAGTTTAAAATTAAAGCCAATAATGGTAACTTTTTAAGAGAGGAGAGTGATAGGATTAATGTCTAGTCTTAAAATCTAGAAACAATTCTCCAATGTTGGAAGTATTTTTCTCCAGGGGTACCCAGTGTTTACTTGACTTTCATTTGCTGGGGCAGAGATGCACATTGATAACTGAGTGTGAAGTTGTTAAAGTGAGCCTCAGTGATCTGGCTGGTCTCTGTGAACACTGCAATTTATCTTGACTTATCAGGAGCAGTGAGCTGGGGATATCATGAATAAACAGTACAAAACCCATCTTTTCTCCAAAATCTGTTTGTAAACTCAACAGGTCAAACAAGATTTTAGGTTATTAGCAATCAAACTTAAACAGAAGATATATTTGCTTATGAATATTTATTAAAAGATAAACCTTAAATTTTATTGCACCTTTGTTAAATGCTACTAATAATTTATTAGTGAATTGACACAGATAGTTTAGTTTGTTGTGACAGTTTGTGTTAGTACAGTGGCTAGACACTGAGATACCGTTTATCATATTGAAAACCAGTCTCGGTTTTTGGGTAGGAAAATGACTTAAATTAAGTTTCCTGGATCCAAACTGGTTTGGTTTGTAGTCAGTCCATTATGGATGAGGATACCAATGAATACATCTTGTTAGATAAAGAGGTTGAGAAAAAGGATAGTTACGATCAGGTGTACCCCGCCTCACCTTGTTTATTTTGTAGTACAAAGGTTCAAACCCAGGGCCTTTGCGCGTTATTTTTCTTGCAAGTCTATCAGATTAGCAGCCACTTTAACCCTGAGATTCTCTCAAAGTGAGTTGAATATTGTATTTTGGAACTATTTTGTGATACCAGCAGGTGGCGGTAGAAGATAAGGAACCTTATGGTGATCTGGCAATTTGGTCTTGTGTTTGAAACTGAATGTTCTGGGACTGTTGTTGCCTCCAGCTGAAACCTTTTCTAGAGGTGGGCACTGGCTGCTACCTTCAGTAGCGTGCTACGGATGCTCACTTTGACAAACCACCTTTCTTAAGTTTTGCATTCTATAATTGAAGTTTTTAATTCTAGCGTTTGAAGCAGAGAAGTTTGACAATTTTTATTTTATAAATTAATATAAATATATACAATAAAATATGTATAATGTTGTTAACAATTTTCAATTATATCAAAATTGTAGAATGCTTTTTAAGGGAAAGGCTGTAAATTGATTGAGCTTTGAAAAGCTTGTAAGCCACTTTCCAATGTGTATTGAACACCCATATTTTTCCCCCAGAAAGTACTAGCCTTGTGCTCAGGGTCCTCCTTGCCTCCACCTTCCAAGTCCTGTGATTGCCCGTGAGCCACCACTCCTGGCTTTAGGTACACTTGTTATTTTTGTATATTAGACAAACCTCTAATGGTGAGTTTAGACTTTCCTATATGTCTGGTATTTTGTAATTATATTGCTATAATTCAGTTCATTTTTATTTCTTTTGCCTAATAATGTTAATTAAAAATACATGACAAAGACATCTTATTTTGTCAGTTGATATGTGTAACCGTGTGAAAATCCTCTGTGATTTTTTTCACTTGCCCAGAAGACACTTTTATTTTTTTGCCATGGGGTTTCACCACATAGGCCTGTCTGGCTGACCTGGAATTTGCTGCATAGCCCATGCTGACCTCAGACTTCTGATGAGCCTCCTGTTTCTATCTCTTTGACCCTTGAATTACAAGCATGTGCCACCACTCCTGACTCTTTTACATTGTTTTTAGAGATTAAGTTTAGGTGTTCATACTCATGCAGCAAACACTTCATTGACCAAGCTAGCTCCCTAGCCCTATCTTAGTTTAAGTGAGTGAATTGGTTAGAGTTGTTATTGTTTTTGATTTGAGTTTTTGCCTTTTGGCCTGTATAGAAGAATTTGGATTTGTTGTTCTGGAAATATCTATGTGTATAGATTAGTAATAAGAATAAAAAGCCTCTTTTGTGCTACAGATTTTTCTGTTTATGAAAATGTAGTAGACATTAGCATTCACAAACCTATATTTGGTAGTTTTTCTGAGGCTGATGTTTGAATGGTGAGGACAGTGTAGCTAGCAGCAGAGAGCCTGGACTGGGTCTCCACCTCAGTTTATCTTTGTTTTCTTTTAATGCATTGTAAGGGGAAGCTTCTGTGATACAGGGAAATGGAGATTTAGGCATGTCACAAAGGTATTTAAGTATACGCCTCATAAATTTTAGAGTATTTCTGTACCTTTTATAGAAGATTTATGCAGAAGGTAGAAAGGAAGAAAAGTCTATCAATCCGCTATATTTGTGTTGTTAATAACTTGTGTATCTCTTGGCAATTATTTTTTATGCTTAGTTTAAAATACTTATTTGTTTTTGTACATGTTTGTATGTTTGTGTGGGTGTGTATGTGTGTTATATGTGTGTTGTGTTGTGTATGCACCACACATAGGTGAGAGCCAGAGCAGGACACCGGCTGTCTTCCTTTATCATCTTCCACCTTATTTCCTTGAGACAGGGTTTCTCCCTGAACTAGAAGTGCATCTGTTTCAGTGGGGCTGGCTGAGCAGGAAGCTCTTGGGATGCTCTGTCTCTGTGCCCTACTGCTGGGTTCCAGGCCGGCAAAACCATGCCTGGCTTCTTGTGTGGGTGCTCGGGTTCACACTCAGGTCATCATTCTTACACACCAAATCAGTCCCCCGTCCAACTTAGTTTTCTGTCACGATCATTTTAATGTATTTTTAATGTCATAGTGGATAGTTTTTTTTAAATAGTGTAAGTCTTTTTGAGTAAAATTAATGAAATGGTAAGGAACGAGTTGAACTAGTTTTAGCTGTAATTCACACCATTTTCTTGTCCCTACTTTGTCTGAGTGCTGGTATATTAGAAATTCTCATTTTTTAAACTTTTGTTTAAAAATTTTGGTGTTGGTTTGAAAGAAAATGGTTGCCAAAGGGAGAAAGTGCATCACTGTGGGGGCAGGCTTTGAGGTCTTTTTTGCTCACTTACTTCATGCGACAGTCATTTGACTTCCTGATGCCTGCAAGATGTAGGACTCTCAGCTTCAGCACCACATCTGCCTGCATGTTGTCTGCCTGCATGCCTTTGTGCTGCCCACCATGGTGATAATGTACTGAACCTCTGAACCTGTAAGCTTGCCACCCCAACTAAATGTTTGCTTTGTAAGTGTTGCCGTGGTCATGGTGTCTCTAAGGCAGTAGGAACTGTAGCTAAGACAGATGGAAACTGATACTCTGATTTAAAGTTTAACTGAGAATTCAGCGAATTTTCAATGGCTAGAACAACATTGGAGGACTTCCTACTTCAGGATGGTTTTCAGTCTGTGATGATCAAGACAGTGTGGTAGCAGCATAGATACGGGGCAGTGGTCAACCCAGCAGGGTACCGAGTCCAAGGGCACATACACATGTATTGCTGATCGACTTTTGACAAAGATACAGAGATACAATTTAGTAGGTAAAGAATGTTTTTAACAAATAGAATTGGAACAGTTGGATAATCACAGACAAATTTGACCTTTAGTTGATACCTGGCTCCACATAAAAAGTTATCTTGAAGAACCATAAACTTAACTGTAAACTGTAAAACCACAAAAATTTCAGAAGCAAACAGGAGAATCTCTGTGACTCTGGGCTGCACCACTGTTTCTCAGGTAAGATCAAGATCAAGATCAAGAAAATGTTCATAAATTTGGCCTTTTAAATTTGGTAAACTGTTCTTTGATTTGAAAAACAACCCATGGACTGGGAGAGAGCACCTGCAGATCTGATACCTGTTAAAGGATTTGTTTTCAGGGAATGTGAAGAATTTTCCTTTGCTGGTGGGAATGTAAAACACACCAGTTTGGGAAATATTTTGACAGTTTCCTGAAATGTGAAACACACAGCTCCCATCCTCTGCCGTCCTCTGCTGTACACTCACCCAAAGTGAAAGCCTGTTTCCATCACCAAGTTTGGACATGCATAGTTTTGTAAGAACCACAATGTGGGAGCAGCAGATGATGTCTACAGGTGGGGTCATTCAGTAAGGGTTTGTGGAAGTGTCTGGGCAGTAGGTGTGCTCATTATCTGGTATGGGTATAGAGCTGTCCACTTGGTGTATTAGTCAGATTGATGTGGCTGTATTAACATCTGGGGTTGGTGTTTTGGACAGAAGTGTTTGCTTTATCGTTCTGGCAGTTTAGGAATATGGGTCTCCTCATGAGGGTCCTGTTTGTGATTCTCACCCACCAGAGGAGTTGGCTATGTGCAGAACCTAAAGTGCTAATGGAGTGGCCTCTTCTTACAGTGACTTTCTGTAGGAACAAGGATACAATCCATGAGAAAAGTGTTAGTCCCTTCATATTGCTCTCTAGACTCTAGTCGTCTTCCAGGAGGCCTGTCTCTTACAGGCTTCCCAGACTTTGGCACGTGGGGAGGCACATTCAGACCGCACCTGAACCAGAGCACTGTGTATTCGTTATTGCTCAGTGGGGCTGTTAAGATAAACATGCTTTACTTTTTGTATACATTGTGGTTTTCTTCATTTTACATTGACAATTAAAATTTAACTCTAAGGATGGAGTTGGGGACTCAAATGATGGAGAGCAATATGATGTATTGCAGAGCTTAAATGTGGAAATTTCTCATTATAAAATTGCAGATATGGAGCTGGAGAGATAGCTTAATGGTTAATAGCACTTGCTACTCTGTCAGAGGATCCAGGTTTGAGTCCCAGCATCTGCATGGTGTCTCACAACCAAGTACTCAGGGACCCACATCTTCTTCTGGCCTCTGAGGGCTTCTGCATACATATGGTACACATATACAGGCTCACACATATGTACATAAACAAGAACAATTGCAGACATGTGGAATTAATATGAGTAGTTTAGGAAATTGAATATATTTTACCCAGAGGTTTTTCAACAAATCAGGTAGTGCACTGTAGCTGTTTTCTGGCTTTGGATCGCTTCAGAACTGGTTTTTCTTTTTCTTTTCTTTTTTTTTTGGTTTTTCAATTTTTAAAAAATGAGCTATTACCAATTTTAAAATTTAAACACTTAGAAAATGTTATAAATAACTGTTTGTCTGTGCACCATTGGTACCCACGGAGGCGGGTACCAATGGAAGCCAGAAGAGGGTCATTGGATCCCCTGGAACTGGAGTTACAGATGGTTATGAGCCACCATGTGTGTGATAGGTATTGAACCTGGATTCTCTGAAAGAACAGCAAGTGCTCTTAACTGCTGAGCCATCTTTCCAGCCCTGATCTGGCATTTCTGAACCTGACGTTGATTGTAGAACAGGAGCCCTGGTTGAAGGATTAGGTGCTACCCCATGTTGCTACAGTGGGTTCTTAACAGATACAGGGGGTTTCTTTTTTTAAAAAAATAGTTTCTAAAAGGGCTGTGTGCCATATAATTACATAAAAACTGTTTCCTCTAATTTGAATATAATCCTCGACATATGACATCTTCTATAACACGAGTTATTTAGAATTGCTGTTTCTCTGTTTCCCACTATACTGAAAGCTACATATCAACACTAGATGCATTTCAAGGATGTAATAATTTACATAATAGGAATTATGATTATTTCCCTTCCTCATATATCTGGAGAGCCTTAAAGAAAATAATGTTGAAC
The DNA here is from genome assembly GCF_037038515.1 of Microtus pennsylvanicus. Classification (NCBI taxonomy): domain Eukaryota; kingdom Metazoa; phylum Chordata; class Mammalia; order Rodentia; family Cricetidae; genus Microtus; species Microtus pennsylvanicus. The sequence goes on from NC_134599.1 coordinate 2,039,088, forward strand.
AGCCAAAATAGGAACCGGACACCACACACAAAAGTTGATGGGCTGAACCCGAGAGCACAGCTTTGGTACAGGCCCATTTATTCTCCCTTCAGATACAGTTCCTGAAAAACTGTGCCTGGAACCCTTTACTCAGATCAGGTAGCGGCGGGGAAACTGGTAGACACATGCAGATTGTTAGTAATGAAAACCAGGAGTTGATACACTTCGGTGGGGCGAGGGGAAAAGAAATAAGAAAGGAAAGGAAAAGGCAGATAGTGGTGAACGTAGCATGCTAGGAGCTAACAGTTCTGCAAATTAGTTGCCTCTAGGGAAGTGATGGTTAGTAAAAGCAGAAAAGCATGAAGTACTTGTTCTTGGAGGCGTTGGTCCAGCTGTCAGCCATGCCTTATTTCATTAATGCTAATGATGGCCATGCATATATCATTAGAGCTGCAGGTGACAAACCTGGAACCTAGCAAGGTTGCTACAGTCAAGTCTACGATTTAGGATTTAGGAGTATGCATTTAGTTCTCCCTCATTCCACTTACCCTTCTGTTGGTTATAATTAGTGCTCATCAATAAAGAAAAGAATAAAGCTTTTTTTCTTTTTTAAAGTAAATTTCCCTGAAGTTATCCATGTTGGCCCTGAGCTTGTAGTCCCTAGTAGTTTTCATGGTTGGCCTCCCTAGTATATGGAGCTAGAGGTGCACGTGTTTGGCCTTAACTTTTTTTTCTTTTAAGGGTCAGTACACATAAAAGTATTTTAAAGCAATTTTTGCTTTATAAAGTTCAAATTTCCACTAAAAGATGTTAATATAGGAACTGAGGGTGTAGTTCTATTGGTAGAGTGCTTGCTTGATATGCATGAGACCCTGGGTTTAAGTCCCAGCACCATTAACCAGGTGTGGTGGTGCTTGCCTTTAATTCCAGCACACAGGAAGTGGAGGCAAGAGGATCAAGAACTGTCTTAGGCTACAAAGAAGAATTCAAGGCCATCTTGGGATAATGTGATTTGGTCTCAGAAAAGTAAAAGATATTAAGACATTTATTTCTAACTATTTTTGGCCTTGAAAAGATTAAATATGTATTATATGTACATTAAATCTAGATTTCTGGATAAGAAACTATGAATAGATGTTATTAATTATCTACTAAAATAAATGATAAGTGATACAACTTATGTTCTCCACTCTCCTAGGAGCAGGGTGACTGTGCACACACGTTAACTCATGCCATAGCAGTGGGGAGTTTGAGTTGATACTTTAAGTTGTATGCAATGCTCTGAATGCATTGGTATAACTTTTAACTTTGACTCAATTTTAAGGATTACAGCCATCATTTTGAAGCTCAATTTTAAATTTTAGTGTTTTTCTTGTAAAAAAAATAGATGTTGGGCCAAATACTCTGTCAGTGACAGGCCTAAAAGTGTCACTTTCTGAATGTACTTATTCTCACTGTTATTTATTGTGGCATAATGTGGACAAAAGGGAAATGGCTCTGTGAGCTTGCCCCCCTGGCTCACATTTTCTTTCCCACTTGGAATTGTTGTTAGAACTCCTGTGATGTGTTTTTCAGGATTCCAGGTAGTCTGCCTTGATACTCACATGCTCTGCAGCTTGGCAAGTGTTGGCCTCCACTGCAGTGCTGCCTGCCCAGGCACTCCTGTGCCTAGAAATGAGTTCGTAGAAGGTCCGCAAGGCCCTTAGAGCAGTGCTGGGCTCGTGGGGTCCAGGAAGTGCTTTCCCCTAGGTTGGCTTGTGAGGCTTCAATGGGCTGTGTATGAAATGCTTGGTGTGGGCCTGGTATCTGCTAAATGATAAGCAGATGCAGTGGCTGTAATTTAAATATTCAAGTGCTGATGCGTTTAAAGATCTGTTTCTTTGGATCTCTGTGTATAAGAGATCTTTGGGTAATTTACTTGGAGAAGTGAGGGAAAGTAGCTAGTTTCTATATTGTCTTTCCCCAGTAGGTACAAATCACAGATAAAAATGTTTAAAGTAAATATATAATTATTTTTCTAGTTGCCAAGTTTAGATAGTCATTTAAAATAGGTATTGCTTTTTATCATTAAAATATAGGTCTTGATGAGCATCACAAGCATTGGTGAACTTTGAAACGCCATGTCGATATCTAACCCAATTTTCTTTTTTTTCTCTTATTGTCATCTTTATAGGTTTGTGGAATCTCGCGTCTTTATTTTCCAACCTTTGTTTGTTTGTGTTGATGCCCTTTGCCTTTTTCTTTCTGGAATCAGAAGGTTTTGCGGGCCTGAAAAAGGTAAGTAAATTGAGTTTTGATTAAGTTTGTTAAATAACTACTTAAATACCACTCATATTAAACTAGAAGTTGATTTAAACAAGCAGTTGAATTACTAAATAACCGTGTTGCCACATTGTTGTTAGATATTAAAGCAATGCACAGTGAATTACTGTGTACACAGCAGGAAGTCCATTTACAGTGCACATCCCCCTGAAGGAGTGTCTCCGGTGAAACTGATAGCCTGATAGCAAAGCTGTTAGGCCTTTCTAGGCCTCGTCTACTTTAGAACCGATAGGATGCACTTAAAGTACATCTTTTTTTTTAAATTGTTTATTTATTTTTATTTTATATGCATTAGCCTTTTGTCTGTATGTATGTCTGTGTGAGGGTGTCAGGTCTTGAAGTTACAGACAGTTGTTCCCGCCATGTGGTTGCTGGGACTTGAACCTGGGTCCTCTGGAAAAGCAGTCAGTGCTCTTAACTGCTGAGCCTTCTCTCCAGCCCCTATGTCTTAAAGTGAAAGCTATTCTACATCTCATATTTTCAGAATAGTAACACATTATAAAATCAAGCACTCGATGGTAGGTAGACCCCCGTAGTACTGAGAATGGCTCATCTTGCATGAATATGGAAGACCTGGGAGTGAGCATATGGGGAAGCTTTTTGAGAACATCTGAAAACATACTATGGCTTTATAGGGGGCATGACTGACTCTGACTTTGAATATAGAGTGTCCAGTCATAAACTTTGAATATAATTTAGAAATATAATGAACAAATTTAAGTAAACATTTGAAAGAGTGAACTAGTATTAGAGTTGAGGTATCTTACACTTTTCTGATTTACTTCTATTCCTGTTGCAATATATGGAGTGAATTGTGCTTATCCATGTCATATACTTGACATGGGAAGTTGTAAACATCGTGGATTAATGCTTTTTATTTCACATAACTTGTTTCCCCCTTTTTCAGTATGTGACATCTGTGCATGTGTGTGTGTTTGCATGTGTTTGAGCAGGTGTATGTACATGTAGAGAACAGAGATCAAAATTGGGTGTCTTTCTCATTTCCTTTCACCATAATTTTTTGAGACAGGAATTTCAAGGAATCTATGTTGACTGAAGTTTTCTGTCCTGCCCAGTTCCCACAGTCATTAAGTCCCAAAGAAATCACACAGAGGTTTACATTAATTATAAACTGATTGGCCCATAGCTCAGGCTTCTTATTAACTCTTATAACTTATATTAGCCCATTATTCTTGTCTATGTTAGCCACATGGCTTGGTACCTTTTTTCGGCGAGGCAGCCACATCTTGCTATCTTGCTTCCTCTGTGGCTGGGACATGACTGAAGACTGCACTTCTCTCTTCCCAGAATTCTTGTTGTCCCGCTTCTACTTTCTGCGTGGTCACCCCACCTATACTTCCTGCCTGGCTACTGGCCAATCAGCATTTATTTAAAATATAAGTGACAGGGTACAGACCATTGTTCCACAGCAAATGTAGAACTAATCAATTTGGCTCAGCTAGTTGGCCAATGAGCTCCAAGGACCTGCCTGTTTCTGCCTCTCTAGCCCTGGAGTTACAGATAGACACCTCTATACCAGCTTTTACAACTAAGGTCCTCAGGCTTCCATGGCAGGTCCTTTACTGACTGGACCCCAGCCCCAGCCCCCTCACATAACTTTGCACAGTATGGAATGCCTCGTGAATTTGCGTGTCATCCTTGCCCGGGGATATGCCCTAACTGGGCTGTTTCAGTTAGTTATGCTGTCAGAGGAGCGTTGTTGATAGTCTGGGGGACCCGGGGAAGGACTCCTGAGAGGCCAAGAGCTTTTGTGGACTGGCCTTCTTACTTCAGACGTGAACACCCTGCAGCTGAAAGCTGGCAGCTCACTTCTTAGTTAGCAAATATACTGAGGTGAAAATGGATTAGCTTTGCTATCAAGCTCCAAATTGAGAAAGCTGGCTTTTTTAAATGTTGTAATTATTTTCTATCCTAATGTGTTAAGATTGGCAATTAAAATTTTATGTTATAGGAAAGAATTACTTGGTTTTAATTTAGAAAGCTGCTAGAGCTGGGTGTGGTGGCGCATGTGTTTAGTTCCATCACTTTGAGGCAGAGGCAGGTGGATCTCTGAGTTCTAGGCCAGCCTGGTCTACAGACTGAGTTTCAGGACAGCCAGAGCTACAAAGAGAAACCCTGCCTTGAAAAAAACCAACCAACCAACCAACCAAATAAGCAAGCGAACAAACAAACAAACAAAAAGAAAGAAAGCTGCTTTCCTATTTATAGTTTCTTGAGGGAATTATGCAAGGTCTTATCATTGAATTAGTTCAAATTCTTCTTGTATATAGCTAAAACTGAGGTCCAAAAATATTAAATACTATTAAATCATCTAAAGACCTCATGTATAAAATAGCAGTGATATGACATCTGACATTCCCAAAGTCCCACACTGGAAAGCACAAGGAGATGGCTAAGGGCAGAATGTGGAAAGGGAAGACAAGAGGACCAAGAAATGCTGACGGCAGAGGAGCTGTGCTGTCAGGGTGTGTGAAGAAAGGGGAGGCTTCACCTGAAACCTGAGGCCAGACGGCTTCTAGAATAAGTGTAGAATATCCAGCCTTACAGAGTACTCCAGAAAATGGACAGCCTGAGGAGGAGGCTGCTGGAGACTCTTCAGATGTCAGTTTTTGTGGAAGTTTGGAGCTAGAGTTTTTCTTAGATATCTGTCTGTTCATCAAAAATTTAGTAAGCAGCTCTAAGTATGAGTTACTGTGCCCTTAAAGGAGCTTGCTGGGGCTGCTCATGTAGAACTTAGACTCTGCACTCAAGGGACAGACAGTGGGGGTAATCAGCAATGCACACAAATAAGCCATAGTTTGACATGTACTGAGGAACTGTGGGACCCACTAACAGAAGTGGTGCCTTGATCTTGGGGCAAGCACAGAGGAGGAGGCCAGCTAGATGAGCTGAGTCTGGAGGATGAGCAGGGCTGGTAAGAATGACTTTCAAGACTTGTCTTGTAGTCGTTTTGGTTTTTGTACCTACCATTTTTTTTAAAGTGTAGTGATAAGTCTGCATTTCAGTGTTTCTCTTTTGTCGTCAAGGGAAGGAGTACCCTGGAACACATGTGCCCCTCAGTGCCAAGCACTGCTGGGGAGGGGGCCATGCAGGCAGCAGTGCACAGGTGTGCAGGCATAGATGCATAGACTCACAAAACCACCTGCTGCTGTCTGCACAGTTCCTCCTCTTCCTAATCCAGCCTGTGTGCTAGCTATAACTAAGTACAAGCAACAGGTTTAACTGTTGCTTTACTGCTGCTCTTGTTTGGTGTTCCAGGAATATCCGCTCAGTTCACACTCCTTATGAAGATGTAGTGGTTAACTAGGTAGGTCATGACTTAAGGCAGCCTGTGATTTGGACAGTCCTTGCCTCTGCCCTGTCTGCACTTCCCAGCCAGGAAAGGGACTCAGCTACATCTTGTGAGGCTTAATTAACAACAGCCTCTGGAATTAAGACCTGTTGGCAAAAGCGAGAAACATCACCTCTTGTGCTCCTCCTTAGACCAGTGGTTCTCAACTTTCCTAATGCTGTGTCCCTTTAATATAATTCCTCATTGTTGTGGTGACCCCAGCCATAAATTATTTCCTTGCTACTTCATAACTATAATTTTGCTACTGTTATGGCTTGTAATATAAATGTCTGTGTTTTCACATGATCTTAGGTGACCCCTGTGAAAGGCTTATTTGACCCCCAAAGGGGTCACAAATGACAGGTTAAGAACCACTGTCTTAGACCTCACATCAGCGAGAAGAACCACCAGAACAGGGATCCAAGAGACAAGCATGATGTCTCATATCCACATTTGCACAGATTTTGCTGTTAATTATTTTTATTTCTAATTTTTTCTTTTATTATTATTATTATTACAAATTTTCACCTCTTCCCCCCCTCCCATTTCCCTCCCCCTCTCCCCATTCTCCTTCCCCCTCTCTCTCCAGTCCAAAGAGCAGTCAGGGTTCCCTGCCCTGTGTTAAGTCCAAGGAGCTCCCTCCTCCATCCAGGTCTAGGAAGGTGAACATCCAAACAGACTAGGTTCCCACAAAGCCAGTACATGGAATAGAATCAAAACCCAATGCCATTGCCCTTGGCTTCTCAGTCAGCACTCATTGTCAGCCACGTTCAGAGAGTCCGGTTTGATCACATGCTCCATCAGTCCCAGTCCAGCTGGCCTTGGTGAGTTCCCATTAGATCAGCTCCACCATCACAGTGGGTGGGCGCATCCCTTGCAGTCCTTACTTCCTTGCTCATGTTCTCTGTCCTTCTGCTCCTCATTTGGACCATTGGGCTCCAATGTGGGTCTCTGTCTCTGTCTCCGTCCACCGCCAGATGAAGGTTCTATGGTGATATGCAAGATATTCATCAGAGTGGCTATAGTATAGGGCCATTTCAGGTGCCTTCTCCTCAGCTGCTCAAGGAACAAGCTGGGGACATCTCCTTGGACACCTGGGAACCCCTCTAGAGTCCAGTCTCTTGCTAACCCTCAAATGGCTCCCTTAATTAAGATATATACTTCCCTGCTCCCATATCCACTCCTCCTACATCCCAACTGTCCCATTCCCCCAAGCTCTCCCCATCCTCCCCTTCTCTCTCCACATCTCCCTTCTCTCTCCCCATCTCCCCTTATCCCCGTCCCTCCCACCCCCAAGCTCTCAATTTTTGCCTGGAAATCTTATATACTTCCAATATCCAGGAGGATAACTACATTTTTTTCCCCTTTGGGTTCACCTTCTTAATTAGCTTCTATAGAATCACCAACTATAGGCTCAATGTCCTTTGTTTATGGCTAGAATCCACTAATGAGTGAGTACATACCATATTCATCTTTTTGGGTCTGGGTTACCTTGCTCAGGATAGTGTTCTCTATTTCCATCCATTTGCATGCAAAATTCAAGATGTCATTGTTTTTTACCGCTGAGTAGTACTCTAATGCGTATATATTCCACACTTTCTTTATCCATTCTTCCATTGAGGGGCATCTAGGTTGTTTCCAGGTTCTGGCTATTACAAATAATCCTGCTATGAACATAGTTGAACAAATGCTTTTGTAGTATGATAGGGCATCTCTTGGGTATATTCCCAAGAGTGGTATTGCTGGATCTTGGGGTAGGTTGATCCCGAATTTCCTGAGAAACCGCCACACTGATTTTCAGAGTGGAAGAAATTGAAGAGGACACCAGAAAATGGAAAGACCTCCCATGCTCTTGGATGGGTAGGATCAACATAGTAAAGATGGCAATTCCACCAAAGGCAATCTATAAATTCAACGCAATCCCCATTTAAATCCCTACAAAATTCTTCACAGACCTTGAGAGAACAATAATCAACTTTATTTGGAAAAACAAAAAACCCAGGATAGCCAAAAAAATCTTATACAATAAAGGAACTTCTGGAGGCATTACCATTCCCAACTTCAAACTCTATTACAGAGCTACAGTAATGAAAACAGCTTGGTACTAGCATAAAAACAGAAAAGTCGACCAATGGAATTGAATAGAAGACCCAGATATTAACCCACAAACCTATGAACACCTGATTTTTGACAAAGGAGCTAAAAGTATACAATGGAAGAAAGAAAGCATCTTCAACAAATGGTGCTGGCAAAACTGGATATTTCTAATTTTTCTATGGATGGCTAAAGAAATACTTGTCCTAAATACATATTTAACCATGCTTGTATCTCAAAACCCTTCAAGGGTCACCATGCCTTTCCTCATCTTTGGTAGCACTGAAGTGTTGAATGAAGGGAGGTGT